>NC_036256.1:16479152-16510952 GCF_002742605.1 Olea europaea var. sylvestris | reverse complement strand
TGCCACGCACCCCAAAGAAGCATGATTCTATTTTCGTGGTTGTCGATCGTTTCTCGAAAATGGCTCACTTTATCCCCTGTAGCAAAACATCGGATGCGTCCAAGGTTGTCATGTTATTCTTTAATGAGATTGTCAAACTGTATGGGCTTCCCAAGACCATCGTGTCCGATAGGGACGTTCACTTCACTAGCCATTTTTGGAGGACTTTGTGGCATAAGATGGGTACCAAATTAAAATTTTCTACAGCCTACCACCCTCAAACTGACGGTCAGACCGAAGTTGTTAATCGGAGTCTTGGTAACTTATTACGTTGCCTGGTCCGGGAGAACCTTTGAAATTGGGATTTAATCCTTCCTGTCGCTCAAATCGCGTATAATAGCTCCGTAAATCGTTCATTAGGTATGAGTCCATTTGAAGCCGTTCACGGATACAAGCCTAGGAAACCATTAGATCTCATCCCTATGTCCCTACGGGCTAGAGTGTCAGTATCAGCCGAAGCATTTGCACAACACCTTCGTGATTTGCACATTGAGATCAATAAACAACTTGAAACTAGTAATGCAAATTATAAACTACAAGCTGATTTACATAAACGACATATTGAGTTTAATGTTGGGGATTACGTTATGGTTCGCATTAGGCCAGAGCGGCGTCTACATGGACCCGCCTCCAAATTGCAAGCTCGTAATGCTGGTCCTTTTAAAATTTTAAAGCAAGTTGGTCAAAATGCATATATTGTCGACATTCCATCCCACATTGGTTACTATCATACTTTCAATGTTGAAGACCTTGTAGCTTATAAAGGTCATTTCATTCCCTCAGATGATCCCCTATTACCTCCTTTTGTGGACCTTGATCCTAATTCTTTGGCCCCCTCTAACCCACTATCACCTCTCACAGCACACACAGATAAAATTGATGCTATTTTAGATGAAGAAACTGTGTTCACTAATGATGGAGAGGTTCAGCGCTTCCTTGTTCGTTGAGTTGGTCGACCAGATTCTGATTGTGCATGGATCTCCAGGGAGACTCTACAGCATTTGGATCCAGATTTGCTAGAGCTTTATCGGAGTCAGCAGGATCTTCCTTGGCCCAGATCGCCTCCCGTCCACCCGAGGAGAGTTGATGAGGACACCAGGTTCAGACCGCCACTGACGCATTTCTACAGACGCCGGAAGAAACTTGCCCAACCACTCAGCTTATGGTTGGGAGATTGAAGAGAGTCTATGGTGATATATCCACTCGACAGGGTCGAGTTTTCTCCCACCCCGGGAAAGTTGATGAGGACATCATTATAGTTGGACTTTTATTATTGTTTCAGTTGGACTTTTATTTAAGTTTACGTATTTTAGTTAGGACTTAAGTAATGGGTTTGGCCCTATATTTCTAGGTTTTTATTATTTAAACCTATCTTGGTTTGTAATTTTGGGACGATGAATTTGATTAAATAAAGAGTTGGCTGTAGCCGTTTTCCTCCTTCTTCCCTCTCTTCCCCGCCTCTGTTCTTCTGTTTCTCCTTTCTTCCCCCATCTCTCTTCTTGTTAACTTTATTGAATCAGTTATTCTACATCATTTTCAATTGTCATAAAAAATATTGGCTTCAATTCGAAGAATAATATGTAACTAACACGCGATCAACAACATGCACTGCATAATGTCATTAACAACTATTTTCAAAATCTCGGGACATATACTTGTTTTTCAACTTTCAGATGCATATCTTCCCGTATAATGCCCTTCCTCGACCGTCTCTTGATATGTAGCTAAAGCCTTGCCTCATTTGAACTTGACTTTTCTTGTAATTCTTGACAAGAATCGAGCATTCAAAGTTCTGATGATCGATTAGCATACTCCTGAACCAATGCCCCAAAGAGTGAATGCCTTTCAAGCAAACGAGATGGCTTGTCGAATTCTTTTGCCCTTCCTGTTGGGTAGACAAGGAAAAGAATCATAAGCAAGATATTCAAGATAATAAGCATGAACGAGTTTCATAACTTGAATCTACCAAGAAAATAGATAAGATGCTTCTCTTCTCAAGCTAATGCATACAAGCAAGTGTTTAGAGCACGGTGATGAATTAGATTGGACGGTTCAATGTACGAGATTTTAGCTTATTTTTCTTTTTCTTCTTTAATATTGCAAATGACTGTCTACCAAACATGCCATATAGCTTAATGTGTGTGTAGTGAGCATTTCAAAGAAATAGCATTGAATTAGAATACAAGCCAAGACGATGGTGTACACACCTGCATCTATGACCAAAACTCTATCGCAGTCCATGACAGTTGGTATTCTGTGAGCAATGCTTATAATTGTGCATGCTGTGAAGTCCTCCCGGATGATTTTCTGAATCATTCCATCTGTCTGTGAATCGACTGAAGCAGTTGCCTCATCCATAAACAAAAGTCGGCTTCGTTTCAGCATCACCCGTCCCAGGCATAGAAGTTGTCTCTGCCCGACACTCCAGTTGTCACCATTATCAACAACTAACAAAATGACATGTTAAGAACAAAGAATTTATTCTGCTTTCGATAGTACATTAAATTTGACAGCAATCAGTAGTTAAATTGTGTTGAACCGTCTTATCTAAGAGCTTAAGATCTTAGAGAGGGGACATTTATATATTTAAATTTAGTCTTTGACGCAATCATATATGCCAGCAATTTGGAAAATAATGTACCTGCAGAATCAAGTTTTCCAGGTTTTGCAGACACAACGTCCTTAAGTTGGCAACGCTCTAGACTCTGTAGAACAGTAGTTCACAAAATTGATAAAGCACTCAAAGGAAACTAAACGGAGAAAAATATTTTTATCGAATTTTTCGAAGACTATATTACACTAATTGTCACTAAAATCACCTTCCATATTTCTTCATCTGAATACTGCCCAATTGGGTCAATATTGCTTCTCACGGTTCCTTCAAAAAGAACAGGTTCTTGAGGGATGATCCCAAAGCGCGACCTCAGATCATGAAGTCCAAGTGCTGAAATGTCAATGCTGTCGATAATTATTTTTCCCGCTGATGGCTCCACCAATCTAAACAAAACCTGGATTAGAGTGGATTTTCCACCCCCAGTACGACCAACAACACCGATTTTTTCACCTCCCCTTATGCTGAAAGTAAGTCCTTTAAGAACTAAAGGTGTATCTGGACGGTACCTAACCTGTACAACATAGATTCCACATAACTTCCAAAATTACTAGATAAAAGGAAAGATGATGATTATTTATCTCATGGAAGCGTGACAATTCTGCCAAATGTTATGGTTTAGTCATATTCCTATTTAAAAGATCAATTAAAAAAAAAAAAGTAAATCTCACAAAAATTTACATCGGTTCACCCTCACTGTGAGAGCTACGTCTACTGGCCACTACAGATTTTCACTATGAAGAAGAAAATACATTAGTATACTCCTCTCAGTCTGTCTCACTATAGACGCCCCTTATAAAACATTTGACATATCATAGGAATATTAGGATGATGCAATGTAAATATGGTATAGGAATATTAGGATGATGCAATGTAAATATGGTATACTCAATGGTTAGTCTCCAAACATACCAACATCAAAACACGATGATAAGGCATGCATTAGGTCATTACCGAAAGCATATTTGTTTCGTGCCTCTTCGATTACATTCATTGCTCCAAATCCGTGACAAAAATGTAACACTATCTCTCAGAAAACATGTAAATTTAAAGGACGGCATCTGATTGAAATTACTCTATATGGCATGTTACCTGCAGGTCTTTGAGCTCAACATTGCCATGGGTAGGCCAATTCAACGGAGGGAGGAATTCTTTTTTATTCCATTCCGCTTCAGAGGGTATTACAGTGAACTGTTTTATCCTCTCGACTGAAACCATCTTATTTTCCAGAAAGCAACTGATATATATCGCAAAATATAGCACAGAGTTGAGGGACAACCCATAAGAGAGAGATAAGCCGACATTCTCTGGAAAATTAAGCAAGCTAAGTCCCTTGAGAGTAAATCCAAACATCTCAAAATAAGATAGGAGAGATGAAGGAAAAATATATTTGACGTATGAAAATTAAAATAAAGAGCAATCTATGCCATCTAACTAATAATGTTTAATGACAACGATACAAAATGGACATGATCAAAATCGTGTACTTTATATGTTTCAACTTATAGTCCACTAATTAGCAGTGTCATGCTAACATAAATCAATAAAGGAGCATATGGGAAAAAGTGAATCCAAATATATAAAACTGTGACATCATTAATTTCTTTGTCATGCATCCAGTAATCAGAAAGATAAATGCTCTAATCTTAAATCTTTCAAAATTTTGGCAACTGAACTTGATCATTGGAAATATATTATTTTCAACAATACTTATTCCATAAGTTATTCCACGAATACATATCCCCATATTCACACCTGGCTTGATGATATTGCTAGGTAGAATGATCATAAACAACGCAGATATGCAGAGGACGAAACTTCCAATCAGTTCCAAGCGAAAGCCCAACCACTCATTGGCCCCGTTATTGTGGAAGTCCATACGCACATTTGCATTTACACGGTTGATATTCTCCTGAGAAAACCTTTCCTGCTTTCTGAAACAACGAATAGTCATGACACCAGTAATGGATTCAGAGAAATGGTGAATCACGGGTGCTTTTGTGATAGAATCCAGCCGTGTCAATTCTCGAGATGTGGAAAGATAGTATCCCTGCAAACCACAAGAAAAGGAAAGTGTTGGTTAAGACTGCAGTAGTTTCAGTTTTGATAAACACGGACATGCATTCAGTTAAATACGCCTTTAGTAAACAAATCTCAGTACAAGAAAAGACCCATACCCGGCACCAGATATTCAGCCAGCCAAGTGGAATCAAAAAGATCACAGTAGGCCAAGTGTATTGACACGTGATAATGATTATGCTAATAAGTGTGACGTACATGGCAATAGTCACACTCATAAAGAATGGAATGAAAATATCAACGTTAGTTTGATCGGTTGATGCCTGCACCAGTAGAATGAAAATTACAAGAAAAAAAATTCTGTTAATTAAATTTACAAATAACTGTGTAATTTCTAAATCCTTGTATGAAAATTTTACCCGACTAAGAATCCTTCCAGAAGGTGTAGTATCAAAGAATGACATAGGCGCGTGAAGGATGCTGTGAAGCATTTGTCCGAAGAAAATTTGTGATGTCTTAAGTCCCATAACTGTAGCTAAGATGATTCGTAGAAGAATCAGTACACAGGAAACTGCTGCAATGATAGCATATATCTCGATGAAAAAAGAAGGGTTGAATGATGCAGCACGTTTTGACGAAGTTTCATATGCCAACCAGTAATCACTTGCCATTAAAGTTCCTTGCCATGCCAGGGAAAAGAACAACACTGCCACTACACCCAACCATCCGAAGGACTCGGTGCAATATAATTTGTAAACACTTAAGCTAACTCTCCCGGTTTCCCTCTCCTCTTCCTTGATAAGCTTAGAACTCCCTTGATTAGGGTCACTTTGGTCTTCAGATTTACTTTCACCATTTTCTTCCCTTAGTTTAAAAGATTTTTGAGTAGATATAGTGGGGGAACTATTCTCTGTAGCGTTTTCGACGTCTACAAGCTCCATAGATGTTTCGTGGGCAGTTACTAAAGCTTTGAAATCCAAGCCAGATTCTAATAGATCATTGTATTTTCCTGATTGCACAATCATCCCATCTCTCATAACCTGGTATTCATAGGACAAAATGTCGTTACGGCTTCAAATAACAAACACACGCACACAAACTCATTTGCATATAAACTAGAGGGAACATTCAAATTTTGGGGAGGAAAAAGTTTTTACTCACTAATATCTGATCAACATTATGCAGGAAGTCCACTTGATGTGTAACGAGTATAATGGTCTTATCTTTAACGATGCCTCTCACACATTCCTGCAAAAGAGCATGGGCGGTATAAGACCTATATTACAACACAAACCAGATTCAGGAATCAATTCAAATAATGACTTAAACTACATCATCATGTGTACGATGGAAGACGAGAGAGATGTAGTTGATAATGAAACAGTTTTTTTTTTTTTATTCAATTGCATCTGTAGCAAATTTTGGCAGAAGTACATCCAAGATGCTACGGAGAATTGCAAATAAGGCCTATTTAACCATGTAATGATGCAATTTTCGAAGAAAGTATCTAACATAAGAATGCATTAGAAATGTGATCTATAGATATACTAATTGTTTCCATGTAATTTAACCAAGATTCTGTATGTGTGTGCTTAAATTTCCAATCAGTTGAAAATATTTTGAAGTAAAAATCTTCAAAATCTTAGAGTCTGTTTGGGAGTAATTTTGAGAATTGATTTTTTGACTGTTAGGAGAAAAGTGGGGTCCACCTGTGAGAAAAGAAATCAAATATGACAGCTGTAATAATGAAATAACGGTCAAAAAAATCAACGGGGGAAAAAATCACTCCCAAACAAACTTTTAGTAAAACTCACATCACCTTAAATATGTCTGAACCAGTGTGAGCATCAACTGCACTAAATACATCGTCAAGTAGATAAATATCACAATCCTGATAAACTGCTCTGGCCAGTTGAATCCTCTGCTTTTGTCCACCACTTAGATTGATACCACGCTCTCCAATTTCAGTCTGATCCCCAAATTCCATCATTTCCAAGTCCTTCTCTAAGCAACAAACCCTGATAACTTCCATGTATCTTTCCCTGCTCATTGGCAAGCCAAAGAGGATATTTTCTTGTATTGTCCCGTTCTGGATCCATGATGTTTGGGCAACATAAGCAGTGCTACCACATACTCTAAGCTGTAATGTACCAAAAAAAGTTCTCAATATGCAAGAGTCAATCACATTATCATCTACAGAAAAAACCTCATTAAATTGATGAATAGCAAGAACAAAAGTGGTGAACAACAGCACAATAATCTGGCCAGGGATGGACTAATCATTGAAACATATTCTTAGTAATTGGTAGCATGCAAAAGAGCCTTCACGGATAAAGCTGTATATGAAGGAGAGAGAACATTGATGGAAGATTAAACATTATAGACAAATGACGGATTTCTGGCTATCAAATAAACAAGAATCCAAATTTTTGAGTATCAGATTTGAAAGGGCATACCTTCCCAGATAATTTATTCATCTCACCGAGAATTGAAGCCAGAACAGAGGACTTCCCTGATCCTACTGTCCCAACTATTGCTGCAAGTTCCCCTTTTTTGATCTCAAAATTTAAATTCTTTACGACTTCTTCCCCATTCTCATCATCCCAGCTAAAAGATCCGTCTTCCACAGCCACAGCTATATCACCCTCGCAACCCTCGACTCTTTCGACTGATTTATCCACCAACTCCTGACTAGTCATATATCTATCCAGCCTTTGAAGAGAGATTATAGCTTGTGAAAGTGAGATCATGGATTGTGGGAACGTCCTTATAGGTTCCTGCAACATCTTTAAGAGTGAGGTTGTGGTGAAAACAGTCCCCACTGAAAGTGGAATCCCCAGCAAAATTGAACTTCCAAATGTCAATGTAGCAATAAACAATGGAGTGCTCCACAATACAATGATATTGGCAGACATAGAATACATAAACTTGCATAGCCATCCATATTCTGATTCACGGAACGATTGAATTCTTTTGTTGAAGTGTTCTTCCCATGCCTGGAATTTAATTACCCGCATGTAGCTAAGCATCTCATTTGTGGCTTTCATTCTCAAATCACGGTTCTTCATAATATTAAACTGGAACCCGTTGTTTCTTCGAGTACCAAACAGAACAAACAAGACTACTAAGGCAAGTCCGAATAGGGCAACAAATGTTGAAACACCAATGTACTGGTATAGAATAACAAGAGCCACTGTGATTTGCAATGGCATCAGCCATAAGAAATGTAGCTGCAGCATCATATCGGAAAGCTGCTGAGCATCCACTGCCATATAGTTCACAATTTGTCCGACTCCATGAGCCTGTCTTGCAGAGCATGTTAGCCTCAAACCCTTCTTGTACAAGGAAGTAATGAGTGTTGATCGAATCAGCATCCCAAGTTTTTGAGAATGAAAGTTGAAGTGGTGTGAGCTCAAAACTTCAACGAATTTGGATAGTAAGAGAATCAGTACAAGGTAGTATCCTTCATAAGGCGAACTCCCATTTCCTGCTGTGACATCAACAAATCGCTGGATGAGAGTAGGCCCAACATACATGACACAGAGCCTCAAGATCGCGAGTGAAGCAGTGAATGCAATTTGCTTCCAGAAGCATCGAACCAATGTTTTCACGACTGGATGCTTTGAGTTCTCTTCAGGTTTAGGCCAATTTTTTTCAAAAAGCAGTGACATTCGTTCGGCTCTGTGTTCTGGTGAAAGGGTAGGTACATCTTCAATTTTGAGAGGAGATTTGTAGCCTTTTTTCAGAAGGGGATTCATCCAGATCCAAAAGAGCTTAGATATGACAGGTGCTGAAGAGTATTCACTTACATTAGATTTGTCAAGAAGAGGTTCGTACAATTCGGTATTTGAATCTACTACTGGTTTAGTGTCATCCCTTAGTACTGAAATGCCTGTGGATCCTTTAATTCCAATCACGAGAAGAACAATCGACAGAGGAAACATGATTATCAAAACAATGTCGTCCAATCGCAGGCCTGAAGCAGTTTCTTGAAAAGAAATCAAGCGTACGAGCCCTGATGCGAAGAACAAGGCTAAAATGACAAACTCTACAATCCAGTATATTCGAAGAGTCCACGGATGGGTAACTGCTTTGAATCTCTTCTCATGGGCGACTAATACAGTGATCGCTACATGAGATATTGCTTGAAACAACCAAAACAGTCCATTTACGATCTTCCATTGCAATTCAGCACTTCTAATGAAGGCCAGAACGCATAAAACAATAGAAGAAACTGCTAAAAGAACTGTTACAATGAGACACAACTTAAACCAGAAATTACTCGTAACTAAACCTCCATTGTTGGCAATGAGAGGCTTATTGATTTCAGAACTAGAATGTGCATTCGAAGTGAATCTCGAATACAGCTTTTGAATTGCAAATACAAGCAAAATAAGCAAGAACAAAACATCCAATGAAGTTAAAAGTAGCCTTTGAGAACAAGGAGAAAGGAAAATGAATCTTAGCCATTGAAGAACGGATGAAATTGAGGCGTCCTCGATCGATCCGGAACAAGAAAGTGTTGTAATCCAAGAGGCTGAAGACATGTTGCTCAGAGTCTTCAAGTCAAATTCAAGAATTCCCATTTTCTGCTCTCTGGAATAAGAAAAACAGAAATCAGCACTAAAAATTATTACAAAACTGATAATTACAAGAGTTAATCCACTCAATAACTGAAATAATCATTAAATAAATAACCGAAGCGATAAAGATTCAAAGCACTGAACGTATTTCATTAATAGGCAGAATCAATTACGCAAGAAGTGACTAAAGAAATAAAAACTGAGGGGAGAGGTGGAATAAATGCTAATTAAAGCGAATAATACTGGAGAAGGGATGGAAAAGGGACAACTAGATATGCTAAAAATAGATTATTGAATCAAAAGGGCACCTGCTTCACTTTACTACAACTGAAACTTCAAATAAAAATCTCAGTTCTTAAGGAACTTTTACCCAAAAAAAAAAAAAAAAAAAAAGGCTTTATCAGATGAAAACATAAATAGGAGAAAGCAGGTTTTGATTGGAAATACAGAACTACAGGAAAAAGATAGGGGGAAAATGCATGGCTGCCAGAATTTTGATTCTGTGGGGCGAAAAAACTCACCTCCTGTTTCTGGGCTTCCAAAGAACACGAAAAACGTCGAGGAATAATTATGGACACGGATGAGGACAATATCTTTGTTTTTCAGCCATTCATTATTGAATTTTCAGTCTTTTATATTTGTTGGTTCTGCAGAAGGAGACGTGGAGAAGAGGATGATAAATAATTGCAGCAGCAGTTTGTTTTTCTGCTCAAATAAAGTTTTTAAGTGATATTGCCGACAGCCACGCAATAAGTAATTGTAAGTAAATAGGTTGGCATGACTGAGCAAATTTCAGCGGTTTAAAATAGACGAAAATATGCAGATGATCTTCGTCTGAAATCTGTCTTTGAATCTCATCTAGAGCTTGTTTGAAATTGATTTTGAAAATTGATTTTTTTTACCGTTAGGAAAAAAGAGGGGACCATTTGTGAGAGAAGAACTCAAATATGACGATTGAAATAGTGAAATAACGATTAAAAAATCAATTTTTTGGGCTAAAAATTTACTCCCAAACAGGCCTCTAAGCATTCTTGGGTAATCTTTGAAATTTAAAAAAAAAAATGAATTTATTTTTAAATATTTTTTTTAAAATAAAATTGGAGATATTACCTTTTTTTATTTTTTCTTATGTATAAGTAAAGATTGTAATTTATTTTAAAAATTATTCTTATCTTATTGAGATGAATGCCTAGTTCAAGTAAACAGAGCAAATTTTATAATAAGTAGTGTATGTGTTAAATTTTTCACCGAAGTACGCCATCCATCAAACGTGGGCAAGATGTAGTCATTGGTTACATTTCTTCTTCGCATGAAGCAAATCATTTCAACCTTGTTAGGGTCAAGTTTCGAGCATAATATAAACAGTAAAATTTAAATTAGAAGAAATTTGTTAGCCTTGAGCCGTCAAGCCTTACATATGGAAATTAAGGTCCTGTTTGAGCCATATTTATGGAAGAAAAAATACATTTTTAAAAGTGATTTGATATCATTTTAATCATATTCTTCAATAAAATAATATTACACGCAAATTCAAAACTTTTTATTATTTTTAACCACACATTTTTCATCAATTTACTATTTAAAAATAAATTTTTATGAAAGTAATGTGGCTCAAATTTGGGCTAAGTGTCTACGTCATTTCCTCAATTTCAAATTGGCCAAAGATCAAAGAATTAACGTACTTTGACCCAAAAAGATATGATAGAATGCTTGATATTCTCTCACATCCATGTAAATTAAAAAAGACCAAAAAAAAAAAAAAATCTTCCTCCATTATTAGGAGGCTATCAAGGAGAGTGTCAAACTCTCCCTAGCGGCCCAGCACGATTGAAGATCAAAATAGACTTTGAACCTATCGAACCCCGGTGGTTGCCTAATCTACCCAATGCCTCAAGTAGTCTCGACGTATCCCTCTCACCTCACCTCATCCTAACACACTCATAACCTCGGACATTTTCGATCAAAGAAGTCATACCCACATGACGATCATATCTGAGGCTATGTGCCTAAATACATTACATTCTCTATATGAGGCGAGCCTCATAATGGAACGATCATATGCACTCAAACAATTAGATGCACATGGCCCACTATCCTTCAATGGATCTTTGGTGAAGCAGAATACATGTCTTTCTAGCAATATAGGATGACTAGAAATACTTCGGTTTAAACAATTTGACAGCAACTATGTCTATCAATTTTATTTCCAATCGAAGTAAAGATCATCCTCCAAAACTATTTACCTTTATGCAAAAGATGCACATACTCGAAAAATACGTGACATGTCATCTACCCCTCTCACTCTATGATTATGAACAAATTAGCCATTTCCATTTTACAATATATGCAAACATCTCAAAAATACATGCAGGAATTTAAGTTGTTAAACCATCCCTTTTGCAATTTCTTTGCATTAAAAAAAGTCTCATGGTGCGTAGATAACTTACGCATGTAAAAAAAAGTGATTAAGATATTTTAATAGTTGGACCAAAGCAAACACAATCAAAGTGGAGAAATTGTATTAAAAAAAGACCAAAGAATGGTCAGCAAGATTTTTATATCAACACCTACTTTCAACTTATAACCAATTTTTTCGGCATGATCAAACACGCTTGTTCCACATAACGTGAAAATGTATATCATTGTTGGATGAAAATTCAACGGGTCGATGATTTTATTGTTCATATTTTTACTTATTTTTTGACTATTTTTTTTTTTTTAATGAATCTTGGATTTCCGTCCCGTATAAAAGGTATAGCACCCGTTTGGTTCTTATTCTTCAAGCCAAAAAATAATTTTTTGACCGTTTCTTAATATGGTCAGCCGTAATTTTTTACTTCTTCACTTGCAGATGGAACTCAATTTTCTCTCTAACAGTCAAAAAAGTGATTCTAAAAAACAATACCAAACAAGCCCTGTTATCATGGGATGAAAATTTACTATGTCAATGAGTTTAGTTCACATTTATTTTTTAATTATTTTCTTTTTTGACTCTATTTTTTAATGAATCTTGGATCATCATTGTCCCGTGTAATATAAAAACATAATATAATTACTGGGGGACAATCTATTGTTTCATATGTCAATGGGTTTACTTTACTTTTTAATCATTTTTTGACTATCTATGATTCTATTATTCTAATATCTTTAATTATTTTTTGACTAACTATTATTCTAATATCTTCGTATATTGGATTATAGAATCAGATTTAGTGTACAAGTGTTACGATTATGTCAATTTTGAAGATTAGGACGTGCAAGTGGAAGTTACACAAAATGTGAAGTGTATCTAGCATCGAATTAGATGGCTCCGAGTCTTGACGCGACTTGGGTGTCCATTTGGTTCGTCTAGAAGAAACATGGGGTTGTTCACTCGACTTGACTTCTTTCGAACTCTAATATCCCGTTAGACCCTCTTTAAAACTCTTCAATTTAGTTTAAATTTTTCTTTATCCTATTTTCAACCACACAATATTTAATAAAATAATATTACACACAAATCGAAAACTTTTGCATTCTTTTACGACCATCCATTTTTCAAAAAAAAAACATTATTTCTCCCATTATAAACTCAAATAATGGGAGGCCAAACACGGTCAATATTTGGTTTTCAGTTTTTCTTGTTCATCTATTGAAATTAAAAAGGAAAAAATTATTGAAAAATGTTGTAGAGTAATTGGACTCATGTCAACTTTTTAAACTGACTAATTTTATCAATTTTTTTTTATCGTTATTTCATTATTCAAACCGTCATTTTTTACTTCTTCTCTCTCCAACAATCAAAAAATCAATTCTCAAAATCACTACCGAACAAATCCTATATTAAATGTGAATTTAAGATGTACATAATAATTTAATTTATATTACAAATAAAAATGGATTTTAACTTTTTATCAGTCTAAATTAATAATATCAAGCATTCATAAAAGCATGCTTAACCAAGTTGAAAGAAGAATAAAAGTTACTTATAAGAAACCATTTAGTCATAAACCTTGCCTGAATATGTTATAAAAGCTACATTTTCTAACTCTTCTTTTTAACCAAATAAACTAAAAACTTTTTCCTCTTTTTCAACCACACATTAAAAAAAAAAAAAAATCTATTCCAAAAATTATAATATCGAATAATGGGGTCAAACGTTTTTATTCTACTTATTTTTAACCTAACCTACACCATTGTCATCCTTTTGATTTTTTATGAATAATTCCACCACATTAAGGTCATGTTAGGTGAAGATTAAAATTTTAATTTAATTTAAGCAAAGTCTGATTAATTTTAATCATACATTTCATGGTATCACAACTTTTCAACTCATTTAATCTATAATAATAATTAATCTAGAAGTACTACAATTCAATCATTTACGTATGTGCTTGTATGAGAACAATCAAATTCATTCATGAACATGAAATTTAATTAATTTGAATTAGTGAATATAAAAAAAGAATATTTTATATACATCTAATCTAGATAAAAGGTATGTACATGAACCAACGTGAAATTTAAATGAATATAGAAAAAGAATAATTTATATACATTTAGAAAAAGGATGCATATGTGAACCAACATGGAATTTAATTAATTTGAATTAATAGATATAAAAAATAGTAATTTATATACATTTAGACAAAGAGTGTTATATCATAGATTAAATGAATAATATCGAAAATTAAAAAGTGTACATGAACTTGAATAATCTATTTACTTCCATAATAATTGATTAGCCCGCAAAATATATAAAGTGTACATGAACTTGAAGACTTGATGTGATATTTAATATATATATATAAATAAATGTTAATTACAATACATGCACATACTTAAATGATTGAATTGTAGTACTTCTATATTAATTATATAGCCTCAAAACATATAAAGTGTACATGAACTTGAAGAATTAATTGATTGAATTATATTAGGGTATATATAAATAAATGTTAATTAGTATACATGCACGTAAATAAATAATTGAATTGTATAAAAAGTTCATTTTTATGTAAACAATTTTTAACTATTTTTTATATTAATTTATCATCAAATATTATTTTTACAGCACTTATAACGTATTTCAGAATTACGTGCAACATACGTTCACCTGTTTTTATAAAAATCTATTAAAAATTAAATATTAATCCCCACTTTTTATGGTTGTTAGCTTACCTTACGAAACCGTTCAAATATACTTTTTGTTTCAATTTTTTTTTTTTTTTTTTTCACCTACTCTATTTATGTAAATGCACCCTAAATTTCCTCACGTCATGCATGAGAGCACTATTTTCTAGAAGAGGTGGGACCGATCAGCTTCCGTGATTGACTCGGTCATATGACTAACTTGCGTTTCTCGAGGAGACTAGTGTCGTTTAGGTGGAGCCCCTGACGCTGAATACGTCCTTTTGAAATTGAATACTTAAATTTTTGTTGAATTTTGAAAGAACAAATCTTCTTGTAATGCCGCTTTTGAAAGTATATTGTGGCGTTGCCGCTTTTGGATCGCAAATTTGTCGTTTATTTTATCCCTCTCTATTTTTAATGATTGAAAAGTAATAATTGGTATTTTGACTTTCTCAATTTTCTCATGACTCGTGTACTTAAAAAGTTAAAATTGGTCTTATTGGTACCAATCTACTATCTGCGTGTTCATATAAACGTCAAATGCTGCACAGCAGCACCCTCATGAGGTGATCGAGTTGATGAGCACAAAGTGATCGCTAGTTCGATTCCCTCTATCAATATTTTCTCGATCGAATCTGTCGCACCGAGCTTGTCTAGTGCGATTTACCTGACTGGCGTGATTTACAGGCTATTGCGTCAGCTCGAAAATTTATCCAGTGCGCATCCAAAGGATAGCCACTGATGATTCCCCCGTCATAAAAAAAATAAAATAATGCATTGCAAAAATATCAAAGGTCTATTCGATAGTGATTTTGAGCATCAATTTTTTTTATCGTTAAAGAAAAAAGTAAGTCTCATCCGTGAGTGAAGAAGTCAAAAATTACGGCTGACTTAGAAAAATAACGATTAAAAAATTAATTTTTTGTGATGAAAAATCATAATCAAAGAAGGGCTAAGTTTGTAGTTATGATGTTTAATTGAGTTTTTCAATGAAATATAAATTACATTAAAGGGTAATTTTTTAAACTCCTTTATCTTTCATGGCCAAAAAAAATTAATAATACACTGAAATAATAAAATACTCTAAACCAACTCACCTTTCAGCGATAACCCAATTCTCCCAATCCTATCCCATTGAGAAGACTGGTTACCGACCTTAATTCTCATTCTTCTTGTCTGGCTTATCGATCTTGGTATTTTGGTTTTGCCCTACACTGATTGAAAGGGAAATAAATATTTTTTAAACAATCTTTTGACTTTCGATAGTTAAAGAGGGAGAAAAAAGATAAAATTTTATCTACTTCTTTACGTTACAATAATTTTAATATTTTTTTTCTAAATAATATGTGGAATTAAAATTTCAACGTTTTTACATAAAAGTATATCATGGTTTTGAGTATATATATAAATTAATCAGAGTCAAGATATAAGTAAATTATGTACATATAGGCTACGATGAAAATGTCATTGAGCTGAAAAACAGAAAACTTGCATGGCAAGGTAAAAGTTAATTTTGAAATAAGATTTTCTTTTTTTTCTTCACTTAAAAGTTAAAAAGTTGATATATATCCAAACATGCTTGGGTTTCTTTGTAAAAGTGCAATTGTCGCATTCAGAAAATGGACAATGCTACATGTACCGAATTTTTTTTGCCGAATCTTTTACCTACTATTGACAACATAGATGGGGACCACATTTTTGCATTATTAAATTCATCCGGGGCCCACCATACATTGTGAGAAGGTGTAAAACATTCGGTAAGAAATTGGGTGTACAAATATCTTTTTCCTTCAGAAAATAGAGTTTTGTTATTTATTTATTTATTGGAATAAAAAAGTAACTACCTGGATAATACGTTATCCATTGTATTGAGTTAAAGTATAGTAGTTTTAATAAGGAAGTAGTTCAATTAAAAGTGTTAGGTTTTGTTACCTAATAAATTTCATATTATGATATTAAACGTCGAAATATATTTCATAAGTATTGGTCATTGAGTGAAACAATTATCAACAATTAAGTCTAAAGGCTAAACCCGACCCATTTATATTACTTCTCGAATGGCTTTGAATCTTGACTCATTTAACTTTATTATTGGTCCAACTAAAGTCTAACCTAACCCTACGTATATATGCTCCTACCCTAGTCGTTTTGTGTGTATGATTTGTATGAACATAGAAGAAAATGTAGCTACCATATTGTGGAGAAAAAACCGGCTGCTTCGTACTTCAAAAAATCGGTGGCTTTTTTGTGTCTTTGTTCTCCTCTTATATATTTTTTCATTGATTTTTCTTCTTGCCTTTATGGGTACAAATCATCACATTTTTTTGGTCCTCCGTGGGTGAGATTGAGAAACAATCGAAGTGAATATATTGACTGTGAATTAGAGCCGTTTAGATTGATTGTTTGGTAGAAAAATGTAACGTGAAATTGAACTCAAAAAATACCGATTTGACGGTCCTTCGAGCGAACTTCCGCGACAAAAAGAATCTCCGTTCCAGAAAGTACGTAAAATTTGCATATCATAAATATTAGTTTTAAATAAATAATCTTTAATTTAAAAGCATAAAAAGTTACTTTTATAGATTCAAAAATGTTTGAAATAAAAAGTAAATTTAATTCGTTCAAAACGTGACCAATTGCGCGCTTGGTTCAGTTGGTTGTACTGTCCGTCTGTCCCTATTACTATTAAAATTTCGAACCACCATACTGCTCTAAATTAACGCAGCAGCGTTTTATCATTTATTGGTGTAAAGACTGTCACGAAATATTCTTGTTTCGTTTTGTGGCCATAATAAAATGTATTTTTTAGCCCCTTTCCAAAATAATTATAATAATAAACGTGTCTACTACATTGCGAAAAAATCTTGGTAACTTTTCTCTAAATCCCCACTCTTTCATTTAAAATTAATAAAGTTTCATGTGTTTCCTCTTCTTTAACAAAAGCAATCATAAAATTTTCTCCTTTTTATCTCTAACTACCCTACCACGATGCTCTCTACAATGCACGTTAAAAGGAGTTGGGATGGGGATAGGGGGTTGAAAAGAGGTGTCGAAATTAATGATGCATTTTCACATATAAATGTGACATTTTCGAAACACAAAATTAATATCAAAGATTTTTTTAGATTTAGAGTACGGAATAATGAAAATCAACACCTACAATCCATACTCAAAAAATACTCAAGAGTCCTTATCGAGATTTTCTTGACAAATAAGCACCAAAGTTCAATTCTAGAAACACTGAATTCTCGAATGTATTTGTCAAATGCATCACTTGAGCAACTTCGTAGAATTTCCATCCTACTCACTAAAATGTCGTCTCTAGAAGTAAGGGTATGTGATGTGAAGAGCTTATCTTTTTTATAAAAGTTTGAATTGCTTATCTGCAAAATTAATAAAAATTGTAGATTCCTTTGTATTGTTAAAAATAATTATTAACTTTTTAACAACTTTTTAAGTTTTTCCAAACGAGTACTTAAATGTCATATTGGGCATAATCCATTCACACGAAGTCCAATACAATATATCCGAGAAGGGCTTTGCTACCTACACAAGCTCTATTGCACAGAGCATGTATAGGTACACACACGGGGTGGACCCGACACATGAGGTCCACATGTGGGGTTCATCCCCATGTGAGATATCTTGTGCAGGCCTTGTGCAATAGGACATGTGCAGGAGCCCTTTTCCATCCGAGAATTGAGGATAATATAGCTTCAAAATTTATAGGCTGAGATTTGCCCAAGATCAAAGAGACATTGACTGCAATTTTTCCAAAATTTGTCCCTCCTCAATAACACTATTCTTTCGGTTCAGCGACTCCAATTTGAATGGACCTTCTGATTCGTACCCTTTTATCGAGAAAACAAAAAACCGCAAAAATTGATTGAGTGCAAGCTGTACATTGCATTGCACGTGACTTTTGTCATTACTAGTTAAAGTTGAACGTACTTTAAACATTATTTTAAAATATTTTATAAATTAAAGAAAAGTAATATTTGATATCTATTTATTGGAAGATTCAATGAGCGTCGAACGAATTAAAAAAATAAAGTTTAGCATAGAAATATAAGAGAAGAAAATTGTAATCTCAAAACTCAATTTCTATGATTCAAATTTTTTGTAATGATAAAATACTATAAATGAGTCATCTTTTCATATTACATTTAATACATAAAAAATTAATTGTTAATATATAGATTTAAACACCCATTAAAATTTCTAAATACATGAATATGAATAAATTTATCTATAATAACTCTAAATTCATATAATTAAATATTTATCAAGTGAAAATTCATTGAATCTAAATTAATGTGAATGTTAATTAATTGAGAATTAATAAAACAAATTTCATAAACAACAATAATTATGTAGTATTTATTATATATTGAAAAATGAAAAGTAAGATATTATTGAAATAATTGAATTGTAGGGAGTTTAAAATTGTCCAAAAAATGATTCTCCCTTGATGTGATACTTTAATATATTATAAATATAGACTATAGATTAATGCATGATCAACTTTTATGTTTAATAGTTTATTTCAATAAATTCGGAAGTATTATTTACTTATTTTTATTTATTTATAAATTAAACTATTTAGATTTTTTTTTTTGCCCTAATCAGAGACTTGATAAGCTCACGAAACGTTAGCTAAACCACGACACCATTAAAATCCTTTCTCAAGAAATTGGAAAAAGAATTAGGAAAATCAAGTATAAAATTATTAGTCCCTGTTTGCTTTTAATAGAAATCATATTTTTAGTAAATTTTAATAAAAATTGATAAAATATAATTAAAAAATCTATAAAAATTGTGAATTTTATAAAATATATTATTAAAAATGAATTTTGAAAAATAGGTTACACATGACTAAGGCGGTGTTTGTGCTCCATTATTTGTAAAGAATGGATTATGAATTAGTGATTGTTATTGAAATGTGTGGTTAATAAAGAAGGAAATTTTTTTTATTTATGTGTAATATTATTTTAATAAAGAATATATGATTGAAAATAAGTACTGTAAAAAAATGATGTGATATAATGGTAGACAAAGAAAGCCTAAATCAACTGATGAAATTTTTTATCATTAAACTAATCATCTATTTAAATCTTAGTGAACTTTATTATTATTTTATAAACACACTTTTTTAACGAATATTGCAGGAATGTCTTTTGTCGGGCTCCTTTGGAAATTGGGACCCATGGATTTGCCATGTGCTTGGAGTATTCGTACGATCCAATCTAATTAGGAAAACTTAAAGGATGCACCAGGGCCACATCGGCCCCCCGGAATTGACAGGATTTAAAGTTAACAATCAAGCTATGGAGCCAACCCTCCCTGATAGAGTACTCACAGTTGGGAGGAGGTACACTTTTTTTGTCATTTTTTATTCACGTGGATTCCACAAAGATTTTATGTACATGTGAGTGTATGTCAACCATTTTCTAACAAATAAGCTTTATTCTTAAACTAAAATGGGGTTTCACTATTTGTCGATGTACACATCAGTGTATAGCTCCCTCACAATAGGAGCTCTTGTCCAATAAAAAAATCATGAGTCCAATACTGTAAGGAAGCCTATACATTAGGGTATACAAACCGTCGATGTACACATCAGTGTATAGCTCCCTCACAATAGGAGCTCTTGTCCAATAAAAAAATCATGAGTCCAATACTGTAAGGAAGCCTATACATTAGGGTATACAAGGTTTGTATACCCCGATGTACATATAGTAAAATCCAACTAAATGGACCAAAATAAGTTTACGTTGCTAATGATGTGTACTGACTAAAAATTTAAAATCGATGATCTTTATATTAAGATTATGGTTCAATCTTGAAATGATAACATTAAATAATTAAATATATGTCATATAGGATGATTACGATAATCGCTCATCACGAATAACATTACTCTTCTTGTATATTTATTTCATGTTCGTCCAATGTGTTTCATTTTTGACATGTGATATGAAATGGTGGCTCATTTGAAATGAGCTCTCACATCATATTAAAATTTAGATTTTCGTTTTAAATGGTTAATCTTGTTAAAAAGTACCAAAAACTCTAAGATGTTATATTTTTGTTTTGTTTATTCGACATGGACTTACCTTTAAGCATATATTTGACAAAAGTTCATAAGCCCCTGTTTGTCATTCATTTTCTTTCATTCTTTCTCATTATTTTTTCTACGGTACACATTTTCAACTACACGTTTTTCATTAAAATAATATTACACGTAAATAAAAAACTTTTCCTTCTTTTTAACCACTCATTTCAACAACAATCACTATTCCATAATACATTCTTCTCAAATAATAGGTGACAAACACACAAATAATTGTATTTATAAACAGGTAGAAAAGATACTCTTGAATCTTACAAAAGATGCGAATAAAAACTTATTTGATTTTATCAAGTCATTTTAAACACGTTTATAATAGTTGTTAAAGGCACGCTTAACACCGGTACACGTCACCGTTTATTTATTGGTAATTTGCAAATTTAGTCCTTGGCCTATCAACTTAAAAGCATATGAATCTTTTTTCTTTTTCTTTTTAAGAGTAAATAATTGAATTTCTCTCTAAAAAATAAAGACCATTTTAAGCCCCTGTTTGGCCCCATTAAATTCATCAAATTAAATTAAATTTTTCTCTCTTCTATTTTCAACCTCACAATTTTCAATAAGATAATATTATACATAAGTAGAAAAATTTTCATTCTTTTAAAATTATCCATCTTTCAAAAAAACATTATTCACCCCATTATAATAAAAAAATAACGGGAGCCAAACGTGACTAAATTACTGACTGACCTAGGGAAAAATGTGATCGTAAACAGATTTAGGGAACCTAATGAAAACGTCAAAGTCCTTATAAGAAAGAATCACAATTTAAATTGAGAAAATTATCGGGCAATTATACTTTTATATTAAAATTCCTTTTCTTTTCTTTTTTCTTTTTTTAACTCATACTCTCATTTTGTGTACACGTTTTTTATGTGGTCAAATGAAATTTGCCGAAGAAAAAATGTAGCAATTTTAAAAGATAAAAAAATGAAATTGGTAGAGAAATTTCTATGAAATCTAGTATCTGATTTGGACTTGGAACAAAAAATGCCAAAAGTCTAAGCACGTGGAATGGAAAGTTGTTTAGGAAAGTTTGCACAATTTCGTCAAGTCCGTGTCGGCCAGATCGATCGGGCCACTTTAGGTGGAAACTTTCTGTGCGACACGTGAGAGTTTTCCGTAATTTTCTCCATTTATTTTATTCTTTAATATTTATATGAATATTTGGGCAAATTAAGAAATTAATTCGATTCCTTGGTATTTTGTAAATACCCAAAGAGGTAATAATTAAGTTTATATTAGACTCATGTTTATAAATATTTATAAAATAGTCGAATCATTTTATATCCACACACTTTAAAAGATTCATTGTAATACTTATTTGGGAAAATTTACTTGTCAATTTATTTTTTCTAAAAATAAGAGTCAAAATCTCTCCCTATCTCTCTCTCTCTCTCTGCATTCAAACCAAACTCAACCTCACCCCCACGCCCTTTTTTGCAATGCATATACACATTTGGTATTTTTTTCTTCATTTTGTAAAAATGATTGAAAGACTTGTTTGGAAGAAATAATTGGTAAAACACGACTATCTTCTTAATCATCACCAAGCATATTCGGTACCCTTCAAATGGATGCATATTCAATATCCCTCAAACACAGCTACCGTTCACTCTGAGAGTGAAACACTCTAAATTATGTATTATTTACTTACTTTTTTGCTTAATGTTGCAAGCTATTATTGCTCTTGACACGTGAGATTGGGCGCCGTATCCATGACAATATGCAATTAAAAAATAGTAGACGTATCGAGTTAAAAAATTGTCCAAGTTCATTACCATTAAAAATTTCCAAATGCACCGAAGACAATCATAAAGAGCCAAAAGAGTTAGGAGAAGAAAGAGGTATGAAATGACAAGGGGAAAAGGCAACGAAGGGTACATTTGCGGTTGTGTTAAACTCCTTTATACTTGGGGTGATGTGTTGATCATTCGTATGGGCCCTTTTCCCCTCGTTTTCTCCACCACATGAACCAAAATCTCACTACGAAAATCTAAAAAATTAAATTCCAACTACACACACTGCAATTGTTTATAAATAGATAAAATTAAGTGATAAATTAGTAAATATTACTTGTGAATAATCTATCACAAATCAAATAGAAGTCCGTGTGTCGAGTGAATCTATACGAGTATTTCAATATTTGAAACCATCCATCATACTTCAGCTATTTCGTAAATGGAAATATGTAGGTCCACATAATTATTATAAGCAAACCCGAACCAAAGTTATCGGTTTGATTTTTGAGTTTGGTTCTATCCATAATATTTTTTTAAAATCTTGAATGACAATACAAATTAAAATTATCTTCTCAATATCAAGTAAAAATAAAATAATAATATTGAAAGCATATTTCAACACTTTCTTAATCAAGTGCAAATATAATACTAAATAGCATCCAATATCTAACATAATAACATTCACTTTCGATTGATGCTCTGTGTGGAGAGTCTCAAGAAGAGTTGTAGGCAGGAAACGCATAAAGTGGAGTCAAGGGTGGTGCCATGAACGAAAGTTATATGATTCAAAGATTTAAATAAAGGAATCTAATTGATTAGATTACAAACTACTTGGGATGTACAAACTTGCTGCATGTTGGGTTAGGTCATCGGGGGTGAATCACCACCTATGTCGAATGAATAAATTGTAAAAAATAAATAAATTATAAAAAAGACAAATTCCATTTCAAAATCTAACATTCATGATTCCGGTTCAAGGTTCTTGAACTGACTTGAACCCAGTCGATTATTGGTTCTTGATTCCAAATTTAATTATTATTTTTGGAATCGGATCAAAACCTACGATTCCAATTTTAAAGGTTCGTTTTCAATTAAATTGTCCATCCTTAATCAACACGTATGCGAGTTATCCAGTGTAAGACGTGACTTGAAAAACAGTGAGAAAACAAGACATAATTCACATTAGTGAAAATGACAGCAGGATTTGATTTCATTATCATCTTGTTTGGGCCGGACGTTTGACGCATACGTAATTTGGCCCGTTAGAGTATCTTTGATCATATATATTTTGCAACTAAAGTAGGAAGGCTCGAGATTTGATTGATGTGTTATTTGTGGTAACAATTTACCCATATATAATTAGGATCAACATATGATCGAACTAAAGTACAAATGAAGTAAGGCTTGGGATTTCATTATTGATTTGCTTGGCCTGGAAATTTGAACCCCTACCTAATTGGGCTCGTTAGGTTTTTTTTTTTTTTTTTTTTTTTTTTTTTTTTTTTTTTTTTTTTTTTTTTTTTTTTTTTTTTTGTGATATGGTAACCCACAGCCACTACTCTTCAGGTGCGCATTGGGTAAACCTTCGGGCTGACGCAATAACCTACAAACCACGCCAACTAGGTAAACCATACTAAGCAAGCCCTGTACAACAGGCTCGACCGAAAAAGTGTTGGTAGGAGGAATCGAACTCGTTAGGTAATCCTTGATCATACTATGAACGGAGTCAGGAGAGAACAAACCTATTATTATTTTTGTTTTTCTACACTAGGCTAATATATAAAAGAAAAAAAATTTCATAAAAAATTATTTTTTACTGTTGAGAATTAGTAACCTTAATTTTATACCAACGAAAGCAATTAAATCACAAGAATAAAAATATGAACACAATAAAACAAGATTTTTACATATGCTCGTCTGCATATGACACTACGAACTTTTTCACCATTATAGTAATTCACTAAAGTAAATATACAAAAAATAAATAAAAATTGTACAGCTTATCTTCTTGAAAATGTTTTTACTAGTTCTTGACCAAAGAATAAAAGATGGAATGATCGCATTCTTTAAAATATCCTAAGCAGTTATTCTAAGTTGAGAAAGCATAGTATCAAACTTATTGAAAAGGTAATGAATATCTGTCGGTTAAGTAAAGCAGCATCCTTATGGAATCGTCTCAATGATTATTGTTCATCATCCACTCCTCAATTATTGATTTAATAATTCATTATGCGATTAATTCCAGCGGGGCAGGAATGACAACCCCAACATCATTCCACACTGTTGTCATCCCTAATTTTGCCCTTGTTTATTTTGACTAAAAATTAGATTTTATTATATTTTGATAAAATCCGATGAAGTGCATGATTAAAAAATTTCAGAAAAATTGTGGATTACATAAACTGTGTGAATAAAATAAGTTTGAAAAAAAAAATGAGAAAGCATATTTAAAGACGACGGATTCTACTTATAGTCATTAGATTGGGGGCATTTACGAAACAATTCTACAAAATTAAGTCCCTATTTTGGCTACATTAAAATTTTAATACATTTTTTTCTCATTTTCAACAACATATTTTTCAATTAAATAATATTGTACGTAAATCTAAAAAATTTCCTTCTTTTTTTACCATATATACTCAAGAAAATCTCTATTCCAAAATATCATTAAAATGGAGCCAAACAAGGGCTATGGTGTACCTACTTAATAAAGGAATAAGCCACTTTGTCAGATGTTTTTGTCCACCTACTTCACAAATAAAGTGACGACAGTTGATTGGATGAAAATGATTACTATTTTTAAGCAGTCCAATGTGACATTCTATCAAGTAAAATAGCAAAAAATTCTAACAATGTAGCATGGTTCTTTGTACCAATATTGGTAGTGCTCCCCATGGACTTCAGATTATATGGGCCACCCACATGAAAATTACACCCATCACTACAATTTTAATGAACATTCAAATTTTACTTTTTCAACTTTTTTTAATTCCAAAATTACTATAATATATATTGTAAAAATGATAACCAATAAATATAACAAAAAATTCTAACAATGTAGCATGGTTCTTTAATCTACAATATATCAAAAGTGGAGATATAGGAGAAACTTTTGAATATCAATTATACTATTATATATTTACCTATATGTCAACATACCCTTGTTTGGTTTACAAAAAGAAAAAATAAATGAAAGCTTGCATTAATATGTTATATTTATTATTTATCCTTATTTAAAAGTTGTTTTGATTGACAATTAATAATGTGTATAACTAAGTTTAGATAAAAATGAAATACCAAATGATTCAATTTATTTCCTCTAAATAAGATAATTAATAATTATTATTGCTTTTAAAAATTAAGTCAATTAATTTCCACTAAATACAATTATTAACAATTATTAGTACAAAATTAATAATAAGATTATTACATACAATTAAAAGAAATTATAATGCTACATATATAATTAAGTACAGAATACCAAATCATTCATTTATTTCCTGTAAATAGAATAATTAATAATTATTATTGCTTTCGAAAATTAAGTCAATAAATTTTCATTAAACACAATTATTTATAATTATAAGTATACAATTAATAAAAATATTATCACATAGAATTAAAAGAAATTATATAAATATATTTTTTTCAGAAAACAATAATATGTAATAATATTTTTTAATCATTATTGAACATGTGTTTTTGTCTTGATTTACCTTCGTTGAAATAAGAAAAAATTGAAAATACTTGCAATGAGAATGAAAATGGTATAACCGGAAGGGAAAATCGAGGTCGATTTTTTTTAAAGAAATCAAATAATCAGACAAATAAAATCATATTTACCCTTAAAGAAATAGTTAATGGTATATTTTTTGTTCATCACAATTGAATAATAAATAACTAATTATTTGAATAATGACGGTTGAAATTCTAAGTCCTCAACATAAACGTGATTGAGAACATTATTTGTTTGTATTAGTTACATTCATTTGTAACAAATTTAAAAATTTATGCCCATGATATAAAATAGAAACGCTTCAAAATATAACATTATATATATACAGTATTAAAGTGATAATGTCAATAATTGAAACTTTGGTATGTAAAACTTTCATTTCCATTTCTGCCATTTTATATTTTATTTTTAACAACCACGCTTTTAATTTTAAATATACAATAATTGTTACTAATCACTAACTATATTATAAGTCCAAAAAGTTCATATAACTCTACTTCATTTTATCTCCTTTAAAACATAAATTTAATTACTTTACATTAGAGTACTTTATACAAATCAATTTAAGTATAATTACATAAAATTATATATATATAAAGGTATGCATTAATATAATAGTATATTAATTGTGTTTTAGAAATAAATATTATTGTAGTGTTGGGTATTTTATTTTTATTTCGTGTTACTTTGTAAAAGCATAAAAACTTAAAGTAATCACTAATTCCGTTTTATATTTGATTCTCCTTTTCTATATTTTATGTGGAAACAAAAAATCAAGATTCCAAATTTTCATTGAGCAAATTACATAATCTTGAAGTTTATTTTGTTTTCTTCCCATCTATTTGTTGAAGAAAAATCATTTTTCTTTTAATATTTGAATTTTTAAATTACTACGCATCAAAATTATTACCGTCTCTAAATTTTATATTTATGTCCATATCATGTTGAAACTCTTTTCCATGGTTGTTTTTTTCAATTATGTAATAATTAGTGTTTGTATCTATCGAATGATTTTTTTCAATAAATTTTATTTTTGACATAATGTTCGATTCTTCGTCCAAGGTTAAATCTATACTACTTTCGTGTTTTACTTGTAATAATATGTGTTCCAATAATTTGTATAGGGATGAATATTTTTATATGGTTTACATATTCGTAATTATGTGAACTACAATTAAATGAATGAAAAGTTGTGAGACATTGACAAAAAATATTATATTCGAAGAAGTGTTATTGTAATTATTTTATTTTATTCAATATTTTCACGTTATATACACATTTCCATAAAAAAAATTAATTTCATATATTCATTATATCTAATAATTATACTTTTTTATTTAATAATATTAATTATCTCTACAACTTTGAAAACATAGTACGAATATAATTCATCCGATACATAAAATGTGTAAAGCGTGTGCTTACTACTAGTAAGTACCGATATTGATAGCGCTATGGACTTCAGATATATGACACTCGTCACTACAGTTTTAATCAATATTCAAATTTTACATTTCAACTTTTTTTAATCTCAAAATTACTATAATATATACTGTAAAAATGATAACCAATGAATATGTTCACTCCTATCACTAATCAAAGAAATGCTACAATCACTCCATCAAACATGGCATTTCAAACACTACACATACCCCTACCCCTAACCACCCCACCCGAAATGACGCCCAAAATTCCCAACCTCCATCATCTCCATTGCAGCAGAGATCAAGAAAAATCAAGGATTATTCCAATAAATCTTAATTCATTGCAATCAACTACATCATATCTAGTTTTGTGATTTTCTACATATATTATGTTTGAAAATCCATTCTCTAAACTGTAATTTCAGAATTTCTGAGTTTCATTCATGGACATAAGGCGCAGGAAGGTAATGCATTTTCGTAGATAAAAAAAAACCTTTTGTTATATAGTGAGCATAAAAACTTATTTCAACATGAATACAAGTTGAAAGCATCTCAAATTACATGTGAAACAACATTACTTTTATACTGTTTTTACAAAGAGCACCAACCATGATCCTGCAATTGAGGAATTTTTTAAGCCAGCATTCAAGCACACTATTGAACTGCCAAACACTAAGGTGAGCAAGTCTATGGTATTAGTAATTATTGCAACCCTCAAAAAGTAGATTCATTAGGCATTTGGAGATAATTCAGAGGTTGAAGTCATATTGTAGACGAGAGTCTTGGTTAATAGTCCAGATTGTAAATATTGAGGACGTACTTCCTATATGTGCATAATAACTATATGGGTTTAGAAATCCAATTACACTTCTCATTTTAAATAATTTCTTACCTATTTGTGTCGACCTTCTAATTTGAGAATTTATCATTTCATGTGATGTTTGTAATGTGCCTTCGTTTTCTTGTGGTAGTTTAAGTGTTGTCTGTTTACATTTGAAATTGAGCCATATTTAACTTCCCTTTGTCAGTGAACAGAAGGTTTGTCATCTAGGATTATTCTTTGTAGTAGAAAATAATATATTTCACACCAAGAAATTTATATTCAAAAAATAGTAAGCAATAATTTCACACCAAGAAGTTAATATCCCAACTATAGTAAGGACTTCTTGTTGATTCATAAGACTCTTATGTAGAAAAACATCACAACTTCTTCAAATTACAAAACCCTCATCGAAGTTATTGCATAGAAAAATTAAAATGATACGAAATCTATGTAGTGTAACATTCATATATCATAATTGACCATATTACATACAAATTTGCAGCAAATTGATATCATGGTCAGGGACGTGATATTATTTTGAAATGTTTGAAAACAAGCTGAAATCCCTAATGTAAAATAAGATAAACTGGTGGCTAATTTATTATCTGCATTATTATTGCAAAGTCTTGCACTGTTGGGACTACTGTACCTGAAGGATGCATATGCATACACAATAGATGAGGTTCCAATCGAGGACAGATTGTTGAATTCGGAATCTGTACTTCTTGCCCTACTTCATCTGAATTTTGGTTCGACATTTTCACTACTTCAACACTTAGTGCATATGCGATAATAAGGGATCCTTCTTCTTTAGTTCCGTATAAAACATAAGTAAATTGTCATTTGTTATTGTTGACACATAAAAATTCAGCCCAAATCGAACAGCCCAAGGAGTGAAGCTCAATTGGAAGATCCCCAAATCAGACAGCCTAAAGAACGAAACCCAATCGAACAAATCAAGATGAAGGCCCAAGAATGCGGTAACGCCATCGCCCAAGTTTGCAAGTCGCCCAGAATCTGAACGAATAGAGTGTCATACGGTCGCCCAGGGCTGTTACTCTATTCTCGCCCAAACCTTCAAGTCGCCCAAGGTATCAACAAATATAACGCGTCGTGGTTATCAAGAAATGCAGTTATCAAAGCAGTTGTTAAAGCAGCCCTCTCACGTTCCACGATTCAAGGAATTCAATCGAAAGCGGTTGAACGATGAAAGGTTATGGCAGCAGTTAAAAGGCAGTTTTCATGACAAAATGGCCACTACGAAGAAAGTGGGTAGTTATAGGACGATCAAGCAGTTTTTAGAGTAGTTAATCACAAAGAGATCGTCTATGAAGTATAAAAGGGAGAAACGACATAGAAGCAAGAGACCGAATCCAAAACTCTCGAATAGAGAATATGTAATTTTCATTTCCTTAGTTTTTAGACTTAAACACTTTTCTTTCAATAACTCGTGTGCTTGCACCCCTTGGAGGCACGTTATTTTTCATTTCCAATTGTAAAGTCATCGCCAATAAAAGAACACCCCTTTTTGGGACTTTGTCTCGAGAGGTTTGTCCCTTACACAATCGTCTGATTCCTTTTAATTGCTAGCGACTAACCCGTACGAAACAATTTGGCACGCCCAGTGGGACAGTGGTGTTAGGTGTTGAAAGTACAAAAGGGGAAACAATATACCTCAGAGATCCGATAAGGAAGCAGCAAGTCAGGGAGGAATCCAGTCTGTAATCGAGCGATATGAGGAGCAGCATGCCTCTCCACGAACAGATGGACAAAATCAGAACAGTAACAGTCGTTACGAACCAATGACAGAGTTGAGTCCTCGAACCATGCGTGCATTACTTGGAGAACTCACACAAGACGTCGTTGAACAGGTAAATCTTCGAAGTATTCATAATATGGAAAGATTTATACAAAATGGGAATGTACACTATGACAACATGACCAAACAACTAAAGACGTTGAATGAAACAATGAACATGTTAGTGGGCCAAATATGTCAACCGGCTATACCTCTTACAAATCACTTTCAAACTAGGACAATTGTAGGACATAATCCCTCGGTCCTAAATCCGAGTCAAGGGGTAGAACCACTTTCTGGTCCCTCTACTTCAAACCAAGGAGGTACGACAGTACCAAATCAAAGCAATGGTAGTGGTATGCCTAACTTGGGGGGTAATCCAAACGTGAGAGATAATGTCCTAAACAATGGACAGAATATTCCATGTGGTAATGAGGGAGTAGATGTTCAGGCTAATGGTAATGGTCCTAATCATGGTAATTTTGTTGCCAATCAAGGACCAAACATCAAGCCTCATGCAAACCAACCGGTTAACCAACCTGTAGGAATTCCATATGACCCCAACGTCATGTTGAGGAACCAGATTATGGAAATCGTACAGGATCACATGGCTTTTGGGGTGCGTCCCGTCATTAGGCCGACGTACATAAAGCCATATCCTGATTGGGTAGATCAAGCATATCCATGGCCTAGAGGATATAAAGTGCCAGAATTCTCACTGTTTACCGGTTTAGGAGAGGTGTCTACTCTAGAACACATAGGGCGATTCACATTGCAAAGTGGTGATGTAACCGATTACCATAAAATGAGACTTTTTCCTAGTTCGTTAACAAGAGTAGCTTTCTCCTGGTTCATCAACCTGCCAGCGAACTTTGTTCAAACATGGCAACAATTGGAACAGTTGTTTCACGCTCAGTTTTATAAAACTGAGTCTGAAGTGCCGATTTGGTGAATTTACGTCAAATGCCAAATGAATGGGCAGAAAGTTTTCTCCAAAGGTTCAAGACAGTAAAAACCAAGTATTTTGTACCTCTGCCTGAAAAAGAATTTGTCAAGATCGCTCAAGGCTGCTTGAGCTTCGATTTAAAAAAGAAGTTCCAGGACAAGGAATTCCCTGACCTTTTCCAGTTGAGTGCGAATGTGATTAGGTATGAGCGACTGATAAGAGAAGAGGAACAAATGAAAAATTCTAGTAAAAGGACTTACTACAAAGACCCAAATTTTGATGTTCATACCATCGACGACGAGTCATACGATCAGGCCGAAATGTGCTTGGCCGAATTGGTCAAAGGGGACACATATACTTGTCCCATAATGGCCAAGCCTAGACCATCGGGCAGAGACGAGCCCATAAAGGATGGAAACATAAAGGCTAGAACGTTCTCGTTCGATGTGATCAAAGCTGACCTTATATTTGATAAATTATATAGGGATAAGCAGATAAAGTTGAGCGATAAGCACAAATTGCCAAACCCTGAACAAATTAAGGGTAAAAAATATTGTAAATGGCATAATGCATGGTCACATCTGACTAACAATTGCTTGGTTTTCCGTCATGTATTGCAGGATGCTATTGAATTAGGACGAATTACGTTCGATGATAAGAAAAAGATGGCAGTGGACGAGAATCCTTTCCCACAGCCACTTGGAGTAAACATGGTAACATCTGGATTCAAGAACAAGTTACCAAAATTCAAATTGGCCGTAGATGACGGAGAAGAAGATCCTAGACCACATCCCAGCGTCTTTGAACGAATCAAAGGAAAAGAACCAAAAAAAGACG
>NC_036256.1:16474758-16478487 GCF_002742605.1 Olea europaea var. sylvestris | reverse complement strand
GGAGTATCGCGCAATACTCTATTTAAGCAACTACATCAAGAGGGAGTTCGCGAAGTAGACTTGTTGGGGGAGCCATCTAGGCGTCCTTTCGATTTCTACGTACTGTACTGGACACCCAAAAGGAAGAAAAGAGTGCCTCATTCTGAAAAGTATGGGTCACCTCCAAGAATAATGCCCCCTCCCACAGGTTGGATAACTGATGAGGAAGCATTAGAAAAAAGTAAGAAGGAAGTTCAGGGGACAGAGGATCAGCGTGACATACTGCACGTCGACTTATCACAAGGGGATAATTCGACAGAAGACAAGTAAGAGGTAAAAATAGAGGCTGCCGAAAAGGTTATTTTTAAACGTCCAGCCATGAAATTGACTAAACACTTGAGGCCGTTATACGTTAAAGCTCTAGTTAACGGCGTCCCAGTGGCAAAAGTGCTTGTCGACAATGGAGCAGCTATAAACACCATTTCATCTAGGATGATGAGAAAGTTCGCAAAAACAGAGGTTGACATGATTCCTACAGAAGTCATCCTCACTAGCTTCAATGGAGGAGCAACTTCAGCTAAGGGAGTTATGCTATTAGACATAACTATAGGTAAGACTACTAGGACCACTGTCTTCTTTGTAATAGATGGTCCTACTAGTTACAACGTGCTCCTAGGAAGAGATTGGATACATGGAAGTCGCTGTATACCCTCGTCGCTCCATCAATGCCTTATTTTTTGGAATGACAAAGGCGAAGCAGAGGTGGTACAGGCCGATCATAGGCCTTTTGTCGCGGAAGCAAACTAGGTGGAAAAGTTCATGTACGAAGGAAATTATGGACCTGTCAGAGTAGTACAAGACGGGGAAGAAACTCAGGTTGTCGCGCAAAGCGAAGAACCATTCTCAGTGGACGCACTCACTGAAATGTTCAAACAGATGAGGCCAAATATAGTGGCCCTGGAAGAGCCAGTAATTGGCAAAAGAATAATTAAGGAGTCTTGAATGGACTTTAAGTTACAAAAGCAAATGGCCGATATTCAGGCCTTCAAAGCCAGACTGATGGCTTTCAATAAGGAATGCAATGACAAAGCGAAGGAAGAGACTGCCCTAAAAGCGCTGAAGGACAAGTTGGCAGTATTCGAGTTAGAGCAAAGCATTGGCCGAGAAATCAACAAGGTAGACTGTTTGGAAGAGGAAGTACTTACAAAAGAACTGGACGACGAAGTGATGCGGATTGCCAAACCTGGATACGCTCAAGCACAAGACCCTCTGATCAAAGTAAATATTGGCGATGAAGGAGAAGATCACCCAACGTTCATCAGCCAGATGCTCGACCAAGAGGTTAGTAACAAATTAATCGCTTTGTTAAAAGAGTACAAAGATTGTTTTACTTGGGAATATGAACAAATGCCTGATTTAGATAGCGACTTGGTGGAACACAGGTTACCAACTAAGCCTAATTTTAAACCTCATAGGCAACCTCCTAGGCGTTTTGCTCCTAATGTACTCCCTGAAATTAAGAAAGAGATAGAGCGATTATTGAAATCAGGTTTTATAAGAACGGCCAGATATGTTGAATGGTTGTCGAATATTGTACCAGTACTAAAAAAGAATGGTAAACTAAGGGTGTGTATTGACTTTAGGAATTTAAACATAGCTACACCCAAAGATGAGTATTCAATGCCCACGGTGGATTCTTTAGTAGATTCAACTGCTGGACATGTCATGTATTCTTTCATGGATGGGTATTCAGGATACAATCAAATTTATATAGTTGAAGAAGACATACACAAAACTGCCTTTAGATGCCCTGGGTCTCTAGGATGTTTTGAATGGGGGGGTATGCCTTTCGGCCTAAAAAATGTAGGGGCAACTTATCAAAGGGCAATGAATTTAATCTTTCATGATATGATAGGCAAGTTTGTTGAGGTGTATGTAGACGACATAGTAGTCAAGTCCATTAAAGAAGATGACCATTTCGAACAGTTAAGATGTTCGTTCGAACGAATGAGGTAATATAAGCTAAAGTTGTGTGCATTTGGTGTTAATGCAGGAAACTTTCTTGGTTTCTTAGTACACAAAAGAGGGATTGAACTTGATAAAAATAAAGCGAAGGCTATCTTAGAAGCCAAACCACCTAGCAACAAAAAGGAGTTGCAAAGGTTTCTAGGCCAAGTAAATTTTTTAAGACACTTTATTTCTAACTGTGCAGGACGAACTAAAGTCTTTTCGCCGCTATTAAAGCTGAAAAATCAGGACAAATTCGTCTGGAAAGAAGAACATCAAAAGGCTTTTGAAAGCCTGAAGACATATCTATCAAGTCCACCAGTGTTGGTGTCACCAATCCAAGGACGGCCAATGAAAGTGTATGTATCGGCTGAAAAGGAATCAATAGCTGGAATGGTCGCACAGGAAGACTAATTTGGTGAAGAAAGGGCAATTTACTACTTAAGTAGACGGTTAACGAAATGTGAATGTAATTACTCTGCTGTTGAAAAATTGTGTCTTGCACTGTATTTCACATGTACAAAATTAAGGGCTTATTTACGACCTGTAATCGTTTATTTAATCTAAAGTAAATTTAGTTAAGTATATGTTCTCGCGCCCTATTTTACACCAAAGGGTAGACCTTTGGACACTAGCTTTATCAGAGTTCGAAATACAATATATACCTCAAAAGGCAGTCAAAAATCAGGCTTTGGCTAACTTTCTAGCCGATCATCCATGCCTTGACGTGCCTGAAGAAATAGAACTAGAAATCAATTCGTTCGAGTTAAAACCTTGGGTGTTGTATTTCGATGGGTCAAAAACCTCTAAAGGTGCAGGAGTAGGAGTAGCATTGATTAATCCTTTAGGGATTTGCTACAAGTTTGCATTCACCTTAGACAGAATGTGCACCAACAATTAGGCTAAATATGAAGCCTTAATTGTAGGCCTAGAACTAATGATAGATTTGGGAGTAAGAAATGTGATCGTTAGGGGCGATTCTCAATTGGTGATACATCAATTGATCGGTGATTTTAAATGCCAAAGTGATTTCATTATAAATCAATATGAGATCGCCCAAGAATTATTAGAGGAATTCGATCAAGTAGAACTTCAATGCGTTAATAGGATATATAACGACGTGGCAAATAAGTTAGCCCAAATGGCTTCAGGGTACTCAAAGGTCTTGAATTGGAAGTCTACTTGTGAGTATGGAACCATATTGCCCGTAACTCAAAGAAAGGCGAGAAAAATTGAACTTCACTGTATACAAGATGGAGATGCAGTGGATTGGAGAACAGAGATTAAAGGGTTCCTTAAAGAACCTAATGGAGGGATTAGTAGGAAAACGAAGCTAATTTTGCTGAATTACACACTAATAGATGAAGAGTTGTTTAAGAAACGCTCTGATGGTGTATTACTAAAGTGTGTAAGTTTGCAAGAAGCCAAGACGATCATGGCTGAAATGCACGAAGGGATATGTGGAGCTCATCAAGCTGGCCAAAGGATGAGATGGTTAATTATTAGGAGTGGATATTTTTGGCCAAAGATGGGAGAACTATGCGTTCAGTATGCAAAAAATTGTTTAGCATGCCAAAAGCATGGTCCAATACAAAGGGCGCCAGCACGAGAAATGGCACCTATTATTAAACTTTGGTCGTTCAAAGGTTGGGTGATAGATCTAATAGGGAAGATCTACCCTCTATCGTCCAAGCAACATACTTTTGTTATAGTTGCAACCAACTATTTCACCAAATGGGTAGA
>NC_036256.1:16462544-16474689 GCF_002742605.1 Olea europaea var. sylvestris | reverse complement strand
CATCAGAAAGATGATAGATGAAAACGCCAGAAATTGGCACGAATGTTTGAACAAGGCCTTATGGGCTTATAGAACATTACCTCGGTCAAGTACCAAAGTTACTCCTTTTCAACTTGTTTATGGGCAGGAGACCGTTTTGCCTATGGAAATCAACGTGCAATCGATTCGAGTGTGCTTGCAACATAAGTTGAATGATGATGAATATGTCGAATCACTAGTTCAAAATTTATTGAGTTTAGACGAATTGAAGTTGGACGTCTTAGATAGGTTGCAAGTTCAAAAGCAAAGAATGGCTAAGTTTTATAATAAAAAAGTCATAGCCAAATCGTTCAGCCTGGGTGAACTAGTTTGGAAGACGATACTCCCTTTGGATACCAAGGATCCAAAGTAAGGGAAGTGGTCGCCCTATTGGGAATGATCATACAAAATAAACAGTGTGTTGCCTAATGGAGCGTACCACTTGGAAGATTTAGACGGCACCAAGCACGTAAGATTCATTAACGGCAAATATTTGAAAAAATATGTTCCTTCTTTATGGGAATGTGAACAGATAAAAATATAACCAAACATTCTGGACGATCAAAAGATAATAAAGACAGAGCGAAATACGTTCGAATAAAGTTCTTTATTATCAAACGTTCATTACAAGAATACAAAAGATACAAATAATGGACGTGCTACAAAATACAACTAAAGTAAGATGATCTCCCGGTTGATCGCTGAGTAAGCTTCACATCGCCTTCCTAAATGCATCGCTGCAATGGTGGGATTGCCGAGTAAGAGAGTGTACTGGCCTCACCACCTTCCTAAATGCATCGCTGCAATGGCAAGCAAAGAGGCTGAGAAGCACTCTCAGCAAGCAAAGTGGCCCACAAACAGCCCAAAAATTGCCTTCCATCATTGACTCCTTGTGAAGAACAAAGAGACGATGGGAAGAATTTTGCAGGAAAGAACTTCGCTGCTGGCCAGAAAATATTTCCTATACCTCCCATACCAAAGGTGACATTAAGGTAAATATAAGGCGGACGGACTAAACAGTCCATTTTTGGATCAGGTTGATCGTCAGAATGCCAAGAAATGGCAGCAAATTGGTTTCGAAGAAGAAAATGAAGAGATGAAGATAGAGGATGAAAAATGCGAAGCATTTATAGGGGGTGAAGATGAAGAGACAGAATATGAACAGCCACATTTCTGTCTAATAAACAGAATTAAATAGCCCAAAATCTTGGAAAAAGTGAAATGGACAAGATTCTTCGTGCAAAGCAGTTAAGTGCTTAAAGAATTGATGACTAAAAAATAAACGTCAAATAAATGCACAAGAAGTTAATGTTCATTAATGATGAACAAAGTTACAAAGGAAAAAATCGAATTACAAAAGAAAAAAGACATCGTATGTCTTAATTACAGTCTACCCCATATGGAACGAATTCGTTCCCTAAGTTTTTCCCAATCCTTGTTCTGTCGAGAGGAAGTGATGTTCAATTCAGCCGCGACGTCATCATCATCAACTTCCAACTTCTTGTACTGCTCGACCAAGGACTTAGTTCGCTCAATTCCCTGAGAGGCGTTGCGCTTTTTAGCAGCCATCCTCGCCCTGCAGTCGTCCATTTTGGCTTGAAGTTCCATCATTTGAGCAGCCAAGTTAACCATCAAAGAGTTTTCAATCATGACTTCGGAAGAGATTTCTTTCAACTCGTCCTTAGCCTTGTTAATCTTCATACGCAAAGACTCTTTCTCAGCTATGGCTCGAAGATATTGAGTACGCTTGGCCTTTAGTTCAGCATTCTTGGCCAGCATAGAAAGGACCTCGGAGTGGATGACCTTCAACGTCGCTTTAAAGTCGACAGAAAGATTGAGCGACGGAAGCGTCAGTGCTTGCTCCAACTTCGCACTCAAGTGCTCAAGTTCATCCTTGTGTCTGGCAGCACTAGCCCTTCCAATATCCATATCCGTGAAGGATACGTACTCAAATACCGCCTCCTTCAGGAACGTCAAATCTTCTTCTGAAGAAGCAGCAGGACAATCAGATGGAGCAGGGCGAGGCATCTGGACTTGCCCCCAGGAAGCGAATAAGTCCTGGATAGAACGCACAATCCTGTCAGTATCCTGCAAAGAAGATTGCCAATATTAAAAATCCTCACTACAACGAACAAGGTGGAAGTAGAAATGAAGCAAAGACTACCTCGTCGACAATCGTAGAAGATGGCGGGCCCTCAGCCAAGCTTGCCACCAACAACTCATCCATTCGTGAGGACTTCCCCTTGTCCGAGCGAGAAAATGTTGCCACAACGGGCGGACTCATAGGAGTATCTGCAAATCTCAAGAGCAACAAATCAGAAACCAATAGCACGAGTAAAGGTAAGACATCAAAAAACTGAATTACCTTCTGCTTCGATGTTTGGGGGGTTGACGCCCTGGGAAGAAGGTGGCTCATCCATGGGTTGTGATGAGGATTCTGGGACTGAAGAGGTCTCTTTAAGCGTAGCCCCCTCATCAACCGATTTGGATGAAGTAGCCTCAGCAGAAGATGATGGAGCAGGAGTTGTTGATGTCAAAGCCTTTAAAGGAGAGGCTGAATTTTTCTGAGAAATCCAAAAGATCATCAGCACACAGAAAAGTTTCAAGTGTGGAAAAGTATACTTGTAAGTAAACCAATTTAATTACCTTCCTCCTGACAATAGGAGGGGCATCATCATCATCATCGACATCATCCTCCAGAATGGGAGATGCTGAGGCTGGCCGTTTGCGGTTTGGAGCACTCTTGGCCATAGTAGGCTTGGCAGGGAGGGAAGAAGATGGACGAGCAGATTGTTTAGTGCGACGAGAAGGAGAGGGGCTCCGAATAGACAAATGAGTGACCAAAACAGGAGGAGGAGAAGAAATACTCGGTTGGTCTAATGAATGAAAGGCACGATTGGCCTCAGTCGCAAATAATCTGCACTTCACTGATGGCCAGAGTTGTTCAAAAAGAGGGTGAATGGCGTGGCTAGAATTGAAAGGGGCCAATGAAAAATAACTGGTTAAAAGGAGATTACGAGCATCTATAGCCTCTGCCTCCGCTTTAGTAATGGTATGAAAATGGTCAACTAAATTCTTTGAATAGCAAGGAGGAACAGGCCAAGTTTGGCCAAAACCAAGCTGGCGAGCAAAAAATTGGGGAGCATAAATCTCTACCCCTGCCTTGGCATTAGTCCCAATTAGAATATCATGAAATAGCTCCCTCCCGATTAAAAACTGAATCCAAATGAGCAGGGAGGTGCTCGCGTTATTTTGAAAAAAATGAGAATCAAGCAGGGACCATGTAAGGTGCTCGTGAGTTCCACCCCTTTCTCAATGCAACAAGGGGTCCATATATCTACACTGGACTGCAAAATGGGCTCATGTTTGAGGCCCAGTTTCATCGAAGTCGCCCGAATCTTCCACGAGGCTTTTTAGTTCTCAAAAGATTCGCCCAGTTTCATCGAAGTCGCTCGAATCTTCCAATTGTCCTTTATAGCATTCCTCATACCATTTTCACCTGGCTGATCTGCATTTCTAGGGTTATTGTCTCTCACTAAATTACATTATGAGGTACGATTTTATCTGGTTCTATTTATTGTTCTGAATCTTTTGCATTAGTGTTCTATTATCCAAATAAATACCTGTTTTGTTAATATAAGTAAATTTTTAGTTTGATGCTAATACAGTAGCATATACAAGTTCTTAGTTTTAATTTGGGGGCACTGGGTGTTTTGGATTTGTTCACCTGTGTCTTTTACTTTTTGTTTGCTGCTGGATAATAAACTAGAGGTTTAAAGGAAATACTATTCTCGTTCTAAAACACATTGAAATGTTTTTATTGAGGGGTCCCTTCTAATAATCATGGTGAAATAAGAACAGACTATTCAATTTTTAGTTCAGAAGAACCTTTTTAGACATTAAGTCCTTTATAACCTTATGAAAGACATTCTTCATTTCTATATCAGCCCACCTTCACCATTATCCATCCGTAGTAAAGATGAAATTGCTGCTAGTTCTGTAAATCTACATTTCTTGATTAGTATTTTTCTTTTACTTCCCAAATCACTAACTGTGATTATGCTTTTGATTTTACAATGCCTAGTAATTTTTGAATCGATGTAGAATTGATTCTCCTTTTATGTGCTTAATTAGTTTCTCGGTCATTCAGTGACCCCTGTGTATTTTACAAGTCACCATATTTTGATTTAAATCTTCTAATGGTGCTTAAAGAAAGTGCCTGTTTGAGTTCACGCATGAGAGGGAGCCTTCTTTGTAAACAGGGGATGCCTGTTAGGTTGTTAGACTAAGTGGAGGTGCACCTTTAAGTTTACTAGTGTTGAGGAGGTAGTTGGTGATGAGAAGAATGAGGAGCGTGGTGGACATGACAAGGGTAATGGATTGAAAACTGAGTCCAATCTGTCATTATTCTACAGCGCTTGTTCATTATTAGTTTCTCTGCCCAAAAGAAGCTCATCCTGTTTGGTGCTCATGTTCCATTAATTAGTTCTTTCGTGCTTCTATACATTATCATTTCCCATGTAAAATTTTGTTTCTACATTTATACAAATATGGCTGAAGGTGCCAAAACGGGCCCACCCTGTCTGTACACAGAACTGCATAGGAGGAATCAACCTTATTAAGAGGAATAGCATAGATTCTTATTTATAAATTTTTGTTTTCATATCCAAGTTACGTGGGATTTTATCCTAACCTAAGAAATTATGTTGTCTAATGGTTACTGGTTTGTCCTTGAACTGGGGTGGTGGCAAGGGGATCTGACCGGGTCATGGCCATCCTAAGAGCAGTCTGGTTTTGGCCGAGTTACTCTAGAATTTTTTAAAATTGAATTGCTAGAAAAATGAACAATTACCCGTTAGGTTTGTATCCAGGTATAACCAACGCCAATCGTAATTAATTTCTGCGCTGAACGTGGCCAGAGTTCTTCCTTGAAACAAGGCATCAATTAAATTCTGACTTGCTTCCGTGGCAGAAATTGATTTCGCTCCCTTTCAGAATTCAAGTCAATATTTTCTCTCTTTCTTCTTTCTATTTTATTTTTATTCAAATAGTTGCTATACCCAGCAGATTGAACCTTCCTGCCTGCATTGGTGGGCCAGCCCATGAACTGGCAGATTGAACCAGCCCAATATGTGTAGGAGCCGGATACCAATCCAGGCTTTTACTTGGGGTCTAGTGTGTTTGAGATGGCTTGACACCTCTACCTGTGATGTGTCAAGCAATTTGCTGCAACTCTTATTTTTTATTTCCTGTGCAGACTTCTGAAAATAGGTTCATGCGTCGTGTGAATCAGTACCAGTCTGGCTAACAATATTAGCGTGTCATAGATTGAAAATGTACGTCTTTTTCGCTATTTAGAGTTAAAAGCCTGAACAGTCCTCTTATGATATACTTGGTCCCAATTTCTAGCTAATAAGATCTTTGGTCGTGCTATGATGTAAAGTTCGGAAGGATAATTGAAATGTGGGAGAAGATTAAATAACACTATGACTACAAGCATACCCTGACACATGGTCTTTCTTTCCAAAATAACTTCAAATATTTATGCGATGTAAAGGCGAATCGTGTTGCATGAATATTTTTCTCAATGTAGGTTTTGAGCCTTCTGCTATCTTATTTATTCATCTGATGTCAATATTCCTAAAGGAGTTATTAGCTAAAATGATTACTTTCCTGCAGTCGACATCCTGAGGTGAAGTGGGCGGAAAGGGAGGATTTGGTATATCTTACGGTGCTACTGCCTGATGCTAAAAATCCCAAGGTCAATCTTGATCCAGAGGGAGTTTTTACATTCTCTGCTACAGCTGGAATGGACAACATTTTGTATGAACTGAAGCTAAATCTTCATGATAAAGTTAATGTAGAGGTGAGAGGTTCTTATCATGTCTTGTGTGTTCTGAGTTCACAACTGTGGTAGGAATGTACGAGCACATAGCCAGCCTAAACTATTTTTCAATTTGAAGTTTGATCCTTTTGTTATATGGTCATATATCATGTGAAAGAACTACAGAAATTTTATTATTGTTGTTATTTTTATGTTTAGTTAATTAACTGGGTGTCTTTTATCTTGAATCGTGTGGCAAAATACTTTCCTTCTAGTCACAACAGGGATTTTCTCATTTTTTCCCGACTTTCTGTGCGACAGGAGAGCAAAATAAACATAGGTGTGAGAAATATATTTTGCGTCTTGGAGAAAGCAGAGAAGAAATGGTGGACGAAATTATTGCGGGGAGATGAGAAGGTACCTCACTATGTGAAAGTGGACTGGGATAAATGGGTGGATGCAGATGATGAAGCTGGTATGTTCCAATTTTCTCTGTCTATAGAATTTTGAAACACATTTCATTGATTATTTTGTAACCATTCTCACGGTGATCAGGTCCTGCTGATTTTGATATGGGTGGAATGGATTTCTCGGTGAGGACCTGTTTTTCCACTGTCGAGATAAAGTAGGATCTTCCTTACGATCTCTTCTGATGCTTTTCTTCTTTTTGATGCATTCTACAGAAATTCGGTGACATGGGTGGCATAGGAGATGATGCTATGGGGGATGACCTCGAGGATAGTGATGATGAAGGTAATTGTATTTGGCTCAAGTCCTTATTTTATTTTTTTGGACTAATCTACTGTTTTTCTCATGGCATGCTTGGTAAGCTAATATTGTGTACCCTTTTACCGATCATGCTCTTATATTTTACCGAAGATGCTATGTTAAGACCGTGATTTTAAAGGGAAAGTATTTTCATTGAAGCCCTTTAAAATTAGTGACTGGTCGATCAATAAGTGGGATAAGACAGTTTATGGTGCTTGAACACAATTACCATTTGAAGCTACCTTTGGAATTCAGAAATATTTCCTTGCTTTCATTCTTCACTTTACCTTCACGTATGACATTTTTGTTACGTGTGATTTGCAGAGCTGGAAGTTGAAAAGCCCGAAGAGAAGACTGCTGACGAAACAGAAGGTGAATCTTCTGGCCTCAAAACAGAATCGACCCAGAGTGCTTAATTGTGTATTTCAACCGTGGTGCTTTAGATGGAAGTGGTATTTCTGGTGATTAACAGAGCATGTATTTGCTTGTGAAATGAATGGGTCATTTTACTTGGATTATGTACTGGAAGCTTTGTTTTTTCGTGTCGAGATTGAATACTATTGAGACTCATCTCTGTGGTTCTTGTGATAAGTTTATTGGGATTTGAAACGCCGGTTTCTTGTTCTCCAAGACATGAGCTGATTGTTCGTTAGGGAACAGTTTATAGCTCATCAAATTCCTGCCCAACTCGAACTGCAATGGGATAGACAGAGGTCTGGGATAACGAAGTTAGACAAATGGAACAAAGTGCCACCACAGACATACGAAGTGAATGACTCAGTGAGTAGTAACACTTCACAGGTTCTATTAAATGAACTATGTGATATTGCATTTAAGTGAACGTATTGTTTAATGTCATGTAAGACTGTTACATGACATTGATAGTACAGTTAGTACTCCTGTCCTCGTGATTTTTAAGTATCAAAATCAGACCACATTATTCTCACATTTTGGAATTATTATTCATCATGTATGAGATGTCCATTTGAGGCCAAATTTAGTTATAGAGTAATAACAATCACATATAATTAATAATAAAGAGTAGCAATATTGTGTCATTTAATATTGCAAAATCCATTCCGGGTCTAGTGAAGACCAAGAAATTTCGCAAATGGTAATGGTCAAATGTTAGTGAAACCTAAGTTCTTCTACCAATCTCAGCATTAACTTCTTTGTACTAAGCACTATCCAATCGATACTGAAAATGCCAAAAATGCACCTATATCGCTTCATCGCGCGATTAGGATATAGTGGCCTCTGTGGCAGATCGCCCCTCTACCCCTCGTATCCTCGGCCTCGCCCTCCACCTGGCAGAAGATGTCAAATGTTGAATTGAGCTAATTTAGTTTATTCTTGTCATGCAGCACATATCCACAAATAAAAGGACATATAACCAATTAATTCATGGATATCCACATATGAAAGGGGTCATAAAAACAATTGCATCCCATGTATCAAGTCCTATTATTAACTTGGATAACAATTTACTATTTTTATTATGTAAACAGCTTCAACTCCATGGTAAAGGAACTAGATATATGATGGGTTATACACAAATCAAGTACAGTTACAAGCTTGAGAAATTGAGAAAAAGGATTTACCTCTGCTTCCACCAGCCTTTCCTCCAGTTCCACCTCTGCCCCGACCGCCCATGCCTCTAGCAGCAGCGTCCTCCATTCCACGGCCAATACCTTTTGGTTTTGGGCCATCCTCTCTACCTCTGCCTCTTCCACGCCCTACTCCGGGTGGCCTCCTATCTGAGTATATCCAAAGATAGCAATTGACTTCAGAAGAAGATAATAAAAATAAAGCCCGTGTTTGACAACTATTATAATGAGAATTTTGGGTAAAATGTATTTTGGAATAATGATTTTTGTAAGAATATGTCGTTAAAAAAAAAAGTTTTTTATTTATTTATTATTATTATTATTATTTTTTTTATGTGTAATATTATTTTATTGAAGAATGCGTGATTTAAAAGAAGAGAGAAAAATCTATTAAAACATTAAAGGGAGACAAACAAGGGCAAAGTACTAGATCACAGAGCTGAAATTAAAAGCGAATATATCAAAGACATGACACAAGTAGGGTAAGCATAGTACATATTCAGCACAATGAAATAGTTTTATAACTTTTGCTTTTCAATTAATTTAATTATTTAGTAAAACACATCAACTTTATGTTAATATATGATCAAAAAATATAAATTTTAGAGTTGGTAAAAAAAAAAAAAGGAATCATTGTAAGATTGAGATATAGCACCTGAGAGATGGATTTTCAACTAGGGTTCTTGGAGAAGCTTGAGATGTGAGAGAGAGAGAGAGAGAGAGAGAGTGAGTGAGTGATTGATTGAGAGATAAGAATTTGTATTTGGATATGATTTGTGTAATTTTATTAATTATTTTCATTCGAGTTTTTTGAGTGTTTTTAAAACGTCAAAAAATCATTTTGAGTTTTATGTTATAAAATTTTCCTTGTTTTCAAAAATGTATTTTTGAAAATAACATACCAAACACATTTTGTGTTTTAAAAAATTGAAATGGTCTCAAACAACAAACCAAATGAACTCTAAATGACTGCAATTCCTAGAAAAAAGTTAATGAACAAGTTATGGAAAAACTTCTTGGAGAGGGACTAATTCGTAATTCACATATTGTATCTAGGACCTTTCTTTTGATAAAACAAACAAGAGCTTTAGCACTCAATAAGTAAAGTCTGCAGATAAACATTCAGATTTTAAATGGAAAAACCGAGCAAAACAAAGGCAGATCATACCAGAACGACTCTTCGTCTCTTCTTGAACTTTATCAATTACCTAGAAATCAGGAAAATAATAAATTCAATAAGTCAATGTTGCTCAATCATCTAGACAAAAGATAAAAAAAAAATAATAATTCAAGCGAGTTTAGTTAATTTATTACAATATCAGATCTCAGAATAAGGTGACAGAATAATAAAAAAGACCACCGTAAAACTATGAAAGAGACGCTAAAGCATGCCATCATCAAGCATTTTCAAAAGTTCAATGGGTTTCCAAAACTTTGTAGGAAAATTATGCATTCCAATTAAAATTTTCAGCACAAAAACCTGAGAAATTATTCATTAATTCAAGCATTGACAACGTCAGTAAATCAGTGCGTTACAACTATACTTCAACAAAACAAAGTTGATAAAGCCAATTTCTTTCTGACTTCTGGAGCAATAAATACTAGCAAAGCTTAGTCTGTGAATGTATCTCATTATTAAGCAAGCATCTCAACCAAAAAGCTCTATGACCTTTCTATATCGAACACCACGAGATGTTCAAGATGATGAAATAATCCCAGTATCACTAGTGTGAAATCAAGTTGTTAATGAAGATACTAACATATTTACTACTCACTAAATAAAGTCCACTGCTCCCCCCCTCCCCCCGGCACCCCCAACCAAAAAATAAAAAAAGGGCAAAAAAAAATGAGGCAGAAAGAAATAATTCTTGCGAGAAGAGTCAATTCCCAGTGGCAACAGTACGGATTGTTTAAATAAATGCAGCCTGCTTTCAAAATGTGAAGACACCTAAATTTATATCTGCATGATTTCAGGTGGAACAACATTTCTGTGTACCAGCAACAAATCCAATTATGTTTGAGATGTCGTGTTTGGATAGAGTTAACAAGGTAAGATAATCAACTGCTGCCACTTACCAGGGGTTCCCATTTAAAGCAACAACACTTGAACAAAGCTACCTATGAACTGAGGCTATGACCATAAATTGACAGAAAGTATAATGGAGAGTTCACCAAAGAACTCAAACTACAGCAATTTATTGACAATGTATATACATTCATCTTTATACAAAAATACATTGCATAAAATAATTTAAAGTATAAACCTCACACAAAGTCACTCTTCAAATCATGGTATATTGAGTATTACTGGGGGCAAAAGGAGAAGTAAAGGACACAAGCTCATTTGACAAAATCCTAAATCTAATTTTCAAGAGTGGAAAATAAGCTAACAAATTTAAGTAAATTACTTGCCAAAAACCAGATGGGACAAGTATAACATAAAGCATAACGTGCAGATGAAAAGATGTTCTACAGCATACCTCGTCTGGAACTCGAAGATACTTAATCGTATTTCCCCTGATGTAGCACTCTGGCATCCGCCAAAACCTATCTCCATCCTATATTATAAAACAATAAAGAAGTATAATAAATTCAATCAACAGAAAAGAAGAAGGGGAAAAACAATATCAAGGCATCAAAATATTATATTCAAGTGAAAAGATAAAGAACCTTGGAGGTACATATGACTTCACGGAGATGAATGTTCATCCAAGTATCACAATTAACCAAATGCCCATTGTATGTTTCCCCATTTTTCAGTTCCACCAACTGTCAAAAATGACACGAACCACCACAAGCATCAATTTTAACTAAAGTTCATAAAGCATAACGTGCAGATGAAAAGATGTTCTACAGCATACCTCGTCTGGAACTCGAAGATACTTAATCGTATTTCCCCTGATGTAGCACTCTGGCATCCGCCAAAACCTATCTCCATCCTATATTATAAAACAATAAAGAAGTATAATAAATTCAATCAACAGAAAAGAAGAAGGGGAAAAACAATATCAAGGCATCAAAATATTATATTCAAGTGAAAAGATAAAGAACCTTGGAGGTACATATGACTTCACGGAGATGAATGTTCATCCAAGTATCACAATTAACCAAATGCCCATTGTATGTTTCCCCATTTTTCAGTTCCACCAACTGTCAAAAAGGACACGAACCACCACAAGCATCAATTTTAACTAAAGTTATTTATTTTTCATAATTACTGTTCAAGAAAATCTGAATATAGCAATCAATTTCCCAATCTTCTAAATTCGAAAGGTTTAGTATAATTCATACCATAGGGTGGCCCTGGGCTGTCTTGAGCAGAGAAAGTGGAAGCTGCAATGCAAAACCCAAAACCAAACCAAGCAAATAATACGAACAATTGCTTAACAGATTCAAATTACACAGCCAAAACAAACCTATAACACCGAATATTCAGAAAGTACCGACTTACCATTTTTAAATTCTAGTGCGCAGAAGAAACCTGCATTCAGAAAAAATAAAAATAAAAAATAAATCATATTAACAGTGCAAAATTAGGGTGAAAACGTAGATTATTTTATTAAACCCTAAAAGCGAAAAGAAATTACGAGATACCGATTCAGAGAGAGCTATGAATGGAGAACGAAACTGGTTTTGATCTCTGCTCACAGCGCCGATAGGTAAGTCTCTCCCACCCAATAATGAACTGGAAGGCGTTATTTTGAATTTTAAGAAAATTGCAGTGGAGGACCCAACTTATATCTAGGTTGAACCTATTATTTCTCGAATTATTTCATTTGTACAAAATGAGGTTATTGAAAGGTGTCATCCCTCTCACAATGCATACGGGCTCCACGTGAATTTAAAAATGTCAAACATGTGGTCCCCACCCTTGTTGTGAGTAGTAAGAAAAGATTCGGTAAAAAAAATTTGGTACGTGTAGCTTGAT
>NC_036256.1:16435558-16459364 GCF_002742605.1 Olea europaea var. sylvestris | reverse complement strand
AGTACATATTCAGCACAATGAAATAGTTTTATAACTTTTGCTTTTCAATTAATTTAATTATTTAGTAAAACACATCAACTTTATGTTAATATATGATCAAAAAATATAAATTTTAGAGTTGGTAAAAAAAAAAAAAGGAATCATTGTAAGATTGAGATATAGCACCTGAGAGATGGATTTTCAACTAGGGTTCTTGGAGAAGCTTGAGAGAGAGAGAGTGATTGAGAGATAAGAATTTGTATTTGGATATGGTTTGTGTAATTTTATTAATTATTTTCATTCGAGTTTTTTGAGTGTTTTTAAAACGTCAAAAAATCATTTTGAGTTTTATGTTATAAAATTTTCCTTGTTTTCAAAAATGTATTTTTGAAAATAACATACCAAACACATTTTGTGTTTTAAAAAATTGAAATGGTCTCAAACAACAAACCAAATGAACTCTAAATGACTGCAATTCCTAGAAAAAAGTTAATGAACAAGTTATGGAAAAACTTCTTGGAGAGGGACTAATTCGTAATTCACATATTGTATCTAGGACCTTTCTTTTGATAAAACAAACAAGAGCTTTAGCACTCAATAAGTAAAGTCTGCAGATAAACATTCAGATTTTAAATGGAAAAACCGAGCAAAACAAAGGCAGATCATACCAGAACGACTCTTCGTCTCTTCTTGAACTTTATCAATTACCTAGAAATCAGGAAAATAATAAATTCAATAAGTCAGTGTTGCTCAATCATCTAGACAAAAGATAAAAAAAAAAAACATAATAATTCAAGCGAGTTTAGTTAATTTATTACAATATCAGATCTCAGAATAAGGTGACAGAATAATAAAAAAGACCACCGTAAAACTATGAAAGAGACGCTAAAGTATGCCATCGTCAAGCATTTTCAAAAGTTCAATGGATTTCCAAAACTTTGTAGGAACATTATGCATTCCAATTAAAATTTTCAGCACAAAAACCTGAGAAATTATTCATTAATTCAAGCATTGACAACGTCAGTAAATCAGTGCGTTACAACTATACTTCAACAAAACAAAGTTGATAAAGCCAATTTGTTTCTGACTTCTGGAGCAATAAATACTAGCAAAGCTTAGTCTGTGAATGTATCTCATTATTAAGCAAGCATCTCAACCAAAAAGCTCTATGACCTTTCTATATCGAACACCACGAGATGTTCAAGATGATGAAATAATCCCAGTATCACTAGTGTGAAATCAAGTTGTTAATGAAGATACTAACATATTTACTACTCACTAAATAAAGTCCACTGCTCCCCCCCTCCCCCCGGCACCCCCAACCAAAAAATAAAAAAAGGGAAAAAAAAAATGAGGCAGAAAGAAATAATTCTTGCGAGAAGAGTCAATTCCCATTGGCAACAGTATGGATTGTTTAAATAAATGCAGCCTGCTTTCAAAATGTGAAGACACCTAAATTTATATCTGCATGATTTCAGGTGGAACAACATTTCTGTGTACCAGCAACAAATCCAATTATGTTTGAGATGTCGTGTTTGGATAGAGTTAACAAGGTAAGATAATCAACTGCTGCCACTTACCAGGGGTTCCCATTTAAAGCAACAACACTTGAACAAAGCTACCTATGAACTGTCTTTCAAAATGTGAAGACACCTAAATTTATATCTGCATGATTTCAGGTGGAACAACATTTCTGTGTACCAGCAACAAATCCAATTATGTTTGAGATGTCGTGTTTGGATAGAGTTAACAAGGTAAGATAATCAACTGCTGCCACTTACCAGGGGTTCCCATTTAAAGCAACAACACTTGAACAAAGCTACCTATGAACTGAGGCTATGACCATAAATTGACAGAAAGTATAATGGAGAGTTCACCAAAGAACTCAAACTACAGCAATTTATTGACAATGTATATACATTCATCTTTATACAAAAATACATTGCATAAAATAATTTAAAGTATAAACCTCACACAAAGTCACTCTTCAAATCATGGTATATTGAGTATTACTGGGGGCAAAAGGAGAAGTAAAGGACACAAGCTTATTTGACAAAATCCTAAATCTAATTTTCAAGAGTGGAAAATAAGCTAACAAATTTAAGTAAATTACTTGCCAAAAACCAGATGGGACAAGTATAACATAAAGCATAACGTGCAGATGAAAAGATGTTCTACAGCATACCTCGTCTGGAACTCGAAGATACTTAATCGTATTTCCCCTGATGTAGCACTCTGGCATCCGCCAAAACCTATCTCCATCCTATATTATAAAACAATAAAGAAGTATAATAAATTCAATCAACAGAAAAGAAGAAGGGGAAAAACAATATCAAGGCATCAAAATATTATATTCAAGTGAAAAGATAAAGAACCTTGGAGGTACATATGACTTCACGGAGATGAATGTTCATCCAAGTATCACAATTAACCAAATGCCCATTGTATGTTTCCCCATTTTTCAGTTCCACCAACTGTCAAAAATGACACGAACCACCACAAGCATCAATTTTAACTAAAGTTCTTTATTTTTCATAATTACTGTTCAAGAAAATCTGAATATAGCAATCAATTTCCCAATCTTCTAAATTCGAAAGGTTTAGTATAATTCATACCATAGGGTGGCCCTGGGCTGTCTTGAGCAGAGAAAGTGGAAGCTGCAATGCAAAACCCAAAACCAAACCAAGCAAATAATACGAACAATTGCTTAACAGATTCAAATTTCACAGCCAAAACAAACCTATAACACCGAATATTCAGTAAATACCGACTTACCATTTTTAAATTCTAGTGCGCAGAAGAAACCTGCATTCAGAAAAAATAAAAATAAAAAATAAATCATATTAACAGTGCAAAATTAGGGTGAAAACGTAGATTATTTTATTAAACCCTAAAAGCGAAAAGAAATTAGGAGATACCGAGTCAGAGAGAGCTATGAATGGAGAACGAAACTGGTTTTGATCTCTGCTCACAGCGCCGATAGGTAAGTCTCTCCCACCCAATAATGAACTGGAAGGCGTTATTTTGAATTTTAAGAAAATTGCAGTGGAGGACCCAACTTATATCTAGGTTGAACCTATTATTTCTCGAATTATTTCATTTGTACAAAATGAGGTTATTGAAAGGTGTCATCCCTCTCACAATGCATACGGGCTCCACGTGAATTTAAAAATGTCAAACATGTGGTCCCCACCCTTGTTGTGAGTAGTAAGAAAAGATTCGGTAAAAAAAATTTGGTACGTGTAGCTTGATCTTCTAAATTTGTAGTGTTTAGATATGTGACGAAGATTTTTGTCAAAAAAAAAATTATTATCCTTTAGTTATAATTATGAAAGATATTTAATAAAAATTCGCATCACACGTCATCGTATCAATTTCCTAATTCGTCGTGTGGTGGAAAAGTATGAATGGAAATAAGACTCAAGACACCTTGTTCCCATTTTGTTGATGATTTTCAGGTGATGACGTAGAACTTCATTAATTATTTTAATATTAAAATCACGTAAATAAAAAAATAATATTCAATGCAAGCTCGAGTAAGAACTCTGTTGTCTAATTCCCCAATGGACAGGGTGGGATCGGAATATTTTGATGTCTTTAAGGATAAGGTAGAGAGGGAGAGGTATGAGTAGTAGGGTTGATGCGAGTGGGAGGTTATTTGAGTTTTTCTTTTATCAATTTTATTGTTTTAGGAATGGATCGAATCATTATTGGCCTATATAAATGTGTAATTTGCACGATAAAGAGACATGGGCATAGTTAGAACTTTACAAACTAATTTGATAGTGTTTTTAAGTATTTATTCTTACTATAAAATTTAGGAAAAATTGCAATCAAGGTATCAAATTTGTCATTTTTTAGCAAACTTTGGCTAAATCTTTTATTTGTGCCACCATGAGTACCAAATCTTTAAAAAATTTGCAACTCAAGTTCAAAATGACGATTTTCGTTAGTTTTACTAGCAAAATCGTAAATTGACTCCCAAAATAATTTTTTTTTATTATTCTCCCCAAATAAGGAGAGGCATTTTGGATAAAATTATTTTCCCTATTAAATCAAAAATAAATAAATAAAGCCACAACCCATTCCCATTTCCTTCTTGGTGGAGTGGTTTTGATTTTGGGGAAGAAGGAGATGTTAATGGGTTGTGACTTTATTTTTTTTAATTTTTGATTTAATAGGGAAAATGTGTGTTTATCCAAAATGTCCCAACTTTATTTGGGGAAAATAATAAAGTGTTTTTTTTTTTTGGTAGCCAAACTAACGGAAATCGTCATTTTGGACTTGAGTTACAAATTTTTTAAAGATTTGGTATTCACAATGGTACAAATGAAATGTTTGAACAAAGTCTGTTAATAAACGAAAAATTTGGTACTGTGACTGTAATTTTCCCTAAAATTTATGAATAATAAGTAAATATTAAGTTATGAGTTATATAAAATGTATAGATAAAAAATATATTTGATCAATTGAAATGAAAATTCAAACTTAATCAAACCTGCACAATTTACCAGATAATCGAGGATGAGTCCACAACGACTAAGATAAAATGTTACATATAAATTAAAATGGTCAAATTGGATCATGACAAGTTGACATAAACCTCAGGTGTCTTTTTTTCTAATATTGGACATTTCTATTTCCACGTACTTTGACAATATGATCCCTTATTTCACCTTCTTATACTGTCCACTTCCTTCAAAGACTTTGACAATTAGACTCCGTGAGCAGCCCATCGGTGATTTCTAACAAGTAAATATAAATTCAAACAAGGCACGTGAAGGTGTCGTGGTGTAGTTGGTTATCACGTCAGTCTAACACACTGAAGGTCTCCGGTTCGAGTCCGGGCGATGCCATCATTTTTTTATTTTTTTCTCTCCTTTTTTGTCAACTGCCATTCTATGAATTACCATTAATTTACTGGGCCACAAGGGGGCTAGAGCTGGGCTAACTCAAGATGGATTTGGGACTTTGGCTGAACCCACAGATTTGTCCTAATTTTACTCTCCTTTTTTGGGGAAATACATAGAAATGACCCAAGCAAAGGCGCCATTTTTCCAAAATAATCTTTGGCTAATTTTGATACCCAAAATACTCCCTTTATAATATTACATAATAAGTTAATAAAATATAGAAATCTTTCATTTTGGTCCTTAAAAAATTAAATACTGCTTGAATTTCAAAAGATTGCCAATTTATTTGATTTATTTTTTCGCTCTAAGTAGCACTTCATTTATTGGTATCAGAGTCATAGAGATCATGGAAATTAAAATAAGAAAAATAGATAATTATTGACATTTAGAAGAAGAAAGATGTACCTATCAAAAAAAAAAAAAAGGAGAATAAAGAGGTAGTTATATATTTTTAAAACCTATTCACAATAAGTTAAAAATAATGATACTAACAATAATTAAATATCTACCTAAAGAAATAAATGAACAAATATTATAAAAATTAGTAATAGAAAATAAAAGATATATATATATATATATATATATATATCTAACTACAAATTAAAAGAGGCAATGGAGTGGTACTGTTCACAAGCCACAATTCATTGGCTGGCTCATAAGCTAGATTTTACCACTACACCACGAGACAAAATTTTGAGTGGCTCATTGTTGATCGGTTGAGCCATTCCTATAATGGGTGGGAGGTGTCATTAATAGCAATTTTCAATTTTACCCTTCAATCCTACTTTACACTAATTCACAAATTGAGGGCTTTATTTAGAAGTTGAGGGCTTAATGGTCTTTGCATATGAAAAATATCTCTAGCTATTGCAGTCTGCTAACCTTCAGTTTCTCTGTCGATTGTAGAAAAGAGGCCAAAAAAAAGGGAGAATCCAATCGATGACTACAACGCCGAGTCTTCATCTTCTATCAGTGACTACAATGCTAAGTCTTCATCTTCTTGCGATTTGCTGTGTTTCTTCATCTTGCTGCAATTTGTTGCACACTCTTGTATTTATACCCTAAAATCGTAAGGTATGTCGATTCTAGATTTGCTTCAGTTTAGGGTTTTTTCTTCTTTTGAAATAATTGTAGTCCCTTTCGATTTCTTGTTATTTTGCCTTCAAGTCTTAGATATTTTCAACTAAATATTCTTTTCCTTCTTTGTGTGCGTACAATTTTATTTTTTTAGTGGGTGGAATCTCCCAAAAACTAGAAAATTCGCACCAAAATAGGAAATTGGCAAGCTGAGGTATGTGGATTTAGCATTTGCTTCAGTTTAAGGTTATTTCTTGCTTCATTTTTAACTTCTTCTTTTTTTCGAAATATTTTCGGTAGCCTCGTGTGCACACTACAAATATGCATATAAATTCATAATTTGGAACTACATGCACAAAGAAAATTTTTTAACACTTAGAAAAACACGCTTACATCTCAAAGTTGTCCAAATTGCTTGCAAAGATCCGTGGCCTCACTAATAATTCTCAAATTGATAAAATTAATTTTATGAAATACCGCAATCTGTATGAAACAGCTCAAAATTATGAAATTGTTCTATAAGGAGACAAAGATATGTGCAAATTAAAATTTTAAAAATAGAGATTTACAAAGGGTTCATAAAAAGTTTTAATTTCTTGTAATAAATTGCAGTTTTTTTTCCCAAATACAGAGAAATATGTTTCATTACTCATCTACTTGTAATAAATTGCAGTTTTTTTTTCCAAATACAGAGAAATATGTTTCATTACTCATTGAAGATGATGACGCTGAAGTTGTAGAGAAAAGAAATAAGGATAATCTAATTAGCGTTGCATCAAGTGAAAAGGATTTGGAACGTACCCCTTTTTATTTTTTGGTTTACTTACCGGACCAAGTTTAAGAAGAGGAAATTTATAGGACCGGAGATTGCTATTAAGGTCATTCTAAAAGCGAGGTTTGGATTTTTCTCCCTTCCTTTTCAAATTTTGCTTATAGTTTAGTGTTATTGAATTTAGTAATTATTCTATACATGGCTCAGCTTAAAAGAAAGAAATTTTTTACTAATTAATTGGGATCATTCTGTTTGTGGAATAGTTAGTGGTGGCATCATTAGGTATTGTCGTTTCTCTTTTCCGATTCCTGGTTTTTATGTTTTATTGATTAAGGGACCTCGGGTATAACATTATAATGTAGAGAATATTAGCCTTTTATTGTCTTTTATATTGGCAAGAAATTCTAATGGTTAAGTATTATTATTGAGTATTTTGACACCTAAACCACTCATTATTCTCGTGTTGAAATCTTGTAAATTGACTAAAGAAAATCTGGGAAGTAAGCCTCAAGACAATTTACCCATTCAATATTAGAACACTGCATTTGGGAGCTGAAAAATAATTGAAAACTATGAGCCCATTTCCACGTAGCAAATACAATTGCGGATTTGAATTTGTCGTTTGTTTTGTTGTACCATAGTTCTTCAACATCAATTGATAATCTCTTACAATGTAATTTTTTTTTTTTTTTTGGTTGTGTCAGGAACTCTTTTTGCTTACTATATTCATAAGTTGCATGCTATGCTTGTTTGGTAGTACTTATAAGCTTCGGGTCCGATGAAATGTGTGAATAATAAGTGGTTAGTAAATTGTATGTTCTGTCCTACGAAATGTTTAGATAATAGCATTTTTTTTTGGCTTAGATTATAATTTACTCTTCGTCGAGATCATCTTAGGTTACGAACAAAATTGAATGACCATAAGACATGTATATACCCAAAAAATAGAAAAAGGATTGCAAATAAAAATGTGTCGACTTTCGTCTATTAATGTGCAACAATGTGAGGGAGACAGAGAGAGAAAGATCTTGCCTTTGTATTATACTAATTGTCTTTAGGCACAAAAATGTGCCACAATGAGAAAAAATAATTTAATATACCAATTAAATTATTTAACGTGTTTGTTTATTCGTTTCTACGTATGTCAAAATTCTTTTGAACTTTTTCTATAATATCAAACTATGTTTATTTATATCGAATAGACAGAGGAAATGTATGTTTTGAGTATAGGTATAAAAATGGCTTCGATGTCTAAGAAAAATAAAAGACGAAGAGAAGTGTACAATGACAGTGCGAAATTGGATATTGACATACAGACGCCGAAGAGAAAGTCTCTACGTTTTGTCCAGCTGGAAGGTATCTACATCTAACTACGAGAAGAAACATATTTGTAATATATTCTGGATGTTATTTTTGCCTTCTCTTATGACTTGTGCCTATTTTTCTATTCATGTGGAGTTTTTTTTTTCTTTTTAACTTTTTTATTTTCATAACTAAGCATATAAACTATTATACTTCAATACTACATTTATAATATTTGTTCTATATACTTCATTCTGACAAAAAAAAGGGATATTTTGAATGAAAGTGTTTTTTCTCTTTTCTTTCTTTATTTTTAAGGTTAGCTTCTTTATAAAAAATTGTACCATATGACATTTAACATTTAAAATTGTAGATTTTTGCTAGAGATTTTACTTTTTTTTCTACACAAGTTTCATACAATATTGATATATTATTTTTTCTATTCCATGTGGCTTTAACATTCGAAATGGTTTTGCAAAATTAAAATTTCGCAGCTGCTGGTGTCACCGGTTCAGATTCAATTTCTCTCTTTCCTAATTCTGAAATTGAAGACAATCAAGTGGATAATAAGATATTTCACTTATTTGTATTAATTACATATTGTTTTTAGCAGTGAAAAGATCATGTAGTCCTTAGATAGTTGAATATGATTACTTTGTCATGTTTGATTTGTGTTATGTATAATTATATAGGGAATGTTTTCATATTTAGTAGTCTTCGTTGTAACGAAGTTTGTAACATTGATGTTGGACGAAATAAGTTTATTTGATATATTTGTTTTGTTAAAAATTGAATTTATAACCATGTTTTAAATTTTTTTAAAGGGATGTGTCTTTTTTAGATTCTAATGTGGTTTCCGTGATAGGTAGCTGTTTTGAGACTTATACCCATCAGCTTCGTGTTCATTCAGAGCTAATGCCATCAATATTTACAGTAAATGAAGGTTCGTTTTCGATACCAAACAAATCACATGTATTACCTTGCCCTGTGCTATGTGAATATTGTGGGGCTCTAAAATTTAAAGATGAATCGAAAGGTTTTTGTTGTTGTGATGGAGCTGTTAGATTGAAAGTGAATGATACCCCAGATGAATTACATCATTTATTTACATCAAATTCTGCTGAATCCATTGAATTTAAAACTTACGTACGAACTTACAATAGCAATTTCTCATTCACTTCATTTGGTGTGCATTATGAAAAAGATTTGTGCAAAAGAAACAAAGGAATCTATACCTTTAGAATTCAAGGTCAAATATATCATTTTATAAATGTCATTCTTGTACAAAACGGTCGCCCTTCTTATATGCAGCTCTATTTTTTTTACACTGAAAATGAAATAGAGCATCGACTACAACTTTCTGAAAAGTTAACAAAATGTATACTTTCAAAGCTTGTCAAAGTGATGGAATTGAATCCATACGCAATTTTTTTTCGAACTTTAACAAATATTCCAAATTTGAAATCTCATAGTCTTAAAATTAGATCTGATTGTGGATTAGATCAAAGAGTATATAACACACCATGTGCATCTCAAGTAGCTACTATTTGGGTTGATGATGATTCTACTACTAATGAACGAGTGCGTGATATAACTGTTTCTTGCAATTCTGGAGAAAAATATCAAGTACATTATTATTCTGGTTGTTATGATCCTCTTCAATACCCTTTACTGTTTCCTTTTGGCGAAACTGGTTGGCACCAAGGTATTGTTAGAATTGACAAACACAGAAGACAACAAACATGTGCAAATGAAAATTTATTTGACATTCATCAATTAAATTCTGCGGCAGAAATTTTTGCAGTGGAAAATACAGGTGAATAATTTATTTATGCTTAGTACATTTATTTTTAAAATGTTTAAAATTCCATATTGTAACACATTTTCTTGTTCTATGCTTTTTCCAGTTGTGCAAAAGAAAACAACAAGAGCTCAGGTATCATGTAAAGAATACTATTCCTACAAATTACAGGTTAGACCTTCACATAAGTCAATTTTACTTCATGCTGGACGTTTGTTACAACAATATGTTGTAGATATGTATGTGAAGATTGAAACATCTAGATTATATTATTTTCGTAACAATCAAAATGAAATACGCGCTGAGCTTTACCAAGGGATTATAGATTGTGTTAAGTTCGATGAAACTCGAGCAGCTATGACTGGTAAAAGAATTATTCTGCCGTCATCTTTTACTGGTGGTCCAAGGGACATGAACAAAAGATATATGGATGGAATGGCATTAGTTCAAAAATTTGGTAAACCAGATATTTTCTTAACTATTACTTGTAATCCAAATTGGCCTGAAATAAAAGACCAATTAAGGTATAATGATGAATCACAAAATAGACCTGATCTTTTAACTCGAATTTTTAGAGCTAAGTTAGAAGAACTAAAAATTGATATATTCAAAAATAAAATTTTTGGTTCTGCAGCTGCATATATATATGTCATAGAATTCCAAAAAAGAGGTTTACCACATGCTCATTTTTTAATCATTTTAGATCACGCATCCAAAATCATTGCTTCTGAATCTATAGATAAATTTGTGAGTGCTGAGATTCCAGATAGACAAACTTACCCTCATTTATACTCTGTTGTTGTTTCTCACATGATACATGGTCCTTGTGGTATTTTAAATCCAACAAATGTTTGCATGAATAGAAATAAACAATGCAGAAGCCATTTCCCAAAGGATTATACCCCAGAGACGTTCTTAGGCGAATTTTCATACCCAAAGTATAGACGTTTAAATAATGGGAGGAAACTGAAAGTTAGAAGACAATGGTTAGATAACAGATGGATTGTACCTTACAATCCATATCTCTTGGCTAAATTTAATTGCCATATAAATGTAGAAATTTGTTCAACCATCAAAGCTGTGAAATATTTGTATAAATATGTATACAAGGGACATGATAGAATTGGTTTCTCAGTACATTCTGAAAAACATGTGGTTGATGAGATTAAAAATTTTCAAACAGCTAGATGGATTTCTCCTCCTGAAGCATTATGGAGAATTTTTGGTTTCATTCTTTCAAAAATAAATCCTCCAGTTACCCTTCAATTACACCTCGAAAATAATAATTTCGTTACATACAAAAGTTCTGACAATCTTGAGAAAATTGTAAGTACAGACTTTTTCAAAAAAACTATGTTAACAGAATTTTTCCAGATGAATCTTGTTGACAAAAAAGCTACAACTCTTTTATATAAACAATTTCCAGAATTTTTTGTTTGGGACTCACATTTTAAATGTTGGAGTCCTAGAAAACAAGGTTTTTGTATCGGTAGAGTAGTTGCAGCAAGTCCAAGTGAAGGGGAAAGATATTACTTGCGTCTTTTGTTAAATCATATTAGAGGCGCAATGTCATATCGAGCTTTAAAAATTGTAAATGGTGTTGAAACATCGTCTTTTCGAGAAGCGGCACTTTTACATGGTTTACTTAATGGAGACACTAATTGTGATTTATGTTTGCCGGAAGCTTCAGAGTATCAAATGCCTACTCCATTTCGTCGTCTTTTTGCAACAATTCTAACTCTATGTGCTCCAAATGATCCAAAAAATCTATGGAACAAATTCAAAATTTTTATGATTGAGGATTTCATACGTGCTGGTATGTCGCTGCAAATTTCTGAACTTAAAGCTCTTTTGGAAATTGATGCAATTTTAGAACTTTCTGGTAAATCCATTAATAGCTACGGTTTTGTATCATATAATGTACATCTACATGAAAATGAACACGTCGCTATAGTAATAAATGATGAACTAAGCATTAATGTGTCAGAAATAGATATTATGTGTCCCCATCAACTTAATACTGAACAAAAGACGGCATATAATGCAATTCTAAATAAAGTAGACACTAATGTTAGCGGCATGTTCTTTATTGATGGTCCTGGTGGAACGGGTAAAACCTTTTTATATCGAACATTACTAGGTACTGTGAGGTCAAGACAAATGATTGCTTTAGCAACAGCATCTTCTGGTGTTGCAGTTGGTCTTTTGCCTGGTGGACAAACAGCACATTCTAAATTTAAAATACCTCTAGAAATTTGTAATAACACAATATGTAACATTAGTAAACAGAGTGCTCTTGCAGAACTTTTTCGAATGACAAAACTAATCATATGGGATGAAGCTCCAATGGTGAATCGACATGTAGTTGAAGCATTAGATAAAATGTTAAGAGATGTTAATGATTGTGAATTCCCATTCGGAGGTAAAGTTGTTGTCTTAGGAGGAGATTTTCGTCAAATTCTACCTGTAGTTCAAAGAGGTAATAAAGACGATGTAATAGGAGTAAGTCTTGTTAACTCTTACTTATGGCCTTTATTCACAAAACTAAGATTAAGTGAAAATATGAGAGCGCAATTAGATACATCGTTTTGTAAATATTTACTTGATATTGGAGATGGAACCGCAGAAAAACATTCATGTAATATGGTACAACTTCCGCCTGACATAACTACAGATTTCGAAGAACACATCACTTCTTTACAGTCATTAATAGATATAATTTACCCAAATTTAGATCATTATGTTGACAATCTTCGTTACATGATTAACAGAGTTATTTTAACTCCAAAAAATGAATATGTTGATGAAATCAATAATTTGTTGATTACTCACTTTCTTGGAGACTCTTTCATTTATTTTAGTTTTGACGAAGCTATTGATACAACTGACCAAAGTATGCAGGAAGACTTTTTAAATAGTTTGACTCCGAATGGTGTACCCCCGCATGAACTAATACTAAAACCAAATTGTCCTATCATGTTACTTTGAAACATTAATCCTTCAGAAGGTCTCTGTAATGGAACTAGGCTTCTTTGTAAAAGTTTCTGAAGAAATATTATAGATGCTGAAATTGCAGTTGGAGATTATAAAGGAAAAAAGGTATTTCTTCCTAGGATACCTTTTATTCCACTTCAAAGCGACAAAAATCATTTCCCTTTCAAAAGAACACAATTTCCAGTTCGTCCATGTTTTGCAATGACAATTAATAAATCTCAAGGACAAACACTTGATTTTGTTGGTTTATATCTTCTTGAGCCAATATTTTCCCACGACCAATTATATGTTGCTTTGTCTCATGCCAAAAGTAGCACATGCATTAAAGTTCTCATCAAACCAACAACCCCCCAAAGATTACATATGAAATGTACAAAAAATGTTGTTTACGATGAAATTTTAGCAATGGTAAATACATGACATTATGTTCTCATTTACATTTGCCAATTATCATTACAAAACATATTTTAGCATTGTCATTTTCATTTGGCTGCGGAGCTAACTGAAATTTGAGAGAAAATTATATTCTTCTCTGTAGAATTTGACCACAATAGAGAACCCTGTAAAGTACTCCTTGCTTATTATTTGCTCATTCTTTTTGTTCCATTTTATTTTAAAATTGTGCTTCTTTTGGTCACTACACTTGGTAATCCTTCTACTTGCTCCACAGGAAATTGTTTCCAAACAACGTTAAGAAAATGGATCACATTGACGATATTTTTGGTGAACGTCAAGACAAATATGATCATGAGATGGTATACTTCTTATGCTACAGAGTTCTTTCTAACATCTTTTTTCAAAAACATATATAAATCATCATTGTTTAGTGTGAGTTAATGAACATTGATAATTTTGTTCTTGGCTGTTTAGTTAACTTAGTATTAGGTTCATCCATTGAGATAATACACTTGTTGTACTACCTATTTGTTCATGTATTCATATAGCGTAAGTTATTGAAGCAAGATAAATTTCCTCTTGGCCATTTAATTTACTTGGTAATTCGTCATTTGTTGCTGTCAATGCCTTCATTCACTTTCATGTTAGATTTTTGGTATTTAAAAGGGATGAGACCAATGATGGCTTCATGTACTCATTTTTCACTTTATCTATACATTTCTCTTTTAAAACTTGATCTTTATGAATTTTCCCTGTAATTTACATCCTATACATGTATCATAAATCTTTACTGAATGTGACATTGGATCTATACATTTTTTGTCATAAATTTTTGATCACGCATGGCTTCTTGAAAACCTCGGACCTACTAATCTGAGCACAAACAAAGTGAATCTCAGAAAGGTAAATTAAGGGAAAAAAAAAAGTAACATGAACAGTTTATCATTTAAGGCTGTGTGATCTCAATGGAAATCAAGTGGTTCACATTCTATCAAATACACAAAACTTGAATACTGAATTTTTTGTTTTGTAGTTCAGTCTCACTCATGATATTTATATAAGTAGTCTTGCATTTGGACTTGTCAGACTCTCCTTGCTTATCTGCCCTTGTTTTCAATTAGGTGAGAAGTCAAACATAGTAAATTTTGGTTTTAACTTTCAACTCATATTACTTTCTGTAAGCTACATCAAAGAATGATTGTACTTTTGTTTCACAATATATTCCTGCTAAAAGCCTGCATCTGACGGAACTATGGAGCAAGTCGAAAAAAGATCTGTTTGACTCTTTGAGCATCATAACATATATTATCCTAGCCAAATTATGTTTTTGAGTTTTCCCATTATTTTCGGGAATTCTATCTGTTCATAGGTTTTTTTTTTTTTTTTAAAGCAAAACATATACATCCTTCAAGTCATCATGAGCATTGTTATCTTTTTGGGGTTTGACCTTGCTCTCTATTGGATGTGAATATCTTGTGCTCATTGCTTTAACATTGTTAGAAAAATGAAGATAGGGGCCACTTGCCCACATACAGGTTCTACAAGGTGTTGTCAAGTATAAATTGAATACTTTACCTATAAAACAAAGAAACAGCATGAAAAACTATATTTCTGAAGTTATAGTTGAGGTAATTTAATCACACTATTTTAAGGAAAATTTTGTTCGCATATGCTTCCAGCAGCATCTTAGTTCAAGAGCGTGACTAATCTCACCGTTTCATTTAATGACCTTAGCTTTCAAGCAACGAGATCTCTTTCTGGCAAGAGAAACTGTATCTCAACAAAGTAAATATTATATTAGTTCAGGTTATACTATCTAATTGTTGAAATTTGAATCATGCTCACCAATAATAACAGCAGTTTTGATTTCTATACACGTGGTTCATGTTTCAAAAGAACCCCGCTTCCTGGGCTTTTCCTTATATGCCATCTTGCTTATGCTTCTGTTCCTTCATGTGCCCATCTTGAAGCATGAGTGGCCACATATTTATTCTTGTTCAGGGGTTTGATAGTTTAATGATTATCCTCTGTTATGTTCTGTTTGATTAATAATTGTTTGTTAAACTATAAAGTATTTTTTTTATAATCTAAATTGGTCAGATGTAAAACTGAAAAATAATGTATGTGTTGGTTTTAAATGTAGGTTTATGTATGCTTAAACTTGAATTCAACAAAGATGATTGGTTGCGATGAAATAGAAGAAGATCAATTCTTGGACAGCCATGATGAGATCACTTCTATGTCCAATGTGGACACTAATACAAATTCTGCAAGTAATACACACATGCTTTAATTGTATATGTAAGTTATCCCCCAATTGAGGTTAGATATAATTTTTTTGTTTGACTAAATAAGGCACAACCATCAAATAGTATACACAATGGAACAACCTGTGCTAACAATCGTCAATGGTGAACTGACATTGTGGATGTCCTGTGATAACATGTGCTTAAATTATTGATAGCAAACTGGATATTCTTGTACTTTCATGGTTAGGCTGCTATATGCTTTAATGGATTTAAGACTTATGGACCCTGAAATTCGCTCTCCTGAACTTTGGATGGAGTTTTTTTACACATGGATAAGATATAATTACCAAGGCCAGTTTACAAATTTGCAACTGTAATGTCTATAGATTTGAAGTAACAGTTTACTCAAGACATTTGTAAGTTTTCTCATAATTGAGCTTTGGAACCGATAGTCTACAATTATGAAATCCTTTTTTCTCGCTCCATGGTATTTTTTTTTTGACTCTGGAATAAGTCCTCTCAACTTCAATACATAAATGCTAAGTCTCAAAATTTTTAATATTTGCTTTTTGTACCTGCCTTTCAATCTTCATCTTTTGTTATTTTTTCCTTTTTTACTTGTAATGAATGGTATTACTATACTATTTTTCCATGAAATATATTAAAAACTACACAGAATTTTATTATTATCGGAGTACTGACAACAACGAATTCCAACTACATATTTTTGGAATTTTAAGTTTCTAGAATGCACGCATATCTTAGAACCAAGCCATTTTTTGCTTTAACTTAATATAATCAGTGATGATTTTATCTGTGTTGCTCTGTGAATTGTTGTTACAAGTTTCTAGAAATTTGCTTCTTTATCGTTCAAGTTAGTTTTGATCTTTTCTTCAATTGATGTAAATAATGGCTTCATCGAATTTAACCGCCGAGAAATTGAAATAAAATAAAATAGAGGAATCCCCCCATGTTAAAGTAAATGTGGGAAAGTACTATATAATATTGATGCAATAACTTTATTTGAGTGTTAATGTCAATGTGGTATCTTATTAATTTTAGCTTATGTTTGTCCTTTACTGATCATGTCGTTCACTAATTTCCAGGTTTTCGGTAAAGCTTCGCCACAATGTCTCAAGAAGGGGTTTATAGTGTTCAGCACTGGCTAATCGTGTGGATGAGGATAATGAGCTACATAATATAGAAGACGAGAGTGGTAGATATCCTATCAAGGAGACTGGATTACATGATGGAAGTAAAGATACTAATTGTGGCCATGATCAACTTGAAGAGACTGTGTAGAACTTAGTTTCACAATGAATATTTAAAGTATCAGTTTGTGGATATAAAGAAAGATACTTGATTCTGGCGAGCCTGGAAAACGAAATAAAGCTGTGGAGCTAGACCATTTGGCGTCCAATAATGATGTCAGAGAGCTTCATGAAAAATTAGAATCTTCGAAAAGAGAACTTCTAGAGGAAAGATAAACTCAGGGTGTTGTAGAGAAACCTCTAAAACATCTTGGAGCAGCACACTCAGAGGCATATACAAATGTTCAAGAGCTTTCTACCTAAGTTGCTGAAGGTTGTATTATTTTTTGTTGATTTCCATGTCTATTGATAGGATTTGGTAACATATTTTCAAATTAGATCCATTTATGATTCTTGGTGATGGTAATTGATGTATTAATTAAATGTGGCCTTAGGATAGAGTTCTTGGGGATAAGAGATTTGTTAACTCTACTTTGTTATTCTACCACTATCGTAATAAACTGGTTTAATGGTTTCTTTGGGTAGCTCAACAGAAGATGGACCACGAAAGAAAAGATCGTGATAAGAAGTGTTTTGAGCTTCATACCAAGTTTAGAAGACCTCAAAAAAGAGCAAAGGCACATGTTCAAGAGGTGCAAAAGGTTTTTTTTTTTCCCTTTTCCTTGTGTCACTTTTCATTTATATCACTACCTAACATTTTCATATTGCTTCCTCTATTCCATTAATTAATTCTGTCTTTTGGCGGGATTTTTTGCGCTAGATTTCTAATATCATTATATGCTGCTCATCTTATCAATGCATAAAACACTTATTTATTGTGTTTTTAGATTTCTAATATCATTATATGCTGCTCATCTTATCAATGCATAAAACACTTATTTATTGTGTTTTTACATACATGTTTCACAAAAAGGTCTTTTTTAATATATATATATTAGCTTCACTAAACCACTAATTTCAGTAAGACAAACCTGGCCCCTGCAAAAAATCACTGGCAACCCACTTTCCACAAACTTTCCCTGAAAACCTTTGCTTATGACCGTAACCAAAGTTCTTGCCTGCCACTAAAAATTTTCCAAGCTGTATTCAAAATAGAAATATATCTTCCTAACAACTCATTCTAAAACTTTCATCAGTTTCAACATACATATAAGCCACCAAATAAAACTTCATCCACTTTATCTTCTCCAACTTCAGTTGCTCCTTGCTCTTCATCTTCGTAATCCCTTTCTTCCACCCAACAACAGCATAAATTAACTGCAAACATTTTCAAAAACATCAATTTCATATATCTTTCTATATCTATGTTTCGTTTTAATTATTATATTTCTAACCATTGCCATAACCTTTCCAATTTATGTTATTATGCTGACGACATAATACGTTCAATCATTATTGAAACCTTCAAAGGATTGCAACTATCTTCTAAACTAACAAACATGGCTTGTGCTTGTGTATGGCTAAAATGTAATTGTGAAGTTTCAATTGGACAAAGATATGCTTTTTGTTATCAGTTACCCCTCAAATAGATGTCCATATATGGGTTGCATAATTAGTGATCATTATGATTCACTTCATTTGTACAGTAATCTCATTTGAAAATCTATTTTCGGACTTAAGATTGATAACATGCTTACATTTCTCTCTAATAATTCATTCCATAAGGATCCAAATCGAAATGACATTGATTGTTGCATTTGGAGGATATCATGTTTAGAGGTTGAGGAAGTGGTGGCAGTTTTGGCTTACCATAGATCCCTCATGCCATATTACTTCCCAAATATGATTCTACCTCATGTTCGGCTTACCATGGACTCTTTTGAGGTAAGTTAGATTTCTTTATTTAGTTAATTACTATACACACTCTAAAAAAAAGGGAAAAGTGTGTGGTGTTTGCCCTGTGTGCATTTATGTAATGTTGTCGAAGGGTTCACTGGGAAACGAGTATATTTTATAACAAGTTTGATTCTTTGGGATTTTCATTTTAAGTCTCTACTTATTATTTTGCCAACTTTGACATTACCTTAGTATTTGTAGGGAAAACCCCATATTTTCGAAAGGGAAAATTTACTCACAATAAGCGTATGTTTGTGATGTGCCTATCTTCACTATCATAATTAAGAAAGATGTCTTAATAATTCAAATCAAATTGCAAGAAAGTATAGGTTCACCCTATAAGTTTTCAGTTAATGTAATCGAGTTTCATAAAAGTGGTAACCACTTTGCTACTGGTGACCGTGGTGTAAGGGGCGAGTTATTTGAAAGAACTGAAATGAAAGAGGCGATGTTTAAAATATTCAAATGCTAAAAATATATATAATTCCCAAGGGCACAACCTTGCTACTGTGTGCTTTACATAATGAAACAATATTTGGGAAAGAGAACTTGCCAACTGGGCCTCCGACCTGGTTGTAGCTAAGAATTTTTCATCTCCAAAAAGTTTTGATATTTCACCAGTAACTGTTGATAATTAATTGGATTCTGATGTTATGAGGAAAAAAATTGATTTAACGCTAAGGGTTTTACTTAAATTTTCGATTCTTAAATAAAGAGTTGGTTCGAATTTAATTCTGTGAGGCTTATATATATTTTATTGATGTAAATAATGAGGTTTATTGTTTGTTGAATATAAATAATTAGTGAATGTTTTTAAGTAGGTAAGGGACCATTTTTTTTCCCGATGTTGGATAGAGTAATCTCATACTTACGTTTAGGGATGTTTTAATCCATAAACATTGCGAAATTGAGGGTTTATAGTTCATGGCTAGAATCATATTTCTGCTAACATTGGGCTTGATGTTTACTATAGGTGTTTGACGTAGCTTTCTTCAATAAACATATGTGATAACATTGAATTCCATTTCACTTTCCCGTTATACTCTATTCTCAACATGAGGGAACAAAAGAAAATCTTAATTGGTTTTGGTGGGTGTGAACATGCCTAGATGTGTGTTGTTGTCTCCTATATTTCTCTTCATAGTTACTGGAAAATCTATGTTTTTACTCTTTCTTCGGGTAATTGAAGAGTTATTATGGGAAGAAAGTTGTACTTGTGTTTATAGCTTATGGTTTGCACTTTTCTAAGGCAAATTGGTCTTAAGCAAGGAAGTTGAACATCTACTTGTTGTGAAGCTTTTGTGTTTATTGTAATCTAGATGTATAAAAAACTTGATTTGAGGAGTTTATTAGTTCAAATATGTGTGAGCTGCTATTACTTATCTGATAATTTTAGGGCGTCAACTTGACCCAAACAATTTCATTCTCATTCAATATCCTCAATTTTGGCAATGTCTCAAAAATCAGACTTCAGCTTGGATGTAGAACAGATTGCAGAGGTTGTTGAGCATGAGAGATGTAAGTGCATATTCCAAACATCACCTAATAATCCAGATGGAAGATATCATGTGATGAGTCTATCTATTTGTTGGTCCTTTCTCTTGTTTTCTACTATGAAAATATCATACCATGCTTTGAGTACTATATGTTAGGTCATTAATGTTGATATATTTGTTCAGTTTTCCTGCATTAATTTTTATTTTTTTAAATTTTTATTTAAATTGTTGAATCAAATCATGTAAGAGAATATAGTTCCACATATAGAGCCATGGATGCCAATTCTTAGCTTAGAGGATTCAACTAAAGTAAAAGAGCAAAGAGTATATGTGAATATGATCCATACTAAATGCGCATCACATAATTGAAATAGTAGCAAGTAAAGTATATATCCCCCATTCCAACAATATGAAAAAAATCATCATCAAAAGGATTGAGCTATATTTTGTTCACTAGCCAACTGAGGTTGTAAAAATCACAATTTTTTTATATAATGACATAACACACATTTCAAAAAGATTCTTCTATCCTTTTCCCATGACTTCGTTATAACAAAAAAAAAAAAAAGAAAAAAAGAAATGGCCATCTTTTTATTTGGCTTCATCTTTCAATTTTTATTTTACTGATGCAGAAAGGGAATTGTTTCTTGATTACTGAGTCTGTGAATCCATCATTCATTAATTTTTTTGGTTTATTTCTTGACGTGTTCGTTTTTTAGATTTTTTTTTTTGTGCCATGGAGATTAGTAAAAGCCATGATATGAGGCATATTTTCATAATGAATGATGATGTTTGGAAGATTTAATTTTTTGGTTTATTTCTTGATGTGTTCGTTTTTGGGATTTTTTGGAGCATACCAGTGCAGTTTGTCAACTTGAGGATTTTAGAGCAGATTTTAGCAATGCCAAACATTATCATCATCAGATGTGGAAATGCTTACGTTATGATGCCAAATCAAATCAAGGTCCTTTCAGTAACTAATTTTCCTATTCGATTTAGGGGGTTTTGTTTTACTTGCTATGCTTCGACGCCTTCTTCTTCTGTTGTATTGAGGCATAGAAGAAATAGCGCTTCTTCTTCTCTGCCATTTTTATATCAACAAATTTGGGCTATGGTAGGTTCGCATACGATGAGTATGCGTCTGAGGAGGACTCTGATAGCGAACCTGAATCATCTTCTAAGCAGTTGGTAAGTATTCTTTGATTTATTTTGTGGTGATTTTCTCATTTGAGTTTGTGCGATTTTAGGTAGTGAAGTAATTGGTATTCGAAATGATCTGAGAATTTTTCATTTAAATTTCATTTGAATTACGTGGAAATGACGATGTAAATACCCGCTATTGTATCATTTTTTTATTAAAGAACTAATTTCTATCCCTAAGTTGAGAGTGTTGATGCAAAATGCACCAGTAAATTTCATCAATTAGGATGAAATTGTAGCCTTTCTTTTATTTGTTTGCTTTTGTTCTATCTCCTGCAAAATTATTTCTTTTTATTTTTCTTTCTTCACTAAAACCCACTAATTCTACTGAATCAACACTTGTCCCCTGCAAAAAAACCACATCAACACCTGGCAACTCACTTACTCCCATCCATTCCCTAAAAACATTTGCTTGTAGTAGTAAAAAAAATTCTTGCCCCCCACTAACCATTTTCAAGTCAATATTGAAAACAGAAATCTGACTTTTACACCACTAATTCTAAACTCTCATCATTTCTATCCACTACGCATCCAATCTCTCAATATATAAGACACCAAATAAAACCTTTACCCACTTCATCTTCTCTAGCTTCATTTCCTCATTTCTAACATCAACCTGGTAACTTCCATTCTTTCACCGAATGGCAACATTAACTGTAAACAGTTTCACAAGAATTATCATATATTTCTTTATTTGAAACTTTGATCCACAATGAATTGTGAAAAAGATTTTGGAACTTAACTAAAAGCAGATAACACAGGTTTAAATGCATGCAACTTTAATAACTGCATATTCAGGAAACTCATACCTCTAGAAGCAATCTAGACGTTTTTAACCATGAACTGATGGACATAATTAATCATTCTACAATGCAATCACCTGAAAAATACATACCAAATCAAGAATGAGCATCTTCAACTACATGTCATATACCGTGTCAAAGATTTAAATTATCACCAGTTGTCCTGACACAAACATGAAAATAAAAAATATGGCAGTACAAAAGTTTATCCAACATTTAATACTCCATTAGTTGGAACGTACCTTTAGTATCTAATTTCTTCTTACTGCCAATAATACTTTTCTGACATTTTTCAACAGTCTGGACCATGTAAATGCTTATGTAAACAATAGCCAGCTGATTTATAATCAAGATTCTTTAACAATTTTTGTAACACCTTCCTTAACAACTCCAAGTACAAGATTTTTTGTGAACTCATATCACTTGGGCCTGCAATAGTTTTTTCATTCTTGATAATCTGTCCTCCATTTTCTTTTCGAGTACTAGAGAAATTCTTCATAGAAACGGGCACTGGATAATACATATTCCACCACCAAAAATTGAAGCTAGCGTTCCTAATTCAATCATAAAATATACATTATATCACAAACCACAAAAGTGCACTATATTATTTAAGATCAACATCCTCATTTCCAAATTCCAAAAAATTTCCCTTCCCTTAAAATTATTCTCTACCCTATCTTCTAAAACACAATTTAACTTAGTTTTCATGCAGGGAAACAAAGTTCAGGCCACGTTATTCGACAGCTCGATCACAACGTTTGAAGACACCTTACTACCGTACAAAACATACCTCATCTCAAATGCACAAGTTAAAGAAACAGATACATACTATAGAGCCCAGCTTGGTCACATTCGATGGACAATCAATGCAAAAACCAACATCGTTGAAGTCGATGAACAATTTAACTCCCTCCTTTCATCAACTTACAACTTCATATCATTCGAAAATCTTCAGCGCTACATGGACACAAATGCAGAAATCAGTAAGTAATTGCAATTCCATTAACATCTTACACTTCATTACTTCTATCTTAAACATAAATTACAACCTATACTCATTACTAGCCCATATTATTTCTTATAGGCATCATTGGAATAGCAGTCGACATCTTCCCCAAAAGAGTAATTCAAATTCGTGACAACCAATCAACAGTACAAGATGTCATTCTCATGAACGAAAGGTAAAGCATTTACTTTTATCACACATTTACTATTTCAAACCCAAATTAACTCTTCTTATTTATTACATATTAAATAAAATTTGAAACATTATAGGCTCGAAACATGCATGCTTCAGATGTGGGACAATTTCGTTGCAAATGAATGTAATACCATCCACAACACAATCACCAAAAAACCAATTGTTGTGAGCAACAGATTAAGAATAACTCCTTTCAATGGTAAATTGACTCCTCCTTGTACAAAATCACGCCGAAACATATGAATTTAGACCTTAAATGCAAAACCTCATTTGACTCTCTATTTAGGAATATCTGTCTCTACAAAAATGAACTCATCAATACTCATTAATCCCCCATTTGAGCAAGTTGTAGAACTAAAGCACTGGTACATTCTTTCATTTTTCCATTTATCTATTGTAATTATTACTCATAATTTCCTTATTTACTTCTAACAATTTCATTCTAACATCAGGCTAGAAGAGAACATCATCACAATAAATGACATCGTGACAAGAAAAGCTTATATCTTCCCC
>NC_036256.1:16430408-16435474 GCF_002742605.1 Olea europaea var. sylvestris | reverse complement strand
ACCTTCTCACTTACATTTTATATCTATCCCTAACATACATACATACATACATATATATATATATATATATATATATATATATATATATACACACACATGTTACTGTACACATTGCAGCAACGACACTTCTGGACAAGAGCAAATGTCACATTGGCTGATATAGACCAACCACTATGGTATCTATCATGTGACAATTGCAACAAATCTACAAGTGTAGCTGTAAACGAAACTTATTTTTGTAGATTTTGCAAGCACAACTATGCTACACCGACTCCAAGGTCAGAATATATTCATGTCACAAGTACATCATTTACATGAATAAATACATTATTCATCATCTAATGATAATCAAATACATCCCAAAACACTAACAATGATTCCACTTGTACTCTAACAGAGCAAGAGCAATCGTTCAGTTACAGGACTACACAGGCTCAATCATAGCATCAATTATTGGAAAACCAGCTGAAACATTCCTCAAATGCTCGGCAACAGAATTGATGAAACAAAGTTCTAATGTAACTATCTCAAAATTTCATTTTTTTGCCTACTATTTTCTCTCCAATAAATATACTATTAATTACTTCTAATGAACATTCCAACAGGAACATATGGAGAGTAGCTCTACAATTCCAGCAACAACTCCACGTGAGCACATCGTATACATCAAAGCTGGAAATATAGAGACAATCACTAACAAGGCACCATATGAAGTCATCTTCATCCTTGACTCACACCTCCAAGATGACAACCAGTTACCTGCCAACATCACACAACCAAGCACTACACATGAAGCTCCCAAACATGCAGATAAAAAACAGAAGCAAGAGTAGCTGTTGAAGACCTGAAAATACATATTTTGTATTTCTTTTGCACACTTGTGTCCACAATCCAATAGACCAGATTCCCAGCATCTCTATCTGCCATACTAAATTTTGTTCATTGTCCATATTAACATATTAGAAACCATGTACCCAAATACGGCATGTAACATCTCTGTGTATGGCACCTAAGAACTCTGTTTTGTACTTCATATTACTATTGCCAATGTAACTACTTGTGGACACATTTTATATAATCTAATGTAATCATCCTTCTAATCATGTCTTCTTTTCCATTAAGATACCACAAGACTGAATTCTAACATTATTACTTACACTGCATTACCCACTGCACGTGCAACGCACGGCCCGTCACTAGTACAAATTAAAAGAGGCAATGGAGTGGTACTGTTCACAAGCCACAATTCATTGGCTGGCTCATAAGCCAGATTTTACCACTACACCACGAGACGAACGGCTCATTGTTGATCGGTTGAGCCATTCCTATAATGGGTGGAAGGTGTCATTAATAGCAATTTTCAATTTTACCCTTCAATCCTACTTTACACTAATTCACAAATTGAGGGCTTTATTTAGAAGTTGAGGGCTTAATGGTCTTTGCATATGAAAAATATCTCTGGCTATTGCAGTCTGCTAACCTTCAGTTTCACTGTCGATTGTAGAAAAGAGGCCAAAGAAAAGGGAGAATCCAATCGATGACTACAACGCCGAGTCTTCATCTTCTATCGGTGACTACAATGCTAAGTCTTCATCTTCTTGCGATTTGCTGTGTTTCTTCATCTTGCTGCAATTTGTTGCACACTCTTGTATTTATACCCTAAAATCGTAAGGTATGTCGATTCTAGATTTGCTTCAGTTTAGGGTTTTTTCTTCTTTTGAAATAATTGTAGTGCCTTTCGATTTCTCGTTATTTTGCCTTCAAGTCTTGGATATTTTCAACTAAATATTCTTTTCCTTCTTTGTGTGCGTACAATTTTATTTTTTTAGTGGGTGGAATCTCCCAAAAACTAGAAAATTCGCACCAAATAGGGAATTGGCAAGCTGAGGTATGTGGATTTAGTATTTGCTTCAGTTTAAGGTTATTTCTTGCTTCATTTTTAACTTTTATTTTTTTTTTTTCGAAATATTTTCGGAAGCCTCGTGTGCACACTACAAATATGCATATAAATTCATAATTTGGAACTACATGCACAAAGAAAATTTTTTAACACTTAGAAAAACACGCTTACATCTTAAAGTTGTCCAAATTGCTTGCAAAGATCCGTGGCCTCACTAATAATTCTCAAATTGATAAAATTAATTTTATGAAATACCTCAATCTGTATGAAACAGCTCAAAATTATGAAATTGTTCTATAAGGAGACAAAGATATGTGCAAATTAAAAATAAAAAAATAGAGATTTACAAAGGTTCATAAAAAGTTTTACTTCCTTGTAATAAATTGCAGTTTTTTTTTTCCAAATACAGAGAAATATGTTTCATTACTCATCTACTTGTAATAAATTGCAGTTTTTTTTTTCCAAATACAGAGAAATATGTTTCATTACTCATCTACTTGTAATAAATTGCAGTTTTTTTTTTCCAAATACAGAGAAATATGTTTCATTACTCATCTACTTGTAATAAATTGCAGTTTTTTTTTTCCAAATACAGAGAAATATGTTTCATTACTCATTGAAGATGATGACGCTGAAGTTGTAGAGAAAAGAAATAAGGATAATCTAATTAGCGTTGCATCAAGTGAAAAGGATTTGGAACGTACTCCTTTTTATTTTTTGGTTTACTTACCGGACCAAGTTTAAGAAGAGGAAATTTATAGGACCGGAGGTTGCTATTAAGGTCATTCTAAAAGCGAGGTTTGGATTTTTCTCCCTTCCTTTTCAAATTTTGCTTACAATTTAGCGTTACTGAATTTAGTAATTATTCTATACATGGCTCAACTTAAAAGAAAGAAATTTTTTACTAATTAATTGGGATCATTCTGTTTGTGGAATAGTTAGTGGTGGCATCATTAGGTATTGTCGTTTCCCTTTTTCGATTCCTAGTTTTTATGTTTTATTGATTAAGGGACCTCGGGTATAACATTATAATGTAGAGAATAGTAGCCTTTTATTGTCTTTTATATTGGCAAAAAATTCTAATGGTTAAGTATTATTATTGAGTATTTTGACACCTAAACCACTCATTATTCTCATGTTGAAATCTTGTAAATTGACTAAAGAAAATCTGGGAAGTAAGCCTCAAGACAATTTACCCATTCAATATTAGAACACTGCATTTGGGAGCTGAAAAAAAATTGAAAACTATGAGCCCATTTCCACGTAGCAAATACAATTGCGGATTTGAATTTGTCGTTTGTTTTGTTGTACCATAGTTCTTCAACATCAATTGATAATCTCTTACAATGTAATTTTTTTTTTTTGGTTGTGTTAGGAACTCTTTTTGCTTACTATATTCATAAGTTGCATGCTATGCTTGTTTGGTAGTACTTATAAGCTTCGGGTCCGATGAAATGTGTGAATAATAAGTGGTTAGTAAATTGTATGTTCTGTCCTACGAAATGTTTAGACAATAGTATTTTTTTTTTTGGCCTAGATTATCATTTACGCTTCGTCAAGATCATCTTAGGTTACGAACAAAATTGAATGACCATAAGACATGTATATACCCAAAAAATAGAAAAAGGATTGCAAATAAAAATGTGTCAACTTTCGTCTATTAATGTGCAACAATGTGAGGGAGACAGAGAGAGAAAGATCTTGCCTTTGTATTATACTAATTGTCTTTAGGCACAAAAATGTGCCACAATGAGAAAAAATAATTTACTATACCAATTAAATTATTTAGCGTGTTTGTTTATTCGTTTCTACGTATGTCAAAATTCTTTTGAACTTTTTCTATAATATCAAACTATGTTTATTTATATCGAATATACAGAGGAAATGTATGTTTTGAGTATAGGTATAAAAATGGCTTTGGTGTCTAAGAAAAATAAAAGACGAAGAGAAGTGTACAATGACAGTGCGAAATTGAATATTGACATACAGACGCCGAAGAGAAAGTCTCTACGTTTTGTCCAGTTGGAAGGTATCTACATCTAACTACAAGAGGAAACATATTTGTAATATATTCTGGATGTTATTTTTGCCTTCTCTTATGACTTGTGCCTATTTTTCTATTCATGTGGAGTTTTTTTTTTCTTTTTAACTTTTTTATTTTCATAACTAAGCATATAAACTATTATACTTCAATACTACATTTATAATATTTGTTCTATATACTTCATTCTGACAAAAAAAAGGGATATTTTGAATGAAAATGTTTTTTCTCTTTTCTTTCTTTATTTTTAAGGTTAGCTTCTTTATAAAAAATTGTACCATATGGCGTTTAACATTTAAAATTGTAGATTTTTGCTAGAGATTTTACTTTTTTTCTACACAAGTTTCATACAATATTGATATATTATTTTTTCTATTCCGTGTGGCTTTAACATTCGAAATGGTTTTGCAAAATTAAAATTTCGCAGCTGCTGGTGTTACCAGTTCAGATTCAATTTGTCTCTTTCCTAATTCTAAAATTGAAGACAATCAAGTAGGTAATAAGATATTTCACTTATTTGTATTAATTACATATTGTTTTTAGCAGTGAAAAAATCTTGTATTCCTTAAATAGTTGAATATGATTACTTTGTCATGTTTGATTTGTGTTATGTATAATTATATAGGGAATGTTTTCATATTTAGTAGTCTTCGTTGTAATGAAGTTTGTAACATTGATGTTGGACGAAATAAGTTTATTTGATATATTTGTTTTGTTAAAAATTGAATTTATAACCATGTTTTACATTTTTTTAAAGGGATATGTCTTTTTTAGATTCTAATGTGGTTTCCGTGATAGGTAGCTGTTTTGCGACTTATACCCATCAGCTTCGTGTTCATTCAGAGCTAATGCCATCAATATTTACAGTAAATGAAGGTTCGTTTTCGATACCAAACAAATCACATGTATTACCTTGCCCTGTGCTATGTGAATATTGTGGGGCTCTAAAATTTAAAAATGAATCGAAAGGTTTTTGTTGTTGTGATGGAGCTGTTAGATTGAAAGTGAATGATACCCCAGATGAATTACATCATTTATTTATATCAAATTCTGCTGAATCCATTGAATTTAAAACTTACGTACGAACTTACAATAGCAATTTCTCATTCACTTCATTTAGTGTGC
>NC_036256.1:16428153-16430308 GCF_002742605.1 Olea europaea var. sylvestris | reverse complement strand
CCCCCCCCCCCCCCCAAAAAAAAAAAAAAAAAAAAGAGAAAAATGCATAAAGTAGAAGTTCAACATGAAGTTCATAGACTATTCTGACTTTTCAGACAAATGTTCTAATAATTAAAAATTTCTTATTACGAAATTTGACTGTGCCCTTATGAGTCAAACACATGCTCTTTGCACGTGTTGAACAAAAGTCACGTGGCATGTCAAGCACATTTCCTAGAATCTGGCATGATACAACACATCACACACACCACCCTAGTAGGAGCATCCATGCATCATAGAAAATATTTAAATGTCTTAACATAATCTGTAGTGACAGATATCGAGAACTGACCTATCAAATAAAGCTTATTACTCACAGCGGCAAATCAGAAACACAGAATATTTTCGCAGCAACAAATAAATTACATGTACAAAGTCAAGAAAGACACCAACATTCACAAGAAAACTTCACCAGGCCCTCACAAGCAAGCAAAACTGAGCAAGAAAGACGACTACAGGTTGCAACATAAGGTCATTAATAGAAATTTATTTTTTGCCAATATAACAACCAATAAGTTCTTTACTTCAAGGCAATTTTGCCCACAAGACCAGATACCAGCAGGCCTCTTTTCCCTCTCATTCACTTCTAAAAGAAATCAAAAACTCCAGTTTTGGCCCTTTCTCAGGTTAGTGGAAAGTTTATAATCAACAATATAAAAGAATCGTGCCTAGAGAAATTCTTCATTCCCCCTATCATACATAAACAGCAAATTGCTGTTGATTAACAAGAAAAAGCAAAGATTACATTCACCAAGTACGGCACGTGTACACTGACAAAAACAGAAGTAACAAAATTTCCTATTGCAAACAAACATACATACCTGTTCATGTGCATATCTAAAATCATCCATACTCAGGGGACGAATATCTGCACTGCTATGCAATTCAGGCAATGGTCTGTTCTCTGCAAGTGCCAAGGCCTTCTCCTACAGGTTAGCAGATAAAGTTTTATTAAAACAGCCAGATATGAATAATAATATAGAACGAAAACATCAGCATGTTTTAGATGAAGATCTAACATAAAGCACAAAGCTTTCAAAAGAAAAGAAAGAGAGAAGAAAAAAAAAATGCTCAAGCTCTACTTAGATGATTCCAGAAAAAGAGAGAGCTTTGACAGAAAAAATTCTGCCTAAACTAGAGAGATTAAATGATAAACAGATACAGATAAACTGTACCAACCTTCTTCTCCTTCTCTAAAATTTCTCTTATTGGGCAATGTGCAGCCGTCACACAGAGATTCTGGAAAATGAATATATTTAACATGTAAAAACAGACGAATCGCAACCATTAGAAGAAATGGTGATGACAAAAAATAATTTTAACATAACAAGTAATACAGGCCACGTACCTTTAGATCACTACCTGAATACCCTGCAGTCATGTTAGCAACTACTTGAAGATCAACATTTGGAGCCAACTCTTCCTTGGCTAATATCACTTTTAAAATTTTCTCCCTGTTTTGAGCATCTGGCAAGTTCACCATCAGCCTGCACTTAGAAACAAAATGACCACATGAGAGTTACTCCTAATTGTCTATTTACTAAAAAATTGTTTGTTGGGGGTTTCACAGAGGATGAGTACTGCAGAAGCTATGAATTTGGAAAAGGACAGACCTCCGGGGAAGCCTTCTAATTACAGCCTCATCAAGATCAAAAGGTCTATTGGTTGCTCCAAGTACTAGTACACGTTCCTTATCTTTTGTACGCAAACCATCCCAGTTCACCATAAATTCATTTTTCATTTTGCGCATTGCTTCATGTTCTCCAGGGTTCTCACGTCTTCCTAACATACTGTCGACCTATGAAACATATATAAAAGATATTTAAAAAGTAAAGAGGAGAGAACAATAAGAAATATAAACAGGACACTTGACAACAGCAGAATATTATATAATCACAAGAAGCAAAAGAATGATACTAAAACATGGCCATCCCCACTAAATTGAACCACTCCCCTTCTTCCCTCTAAGGCACAGCATACAAGGACAAGAAAACAAGCAAATAATTCATATACATACACCAAGAGAGAGTCAGTCAACAGGTATCGATATAGAAAATTGAAAGGAACAGCCATCAATCAAGAAGCATTAACTAACTTTAAGAGATATACCAACCTC
>NC_036256.1:16420102-16427532 GCF_002742605.1 Olea europaea var. sylvestris | reverse complement strand
TTTTGAGTCAAAACAACCCTAGACCACGGAATCCTATACCTCAGGCGAAGTCTTCAAGATCGTGACCTCCTCACAATGAGTCTTTCATGTTCGTGGCGTCATTTTTGGCAAGGTTACTGAGCAAACAACCTCATTCTGGCCACTTCTTAGATGGAACCATCAGTTTGGTATCTCTTCAGGTCATGAGGCTCGAACCAAGTTGAATTCTTCTCCCATTTCTCTAATAATTGCAATTTTGTCCTTAAACAATCAGATTGAAGAAAGTTAGCCCCTGAAGTTTCAGGATCTTCTACATGAGTCTCTAAAGTTCTATTTGTGCTAGTTAGTCCTTGAAGTTTCAGAATATTACATATTAGTCCTTGAATCGTTAAATTTCCTTAACTTTCAGATTGAAGCAAGCCATCCCCTTTTGATACCCTCTACTAGAGTTTAGAACGATCTTTCTATTGTCAAATATCCTTCGACCTTTCTCAGTGCTGCATGATCCATGATCTTGGTTGACCCAGCTATAGGTGTTCTGATGGCTGAGAGGCTAAAGACTTTTTGGTCAAGTCTTGGTTCATAAATTCAATAAAGAACAACCTGATGTCACATTTTGCTCAATGTGTCATGACTATAGAAGTTAAGGATGCAGTGAAAATAAGTATTATTATTATTATTATTATTATTATTATTATTATTATTATTATTATTATTATTATTTACTCCTCACATGCATATAAATGATGAAGTCGTTCCAATTGTGTCAAGGTGGTCAACCTCTAGCTGAATACTACAATGAATTTAATTCCATATTAATATAACTTAATTATTCGAGGCCTAATGATATGACTTGTGCAACCAATATTGAGAAGCAGAGAGCATAATGCTGAGTATCAGATATATATATGTTTCCTACAGAACTTAACCACAGCATGGATCAAATTAGTAGTCAAGTTTTGATTCTCTCTCCTCTACCATGTTTGGAAGAGACCTCACTAGTCCGTCGTGAATAAAAAGGCAAGTTACTATAAAGACTGAAGTCATCTCTGGAGCTTCAATTTTGGTTATGGTCAGCCACTTCAGCCCCCTCAACCAAGTCCTGCATCCACTGACACGGTACCACACAAAGTTGATGTTTGGTGAAAACTACATGGTCACTCCAATTGGTTCAAAAATAAGCAAGCTGAAAAGAAGAAATGTGCTTGGATTGCTAACTATCAGCCTCTCCATCTTTTGCTGCTCATTTATCTCAAGTAAGCCTTCACACAAGACAATATAACCAAGGCCGTTATTGGAACTAGTAGAAGAGGGAGGTTTTTACTACTTGAAGTTGCAATCAAAATCCAGCAACATGTTTCAAGTAGCAAGTCATTCTATAAATCCAAGTTGAGCTTGTGTCAATGCATCAACTTGTGGGTGTTGGAATAGGAGATTAGTTTTCTATTTTAAGAGTTGATTGTGTTTCTGACGTAGTATGTAAGAGGAAGAATTATAGGAGAAGGGGAAACGGAAGAGAAGAAGAGAAAGGAGATAAGAAGATGGGGAAGAGGAAGATAGAAATTAGAAAGAAATCACTTTACTTCATTCAATCAAAAGTTGTCTTCCTTACATTGCATAACCCCCTTTATATAGGGTTTACAAAATATAACTGAGGAAAGAAATGATATAAAAGTTATTAAATCACATTCTAATCGTATTTTCTAAAATATGAATCAAAATGGGAAACTAAATAATTAAAATCCCTATTAATACTCCATCAGTTTCCCATTCTACTTTAATTAGGAATTAATTAAGAAGAATATTATTGTTTCATTTTCCGTTTCATTCTATAGTTATGACTAGTTTTTTCTTTCCTTTCATAGGTTGGGTTATAACTAATATAAATAGCATTGATGAAAAAAATCGTTCAGCCTAAAGAAGAAGAAATGCCCTACATGACCAGCATGCCTAGGGAACAGATTCATTAAACTTCCGAATGAGTTGAATTAGAGATCGAGTCATTTTACCTTTGTCAGCTGTCCTTTGCCGAACAACTCTGGCCTTTGCAGCGGTAGCATTACCAATTCCTTCACAGTTTCCTTCACATTCTCCAATGCTCCAATGTCATCAAAAGTAACTCCAATATCACCAGGTGGAATAACATCAGCAAGCAGTCTTTTCTCAAATTCATTCTCGGTAACCACATCCTGAAAACTCAAGCAATCATTTCCCTATCTCAAGTCAAAACAGAGTGGAAAACATCTGGCAAACTCATGTGCAACTTAAGAATGCAAAGTTTCACCTTGAGAGATTTCTTCAAATTCTTGTTTTCATTTAGAATGCCCTGAAGAATGTTGAGCCCATATCTAATACTGCAAAATAAGGCAACATATAAGAATCCTGATAGCTAGTCATTTCATTTGTTATTTCTTATCCTCTCTTTAATCCTCTTCAATCTGTCTCCTAACAGAATTACTGTAAAAGAATAAAAATATTAACTCACTCTTTGCTTGAAATAGCAAGTTTGGACTGTTCGACTGATACTTCAGAACAGTGCATCAACTGATGAATTAAAGCCCAGCCAACAATTTTTTCAACACCTATCATCATTGGAACAGCCAATTAAGTGCATGGTACTCCATTTGACAATTCAAATCATGGAGAAAGGACCTACTTTCAGTTGTCAAAGCTTGGTCTTTGATGCATATAGTTTCAAGATCAGGACAATCAAGACCGATTTGATTTAGAACCTGAAATCCATACAGAAAAGAGAAATAGCACAGTAAATCAAGATCAATGAGAATCAGCTCATCGAGAGATTCAGATCATTTGGTTAAATTTTCATTTATACACTAGAAATTGAATTCTACACGGGAAATCCGTAACGGTACATATACCATTAAATTAACCAATCACTTCACCAGTACACCATCATGACCACAAACTTCCCCATATACATGAAGTTAGAACAATTTCTAGAGAAATAATTAAAAGAAAAAGAGGACCTCCAACCCACCCTCCCTCCCCCTCCTCCCAAAAAAAGTTGTAAAAATATACACCAAACAATAATCTAGGCAGAAATTGGGCACACTTTCGTACATATAAAAGGCCAACCAAACCAAGTTCATCAGATAAAGTGTTATATAAAACTGCAGCTATGTTCAAGAACAGGGATATATTTAACTCATATTCAAACAGACTGCTGAAGACCAACAAAAAATGGCAGATAAGTACATCCAATAAGCAGATAAGACTCACCGAGCGAATGCTACCAATATTTGACTCTGATTTCATTGTTTCAATATCAATGTCTAGTTGTTTTTTCCATTCTAATAGTACTGTTTCATCCTGTCAAATTCTAACCATATCAGAAGCTGGCATCTAACATTAACAAAACAAACAATAAATAGAAAACAACTTCTAGTAACCTGAGGAATCTGTATAGTCACTTTGTTTGGGAAAAGACGACTGAGCTGCTTCAGTGTCTTTGGGGTTTCTTTACTTCGATCATGCAACCTACCAAAATTATCCTAGAAAAAAGAGAGAGACTGAGTTCAATCTTTAATATATCAATTTCTGCAAAGAAGAAAAGGAGTATAGCATGCAAGGGGGTTGGTATACTGCAGTAGCCCAGTCTTCACACCTTAAAAATCATTTTGAACTATATGAAAACTGTTTGTCTGCAACCAGTGAGAGGAAAAAATGATGTTACCCTTATCAAAATGGAAGTCCAATAAATTTAGGTGGCCTCAAGACAATATGTGGATTAAACGAGCCATATCACTAAATTTATGAATAACAAAAATATAATTGTTTCCCATGTCATCATTTATTATGCTCATTGTGAGATGTTAATTAGCTACAGAACACAAAATTTAACAAGAGAAGCACACAAAAACTCAAAAGTAACTTCACATATATATGTTAAAAACACTATTAGTCACTCAACTTGTATTTTTTTTTTTCCTTTGGTCATCAGACTTCTTTGTTTCTAAGTAGTCACCTAATTTCATATAAATTTCAGTTTTAGGTACTCAGTCTACCTCGCATCTCCATCTTCCGAATTAAAAGAAATTCAGGCATTGAAATATGAAAATGATCATAGCTTGAAAAATCTGTCTCTGCATTACTTTCATCGTCCAATTAGGCAAAAAAGCATCTTGTTGGAAAGTCACGGTTTCTCTGTTTCTTTATAAAAGCACATTTGACACAACTTCTCCATCAATACACGATTTTCCCAGGAAAAAATAATGCACTAATGGGTTTTTCAAGTCATTTCACCGTTTCCATTAATCACAACAGCATTTTCTTTAGTTTAGCAGGGCAGTGTATGCATTTATTGAAACAAAAATCAAAGTTAATGGACCAACTTGGAAAGTACAAGGGTTGTTTACCGAAGTGAAACTATAAGTTGGGTTATGAACAATTTTACATAAACACACAAATGCATCCTTGCTACCAAACTTTACATAATATCAAAACACATGAAAACACTGGAACAATGTCACCTGCCAAGTGTACGCAACACCAATACCAAAGTGAAACTCTAAGTTGGGTTATGAACAACTTTACACAAACACACAAATGCATCATTGCTACCAAACTTTACATAATATCAAAACACATGAAAAAACTGGAACATTGTCACCTGCCAAGTGTACACAACACCAATACGAATACCACCATCAACACCCCCCCCCCACCCCCCAAAAAAAACAAAAAAGAAATCATAAATACATATTAGGAGGAGAATTTCCCAGGGTAAAAAGACCTTAACTTTCGTAAAAAGAAAACACAAGAAAAATCAAACAGAGAGATCACAAGCGAAGAGGAAAGCTAAAAATACATCCACATCCATTTAAACAGGCGTACCGGGAAGGCAAGGTCCAGCAATGCCGTTTGGTTGCTTCCAAATTTTGTGAACAGCAATCCACCAGAATGGGACTGAATGCACAAGTATTGCATAATTTCAGTTTTACGAATGCATGTGACACGTATGTATACATATATACACAATGGGCTGAGAAAGCAAAAACAAGAAAACTACAACTTACTTTCTCCTTTCGGTTGTCTGTCTGAGTATGAGAAGCTATGATAACAACATTATCAGGTAATGTTTCAAGCTTACTTTTAAAGGCTGCATATGCCTCAGGATTTCCAACCATGGACTTCTCCAAGTCTTTCATAAACAAAATTAGCGGACTACTTTTACTTTCTACAGAAGCAACCTACAAAATTACAACAAATGCACTCATGAACAAGATACAGGCAACTCATAAGCCATTATTTTGTTGACAATTCTTATCAAATATAACCTATAATGTGAATTAACCTCAAAGAGTTCATTAATGGCAAGCTTGTCAACATCATCAGCATTGGAGCTATCTAGACGTAATAAGTCAGCTGCAAAGAAATAAAACCAATAGGCGGAGTCGATGATACTTGATCATGAGTTCAAATCAAACAAATAAAACCAGATAATCCGAACAAATACCTGCACAAAAGAAACCATGATCTTCTTCACAGAGGCCCCCAAGATCAGTACCGTCTGGAACTGTTCTATCAAATCTAACCCCAACTTTAGAAGAACCATTTTCCTCAAAAGCAAGTATCACCTTGCCTCTATAACCATATGTTGGACCTCTGCACCGAACAGATACAATACCACGTGTATGAAAAGAGCTGAATCACACAATGTAAACATTATATTATTAATCCCCGCACCAATCGAATAGTAAGTTTAAATCTTGTGTCCTTGGTTTTGTAGATCAACAAGCAAAAAATATATCAAAGAGCTTGAAGACACGGAAAGATATAAGGATTATTCTCCGTGACATTTTTTCAACTGTGTGGATTATTTTCCTTAATAATTGGTTGTATTATTATCACAATTTTTCTCTTTAGAGTTACTCCTAGCCCTATAAATAGAATCTTCTGCCTTATAATAGGGACACGAGTTTATTATATACAACTTGTAATATTCTAACATGGTATCAGAGCAGGATTAATAGCTTCCATTCTCCGAAGAGCGGCAAACCAAGTCTTCTTATTTTGTTTAGATATCCTTAACTATTTAGATTCTTTTTATTTCTTTTATATATTATGTTCGGCCATGTCTTTTCTTTTTTTTTTCCTTTATTTAATCTGAATTTGGATTTTAGATTAATTATGTTGGACAATGGATGTTCATGTTGCCAAACTTCTGATGGAGATTTTCTCCCTTTGTTGAGCCAGAAATTGTATTTGGCGGAGATTTTATGGCGTGAAAGCAGAATTGAAATTCTTGAAACAAGAATAAAGTTAAAGAATTAGAAACTATGCAAGGAATAACTTTATTGTATTGAATTGATTATTGTGCAAAGCCTTTATTTATATAGGCAAAATTATTCCTTAAATCTTATTAATATAAGGAAACTAAAATAATTAAACTAAATTTTAAAAGGCCTCTACTTTGTAATAGAGACACAAGTTTATTATATACAACTTATAATATTCTAACACAAATTAATATAACATCTGCATATGCGAGAACAATTTTCGCCAAAGTGCGGGACTTCTTGCCTCTGATCATAAGAAATTCAATATAAAATTTAAGATGCCTAGTTACATTACCAATCCACCCTCAGTCCCATGTATCTTCCAATTCTTTTGGTGCAACAACTCACAAAAAACTCAAGCGGGTCACTATGAGAATTAGAGAAGATGAATATGTAGCATGTACTAAACCTCAAAGGGACATAATATTACTACAAATAGTCTCAATAGATTCATTGAGATTTCTGCTTTCTTCTTGAAAGTGTAGTGTACATGGCACAAAAAGAAAGACCGTATGCAACCCTGGCCTTGCATACACGCAAGAAAGCAGACATATGTGCGTGTGTCCTTCTACATGTGCTGGGGGGAGGGAGGGAGAGAAAGAGAAAGAGCATGCATACTTTGTAAAAGAAATATGAGGAAAAACAGGACCACTGGGTTTCACATAGACCTAAGCAACAAACAAAAAAGCCAATAAGACCTAAAGGTCCCTTATAAGGTTTAAGGATGCCTTTGTATGGTACCAGCACTACAATACTAATGGCAGGGCTTATAACCCCTCAGTAATTCCAGCAAATTTCTGCCATGTTTAGGTGGTGACGAGCGGTTATAATTATTGATATATTCATTAGTTACATAGCATAAGTAATTTATAAAACGTCACGTATCCAACTTGTCACTGGGAAGTTGATCTCAGATAGGTAGCACATTTACCTTATTGGCGTTTGAGGAGAAAACCCTGATGGTAATGAACCCACATACTTCACCCTATCACCTGCCAAAACATGGAAGCACCAATTCAACAATATGGGACTATTTCACCACCACCCAGAGGGAAAAATAGATCCTTTGGTCCTGTGAGCAACTACAGGGGCTAGTGGATGGTTTGAAAGATCCAGACAACTTCTACAGTACTCTGACCCCCGTCCCCCACC
>NC_036256.1:16383370-16419882 GCF_002742605.1 Olea europaea var. sylvestris | reverse complement strand
CACCCCCCCCAATGAACCATGAAAAAGCTAATAAAATATTAACAGCACAATACCTTTTTTGAAAGTGCAGGATTTTGATGAAGCGGTAGACGCCTCCTGCTTTGGCTGAGCCTGAGAACTTAAAGTTGATCCCCCCGTCATATCAGCCTCAACACTTGACATTGGTTTCTTGAGATGTAGTGCAGCAGCAGCAGCAGCCCGTTTAGCAAATACACTTGCTCTTTCAGGCTTTGAAATTTCTTTTACAGGATCAGCTTCCTTCGTTGTTTGTCCCTGAACAGAGTTAGAAAAGCAGATAGTATAATGTAAAAACTAACAAGAAAGACAGTCAAGAACTCCTTGAAGAATGAAATTCAACAAAAATACACATTTTATAAGGGATATGATAGAAGCTTACACCAGGCAATAGAATAGTATCAACTATAAGAAGCCTAGCGCCAGTGTGTTTAGCAAGTGCCTTGGTCAATGTTTCCTGGTATATTTCTGAACCTATGAAGGGAAGAAGTTAAAATGAAAATGGTTCAATACGAAAGAAGAAGAAAATGGGAACATGTATATTCATATACACAGAACAGCAATAGAGCTATGTACCTGCAGGGCCAGATAATAAGATTCTAGGACACACCGTAGGGAGATCAGTTGTAAACTTTGCAAATTTACTACACTTCAGATGTATGTATGTCGAAGCAATTAGAACATTCTTCGTGGTTTCACTGTGAGAAACCATATAAATCAGAGAATTCAATCACTTGCAAAAACTACATCTCTTCTAGTACATATTAGTAACTAGCCAAAATCCTACACTTCCTTAGACAATAAAAGGAAAGATAGTGACAAAAACAGAAATTCAATCCATCTAATCACTGCTAAGTAGACCAAAATACTGCTAACAAATGGAAAAAAAATAAAATAAAATGCAAGCTTCTTGAAAAGCATAGTGAAAAAATCATAACAAATGATACAGGAAAGTCATGGCCAAAAAATAACAAATTTTAGCAGAAACAACAGAGATAAGAATAAAGATATTGTTAGCTGCCTCAAACTAAATGGGAAATGGTACCTTAGATAATATGGAAAATTTTCAAATGAAACATCAATAAATTTGGAATCAAGAATCCCCTGTTGTAAACCATCTCTGAATGCTTGACGCCTTGATGATGCTGAAATAAGAGGGTCAGAATCCTTGTGTCGATTTCTTACTCCCCTATTCTCTTTGAGAATTTTTGAAATGCTACCACTGATATCCACGTCAGGAGCTGTTGATCCTGCAAGAATGCGTAGAAAGGGCCTCAAGTCACTGGTTTCAGATATAATCTTCCCAGTCTCAGCATCAACACTCAAGTTTTCATTGGCAACGTCAGAAGATGGAATGGTGCTCTTCTCACCCAATGAAACAATAGGCTCGTCATTATGGTCAGAGGAGTCCTTCATGTCAGAATCCAAGAGACCATTATCTAAGACTTCACAAGCAGCAGGTACAGATGGCAATTCAGAACCCTGCCGTGCATCCTCATCATTCTGAGATGATGGAGGAAGAAGCGATAATTCTTTCCCGAGATTCGATAAAGATGCCAGTGTTGACGCAACTGCAAAAGCAGAAGGATCTCCCGATCTTGTCTCAATATGTAGACCTTTTATTGGTCCACCATGGGCTTCTAATATGTTGACTGAAGGTGGCACGTCCGAAACAGATGTTTTATTATTTACGAGTTGTTGGAAAATCTGGCCTTATGTTAAGGAAATTTTCTCATGTTGAAGGACGTTGGAAGATACATGCTAATTCAGTAAATTTAGATGTAGCGAAATGAAATATAATGACTCACTCTAGCAACTATTACAGAATCCTATGACATATACAACTGAATCATGATGATCAAAGGATACATAAGCATGTTTATCAGACGAGCTAAATACCACCTCGTCACCTTCCTTTAGTCGTACAATGGAATCTTTAGTGCAAGACTTGCCATTCACTTGGACAGATCCTTTCTTTCCAGTTATTTCAAGTAAAGTAATTGACTCTCCACCCTGGACATAGTTACAAAAGAAGAGAGAAAACAACTGAACAGGGATGCCAGTACCATGATCAAAAGAACTTGAATTCTCAACAAAGGTTGTGAATTTGTTTCAAATGTTTAAATTTACTACTTACCTCTGACTCCATGTGCTTCAGGTTACACAAAGATTTACCAACTGATGGATCTCCTACCCACAAGTCGCATTGGCTGCCTTGACCAACAGTGAAAGTAGGATGATGCAAAACAACATGAGGATTCTGGAGGGAGAAATCACGGGAAAGAATAAGCACATGGCACCATTTGAGTCTAGCTATAGAACTACGGCAGAAATTGCAAGTGGATTATCATAATTCACAGCAGCTGAAGACACCACACATCCCTCAGTTCACCCTCCCCCAATACTTTGGGTGTGTCTGCCTGACGATGAGTGCGCAGTGTACATGAACACATATACATTAAGACAGAAAGATTAAAACATTGATCTGTTAGTGCAGAGCTATAAACACCGTAACAATACTACTTCCATCTTAAAATGACTATCCTGACCTTGAAAAAGGACTCTGGAAGCCTAATACAAAAAATCAACAATTTAAGACATTTTCTCAAGCTACCCTCTTGGTTTTTGGAAGGAGAATCATCATTAAAAGTAGCTATAATGACATTCGACGTTTAGAAGAAAAATGACAGAAAACCTAATTTAAGTTCAATTTAAGTTCTCAACCCACAAATGTATAACGATGCAGATCTTATTTATCTAAAAATCAACCTAAGGGAATCAAAACAATCATAGAAAATCTTTGTTGGAAAATATGGATTAATTGCAATTGAAACAGAAATAGGAAAATGAATAGAGAATTTTTAGAACTCTTCTTTATCTTCTTGAATTACAAAGTGAAAGATGGTTACAGATAGTCGAAGTAGGAAAGATACAACTATCAACCATAACCTTCACTATGAATACCTACCAAATTTTGTGGTATAGACTTTTCATAAGACGCAATCTATGAAGAGAAGGAAACTACGTTAAATTTTGTAAATCAAGAAATAAAAAAATTCGGCCATCTAGGACTTGACTGAACAAGGAAAATCAAATCTGCCAACACTAGCCTTCAAGCTAGAGAAAAGATATTCTTATTTTCAACTTATCTAGGATTTGAATTAAAAACGTAAGACCAAATCTTGAAGACAACTCCTTCAAACTCAAAACCAAATGGAATTCTTTGCTGCCTACAACTTCAATCCACAGCCTTGAGCATTAAGGTTAGGACAATTGGTCCAACAGCCAGCAAATTTTCCCTCAGCGAAAACATAGCACTCCAACATACTTCCTAATCAAGGAAGATGAGTCCATTAGTAGAGAATGCCTTAAGGAGACTCTAGAGCTATAGTGCACAATGCCTAGCGACTAACCAAACCAAAGAAACAGAGAAACAGACGTTGATGTAAAAGAACACCATCTTCCATGAAAGACCCATGAACAAAACTTAAGTATACATACTACAAGCAGAACTAAGACAGCCAAAACCAAATTCTCAAGTAGCTCTTCTTGACTAAAATCCAACCCAGGACAAACCACGTCAGCAGTTGCACTCCTAATATCCGTAGGTTGAACCGACACTTCATGCAAAGATGAACAGACCTAACAAGAACTCATTGATTAGAACAACTGTTCGAAGCTTCTACATTGGTTTTACTTCCCCAGCAGGTTCCAATTTAATTATGGCACCTTTAATTCCGGAAAAGAAAAGACTAAATACAGAAAAGAATATGTTTCGAGTCTTGATTATTAATCTGAGAACTCATTACTTGCTACTTTATTGATATATTATGAGCCTGTTTGAGCCCCATTTTTAGAAGAGAATGCATTTTAGAATAGTAGATTGATAAAAAATGTGTAATTAAAAAATATGGAAAAAATTTTGATTTGCGAAAAATATTATTTTATTGAAGAACGTATGATTGAAAAAAAGAGAGTGAAAAATGTATTTTGAAAATAATGGGGATCAAACAAGGGCTATGTTGTTTATAAGTTAGAACATTATTGTTTATAAGTTAGAGCATTAATTTTCTTAATTTGTAAAGTATGAATTTTTCAGTCTGGAACATATTTTGTATTTTATATTAGAAAAATTATTCTTTTGTTGGTTTGTCTTGAAACTTACACTTCGAAATGCCCTGTTACTGGAATGAAATTAAAACAAGGCATGCACTCACCTAAAGAAGAAAAAATAGACTAGCCTAACAAAACCTAGGCAACCTTGAGAGGTTTGCAAAGGTGGTTGGAATTAACACGGTGGAAAAGAAAACTAGAATTTTTTCAAAAAATTTATCAAGTGAAGAAGTCCAGAACAGGGATATGAAGAAAAATAAAGAAGATAGTCTAAATGTTGCCTAGGCCAGTCCTTATGACAGAAGGTCAGCTAATTACTTCACTTGAAGACATATATTAATATTCTATCAAATTTTAGAAGTCCAAAAACAAAACAGGATGAAAATTTTGAAGGCAACAACTAAATTAAAGATTTCAACAAGTGAGCGGCAATAACATGCAAGAAATTGCTCGACGCCAAATAATAGAAATTGGAAAGGAAACAAGATTATATATTAAATGAGGAAACAAATGAGAACTTCATCGTGTCTAGAATTTGACTGAACAAGGAAAATCAAATCTTCCAAAAATCTTGAAAACGTCATGAAATTAAATAAGACAAAGCAACGTAATTTAAGAAGTAGAATATAGTAGTGAAACATAGACTTCCAACAGAAGCACAGACACAAGACATCAACTTCTAGACAAAAAGCCCACAAAAATTTCACAGATACTTCCATTCTCGAACAATACACACAGAGTACCATAAAATATCCTCATTTGAGTAACCTGACATATCGTGTCAAATAATGAAATCAAGAAAGTAGGACCTAACGGTAACATCAAAAGCAAGAGACTGTGTGCAAATCGTAAAACAATACAATAAAGGCAAAATGAGGATTAAGCATGGCAACTCTCTAACATTTGCGACATGACTTCCTTCTCACCTACCAAACAAATCAAAAGGAAAAATTCAACTTAATTAATCTAAGTTCTATAAAAACATTTAGTCTCCTTCTCCTACCATGTGCATCTTGCAAACTTAATAAAATGGATACAACAATCTCTGTTCATTATCCACTATTTATCTTAAGTTGGTACTACCTCAATAATAATTCTTCCACCAAAGACCCTCAAAAAGGAAGAAAGAATAATACAAAAACAGAGGGAGGATAAAGGAATACAAATCACAAACAATCGTAACAAGATGCTATTTTCGTTTTCTTTCATTTTCAAAAAGTATGAAAAATTCAACATTGGCAGAGAACATGCATTGGAGGAAAATGATGATAGAAAAAGATTCATTCTATACCCAATTTCAGAGGAAACAGCAAAAAGTCTCGTTTTATCTAACACACTGTAACTCTTACGCTGCATGTGATATGTGTCAAAGCTAATGATGGTAATCAACAAGTGAAAGCAACTATAATAAGGCATTCTAGTCAAAAGAGCTACAGAAAATCTCACCAATGATTACATTTAATATCACATACTAACAGATAAGGCAACATTAAATGTTAAAATAAGGGCAGCACTGAATGCTAATAAGTACCCTCATATCACTAAGAATTCTCCAACAGCTAGCCTTCTCTTCGATCTTATTACAATTGATGACATGATTTTATGCATGTAACTGGAGTTACTCACAATATTATATCAAGAAAAGTTAAAGAATCTGCTAACCGTAAATAGCTAGCATGACATGATAAAAATAACAAAGGATGTTATCCAATACCATGTATTGATCCAATGACACTTTATACATATTAACATGTAAAAACGGAGTGTCTATAGATCCTGACCATGAACGGATGAACCCTTTATCATGAACATTTTTCTTTTGGACACAACAGACAACGTAGCTACAGCAGCGAGGGATAGTCCTTTTGAAATTTACCTCCATGGTAATAAATACGCAAAGACGCCTAAAGGCGAAAACCTTGAGAAAGTAACATTCAGAATAAAATTTTAATTGATGTATAATCTCAAGAAAACATTAGTCTTTAATCATTTAATGTAATGGTAACTACAAGCCATCAAATAGGGGATTCACTCTTTACTAAGCCACTTTGAGTTCACGAGCTTATACTGCTTTGGCCACTCATTTATATTTGACCCACATTGATTTAGAGCATTTCTCCTTCCAGATCCAGACCTTAAAAAAGTTCCTCCAACACCAATTAGACCACTCGTGGTTAGATATCGTCAATAAAGTTTCCAAGGCTTCTACAATAGTTGAAATCCATGTACCTTGACAGCATGAACATAACCAATCTGATATAATTATGAATTCACTTTGAACTCTAAAAGTCATGCTCTCTTATGAAAGTGAGGCCTTATAGAGACAGTCAGACAGAGAAAACATCCTATGTTGACGCACACCAGTTCACAACTATATCCTTCCATGATGACGCAAATGTCAGACTACTTATCATCTACCCCGTGTAAATGATGTTCACCCCTCCAAATTTTTTCTTGATAACTTGTTGCAATTACTTTTTACCACAGTCCTTTTGTTTTGTAAAACATGATTGCATTTATAGGAGGAAAACATTTTACACAATTTAGGGGGAAAAAAAAGTTCCAGCTTTTTTGCATAGACTGCCATTTTCCAAATGCACCATCAAGAATTCATAGCCCACAACCACAACTAGCACCCACCATTGAAGACTCATGGTTGCCTACATGTGGTGACCAGTACCTCCATCATAGTTCAAAGCAACATACCTCATGTCAGCTCATCACAACCATTGATCACTAACATTTCATAGGCACACCACGATAGATAAACTAACTCCATCCACTAGAATTTCTAGAAATTTTTTCTTGTTCACTTACTCTATAACGAAGACATAGCTTCTATGAAAAAACAAATATGTTTTCCAGTGGAGAACCATTTCACTCAACCAAAGGAAGATTTAACCATCATTTTCTCCCAGATGATCAATTGATCTTCTCATTGTTTTCTAGAGTCCAAAAGTCAAACCTTAAATTGGCTTCGTGCAACAACTTCATTAAAAGCCTCAAAGAATACATTTTGTGTCAATTCTCAAGTCTTGACTTATTGAGGCTCACGCCACAGAGTTCAAAGAATACATTTTGTGTCAAATCTCAAGCCTTGACTTCATGAGTCGCACGCCACAGAAGCTCTGAGGCATGCAAGTCTCATTCCTGACCTTTCTAAGATTCGATTTTTCAAAGCCTCAGCATTTGAGGCTTGCTTTTTGATAGTCTGCAAAGTTTTTTACGGTTTCCTAGTCTATTTTAGAAACATCCTAACCTTCGAAAACAAAATTAAATTTGGAGATACAAAATAGAACAAGAGCAATGAGTGCCCTAGCCTCATAAAGTTCATGTGCAATAACCCCCTCCATGAAATCACAATTTTACAACAGCAAACATCTTGTAAGCCAAGACCTGCAACACAAAACCTCACTCTCCATATTGTTTCACATTTAGTTTCATCTGTGATTTTATTCTTTATCTCCAGGTTTTGTTTTGCATTAAAGTTTGGAGTCGAAGCAATCAAAATGCTTCAATAGATGGTGAAATGATGTACACTCTGATACCAACCAAATTCTTTTCCCTCATGGAGCAAAGAGCCTTCATACCAGATTTAGCCACATTAAACACTAAATCTTATCACTGCCATCATTTCTTCATTAAAGATCTATTCAAATTTCAATTTCATTTACTTGGGAAAATTACAACATCAAAAAAGAAAATGAAGAGGAAAAAGAATAATCCTGTCTCGTTAATTCAATCACTTTTCATCTTAACTCCCAATAAGTTGACCTACAAATCTATACAGTTATGAATAAATCCAACAATTTTAGCCTATTATATAACTCAAACAAAGTGGCAGACTAAAGAAGTAGTGCGGCATTCACATATTCATCCAGACAGAGATCAGCTACAGTTATTGTAACAACTTGGTACAACAAAAAACATAATATTTTACTGATGTAAGTGATGAAACTGGGTGAAAATTGTCAATCTACCTGAGAAGACTGAGAAAGAAGTTTCCCCCATGCGTCCCCAGCATGTGATTTCAGTTGCCCCTTCTTTCCTCGATTCCCTGCTGGTCCATTCAATTTCGCTTCCTCTGCATCAGTTACAGAGGCAACTACGAAAAACAGAAAATGATGAATATAATTGAAACAAAATGCGAAAAAAAAAAAAGAAAGAAGAAAAAACCAGCGACTAAATCAAGTCAAAGCACGTGCAGAGGAAAAAAAATCAAACCTATAGTTATCGGAAAAATCAAAGGCTCACCTTCCACCACCGCCTCCGGCAATTTTTTCACATCCGACTGCTTCGCACCACCACCGATGGCCAGATCAACAGATCGAACCTCATCCCTCGCCGATTCCTTCACCACAGCCTCACTTACCACTTCCTCCACCGCCGGTGAATCATTCGTTGATGAAGATGAAGCCTCCGCCGCCTAAGTCCAACCAACAACCCAAACCTCAAAATCATTCAAAACTCACACAAAACAAAAAAAGACCCAAAAATTTCCACAATTTAAAAAACTAAAAATTTAAAAAAACCCCAACCTTAGATCTTTTGCCGTTAGGTAAAGAAGAGGATGGAGACGACAGGGCGCGCTTTGAAGAAGACGAGCTTCGCCTTGTTTCAACCATTTTTCTCTGATCTAATCTTTGATTAAAATATATATATGTATTTATCTTTTCTTGAGAAAGAAATAGAAAACAAGAATCCAAATCTGTATAGATATATATATCGCTAGATACGAAAACAGAGAGAACGATGGGAAAAATTGGCGAGGAGCGAAATGAAAGTAAATGATTGCGGACGATCAGTTACATCTGTATGAATACGTATATTTAAATAATATATATAAATATAAAAACTATGGCCTTACGACAAGCATTTTGGTTGAAGTTTGGTTTCTAATTTTCAACTTGTTTAGTAGCGTTTAGATTATAATGAGATGAATAATATTTTTTTTAAAAATAAATGATTAAAAAAATTTTAATTTACATATAATATTATTTTATTGATAATTATGTAGTTAAAAATATAAGAAAGAAAATTTTAATTTAATATAATGAGAAATAATGGACATCAAACGGGACTTAAACACATTAATTTCCATTTTAAGTTTGCCCAAAAAGCATACAATTGTTATAAATTGTAAGTTTATCAGTAAATGACAATTGTACCCATTCAACTCTATAAATTATTATTATTATATCACTGATTTTTCCCTATAAATATATAACTTTGATTCTTAATAAAACGTACCAAAAATGTCTGTTGACTTGTATTCTCTTTTTTTCTTTTCCTCTCTTTTCATAACACATTATCAGTAAGATAGTTTTATTTTTTTTAGTCGAAGTCCATTATCCTTTGTAAGAAAAAAAGAGGCAAAAATACATCATCTGTATTTCAGAGGAAACTTCAATTTTAATTCATCTTCATATAATTTTTTTTGACTTATCATTAGTAGAAAATATTTTTAATACAATATTAAGTGTATCGAATATCATTGAAGGCTCTTTTAGAGCTTATATTAGTTTACCAAATCACACAAAATTATATATTGATGATGCATTTTATTCTAGCAAATTCAAAAGAAATTTGTTTAGTTTTAAAGATATTTGATGTATTGAATATCACATTGAGACGGTGTGAGAAAATAATATTTAATATTTTTGCACAACTTCTTTCATATTTGGCCAGAAGCAGATAAAAAATTGCATGCACTCCCATATGGGATGTATTATACATTTATAAAAATGGTTGAATCAAATATTGTCATGAATCAGAAGTTCATTTATCAAAAAAAAGTTTTATACTTTGACATTATAGACTTGGATATTCAGAAACTATAAATGTGCATCGAATAATAAACAACTTACATGGGCATCCTTTAAAGGACGAGAATATTCTTTTTATTTAATGATTATTCATGTGTAGTTTATTCGTAAAGCAAGTTAGTCATTAAACATTTGGTTACAAAGGTCAATATTGATCTTCAACTTTCTTAAAAATAATTCGTGGAGTATATGTTGGCTAATACACCCGTCATGTGGATCCTTTCGTTATTTTTTAGGTATTAATTATTTTTCTAGATGATCTTATGTTTGGTACTTTTCACTAAGAATGTAGCATTTGTTAGATTATTTGCTCAAATTATAAAATTACGAGTGCAATTCATTAATTACTGAATCAAAACTATTCGTCTTGACAATGATGATGAATTTAGATCAGAAGCATTCGTCAATTTTCATATGTCAATTAGGATTGTTATTGAATATTCAGTTGCACATGTTCATATACAGAATGATTCAACGGGTCATTTATTAAACATCTACAACTTATTATTAGACCATAACTTATAAAAACAAAACTTCCAACTTCTACTTGGGATCATGTCATATTACATGCTGCGTCATTGGTTCATATCAGACTAACTACCTATTATCAATTTCACTTATGCAACTAGCATTTGATAATGAACCTAATATTTCTCACCTGTAGGTTTTTTGTTGTACTATCTAAGTCCCTATATCTCACCTCCAAAACTTACTAAAATGGGCCACCAACGAAAACTTGAGATTTATGTGTGTTTTGATTCACTATTTATTATTAGGTATTTTGAGTCTTTAACGGATGATTTATTTACTGCACGTTTTTCAAATTGTCATTTTCATGAAATAAATTTTTTAACTTTGGAATGGAAAAACTACATCCTAAAAAATAAGGTAAAAAATTATTGGAATGAAAAGACTCTATCTCACTTTGATTCCTGCAATAATCAATTTAAGCAACAGGTTGAAAAATTTATTCATCTGTAAAGAGCTGCAAATCAATTACCAATATATTTGTTGTCATAGAAAAGTGACAAAGTTATGTATTCCAATAGAAAAATTTTCAGTAAAAATCCATATCTCTGTAGGATAATCTATTGTAGCAAATAAATTTTAAATACGTCACAAACATGGTCGACCAGTTGGTTCAAAAGACTTGTACCTTGAAAAAGAAAAGTACAGAAGAAAAACCAACCAAAAACTTCGAACAAAGTAACATTAGAAAAATTGATGAATCAAATATTGAAAACATAGTTCTTGAAGAACCACAATTATCCAAAAATAATGAAATTTCAATAAATTATATGTTATCTCATAAATTATGGGATCGAAATAATGTTGTTATAGACAATATTTACCTCTTTAATGTGGCTCTTGATATTATACAAAATGAAGATCTTGAATCATAATCTGTTAAAGACTATCAAAGTAGAAATGATAGGTCAAAGTGGAAAAAAGCCGTATGTGCGGAATTCAATTTCTTAGAAAAAACAAAAAGTGGTTGGACACGTAACGAACACCTAAAAATGTAATACTTGTAAGATACAAATGAATCTTTGTACGAAAGAAAAATGAAAATAATGAAATTACAAGATACAAAGTTTGACTCGTAATTCAAAATTTTTCACAAAAACCAATAATTGATTATGAGAAAACGTATTCTCCCGTAATGGACACCATCACCTTTAAATTCTTAACTAGTTTGATTGCGTCACAAAAGCTCAATATACGCCTTATAAATGTAATAATTGCTTATTTGTATAGTTCATTTGATGGTGACATATATATGAGCTCCCAAAGGACTTAAAGTGCCAGGAACAAATTATGCATGTCCGAGAATCGTGCTCTCAATTAATTTGTAAAGATCATTATGTGGATTGAAACAATCAGAACGCATGTGATATAATCACTTTAGCAAATATTTGTTGAAAGAGGGTTATAAAAATGACAATATCCGTCGATATGTTTTCATAAAAGAAAACAAATATTTGGTTATAAAAGTGATGATGTCCGTCCACATGTTTTCTAAAAGAAAATAAATATTAGATTTGCAATTGTGATAGTTTATGTTAATAATTTAAATTTAATCGAAACTTCTAAAAAGCTCAACAAAATTGCAAATTGTTTGAAAAATGAATTTGAGATAAAAGATGTAGGAAAATTAAATTTTGTTTCGGGTTGTAGATTGAACATTTTGTAGAAAAATCATTTGTTCATCAATCTACATATATAGAAAAAGTCTTAAAATGTTTTTATATAGATAATGCACTTTCATTGACATTGCTTATGGTTGTTCGATTGCTTGATATGAAAAAATATCCATTTTCATCAACCTGAAAATGGAGAAAAGGTTAATTGGTCATGAAGTAACATATCTTAGGACAATTTGAACATTAACTCATCTTGCAAACTACACTCGACTTGACATAACATTTTCTATAAATCTCACTTTAAGATATGGCTTTACACCAACATAAGATGTTATATCAAAGGTGACACGTTGAAGTATATTTCTTCAAAATTCTTTCATACACATGAGTTTGGAAATAATGGAGACGTCGATGTCCAACAAATCACCCAAGTGATAATGTGGCTGATTTATTCACACAAGTACTGCCTACATCTACATTCAGAATATTGATTCATGAGATTTGAATGCGTCGATTCAAAAATTTTCAGTGATCAACATCAGAGAAAGTAGTATTCTTTTTTTCGCTTAGATTTATTCCACTAGATCTTTCTAACAATATTTTAACGAGTCAGCATTTATTTTTAATACTCCAAAATAACTGTACTCTTTTTCCTTCGTTTGATTTTTTTGTCTTATTAAATTTTTATCAAACAAAATTTTAACGAAACAGATATTTTGTAATGTGTCATTTAATGGGGAGTATTGTAAATGTTAAGATTATGAATGACAATGATAACCTTACAGTCTTAGAAATTATTACTATTGTATCACTGATTCTTCCCTATAAATATAGGATTTTTGTTCTTAATAAAACACACAAAAAAGTCTATTGATTATATTCTCTATTTTCTTTTTCTCTCTTTTCATAACACCAATTCAAATTTTCTCCATTATAATTTTACCATGCTATAATTTAGTACAAAGACATAATTTATCTTATTGAACTCGTCTTTTATTTTTCTAGAATTTTAGGTTTTTGTCAAGAATTTTTGCATCTCACTTTACGAGCGAACTTTCGAAGTGATCATAGGGAAGTTTCTTGAATATCTCGTAACGGAAAAACAATTGATTTTTCTTAGGCCAAGTTGAATATAACAACTTCTGACAGACACTCAGCCCCTGTTTGATTCCCATTATTATAAGAATGAGAATGAAAAATATAACAATTACAGGACCTACACAAGAGAGAGGAAGTCAAATATGGTGACTTAATGTGATGGATAACGGTTATATTTTTCATTTTTTATTCAAAGAATGGAAACCAAATGGGGTATCAAATGCGAATAGGCCCTCCAAGACATGAAAATACATCGACTACAAAAACAATTCTCCAAGAGACCGAAAAAAGAAACTTTATTTGAGTCCTTATTCAATTCTATCTTTTTCTCATATCCATAGATGAAATATAACCCTTGTTTGATCCCCATTCTTTGGAAAAAATGAATTTTTCAACAGTATTTTGACATAATTTCAATCACACATTCTTGAATAAAATAATATTACACACAAATCCAAAAATTTTCCTTATTTTTTAACCACACATTTCACATCAATACACTATTCAAAAATTCTTTTTTCTCATCAAAATGGGGGCTCAAACAGGGGCATAATGAAGATTATCATCCAGTATTTTGTATGTCGAAACTAGAAATTCACCAATGAAAAAACTTTTTCTCATCTTGATATTATTGAGTATTGACCATGATGCTTAGATGATCACAGATCTAATGTTGTCATACCATGGCAAATGTTAGCTCTCCTCTAAGCTTGGTTTTACATAAACCTTGAGTTGAGTTGATGAACAATGAGATTGGCAATAAAATTGAATGGTGATAAAGTTAACCTCCATATTCTAGGCTAAAGTTTGTTAGTCGATTTCCTTCTCTAAACAACAACAATAAGAGTTTGAACAACAATGCGTTACATTGACCATATTGCATTGAGGATTTCCAGGTAGATTTGGGCTCAAGTCCCATCTAAAATTCAAGACAGGAACCTAAAAAGTTAATGTCAACAATTGATTTTAATTACCTATTTTTTGGAATCCACCATCTCTCCATAAAGTTAGAAAAACCAGAGAGCTATTAAATAAAGGGAAAAAGATTTCTTCAGTACCACTACATACATTATCATAATGAGCATGTTGGAAAAAATATATTAAATGGTGAATGAGATTTAATAACAATTTTGATTTCAAATTCTCTAGTTAATTTTTTATTGAATTGTAATAAATTATGAGATGTATTCAATTTTCTATTATATTTTAATTAAATTGGTGGTTACAAATTCCTGATAGCTATTGTAACATTTTTAGTGCTAATGAAAAATTAATTGAAAATTGAAACCACCAATCCTAGTATTATATAAGGCAGTGTTCTTCTTATTTCAAACACCTAAAATTTGAGAGTCTCTCATCTCTTTAAATTTCTCTCTTTGTTTCAAGAGCTTTGTTCTTAATAATTTAGATAATATATTTTAGCTCGGTAATAAAAATGAGTATTCTCAATTCACCTAAAGCAATGACGGTGTATTAGTTAGCTGCTTTCAGTTGTTGTATCTTGTGAGATTGATACCATTAGTCCTCTTACACTAAAGTGGAGGGCGAATCTATTCAAAAGAAATCATATGCAACATGGGTATCGATTTCCCCTAATACTGTTACTATATCAACAATTAATTTTTTTCTTTTCTTGTCACTATATTTGTTGTAATATTTTTTCATTATTATATTCTAGCAGTATTTTAAATTTCTTTTTTGTGTTTTCTTAACAGAGCAAATTATGCTTTCAACATTTTAGTTGAGTTATACTGGTAAATAAGTTAAATCGAGAGATTAATCACTTCTTTACATGTTACTTTCAAGTCTATGACGTTGCAAATTTTAGATGATGATATATCGCTGGAATAGTAAATTATAGAGACGTAAAACTAGATGATTGTCTAGCCATCCCTCATAGGAAGGATAAACTAATGTCTGATCGGTTGCTACTAACATATGTACCTAGTTGAATGTTGAATTATGGCAAGAAAAGACTTGAATTGCCAGAGTTAATTTTCTCAAACCAAACTCAATGGGATGTCCCCCCAAAAAACTTATAGAATGGGAGTATGCATGCACGACAACATCTTGTGATTAGCAACATGTCCTATTACAGAAATATACACTTTCCCTACAAAAATTCTAGAGACAAATTAAAATTTGTGGGCATAGCTCACTTTTCCCTACAAAAATACATTTTGTAGGGTTATGATTTGACTTAAAAATTTTAATAGTGGAAGGACTTGTGCCCACAAAAAATTATATTTTTTCTTGACAATAATATTTGAAGGGAAAGATATATCTTTAGCCTACAAAAAATTTGGCCCATTTGTAGGCTAATAGTTGCTGGAAATTTTTCGAATTTAGACTTATGCAGGTCGTGTCGGTTTAGATTCAAATCTCCAAAAAATAATTTTGAAGCGTGAAGGCCCTTCTTTGAGTTCTTTCTCTCACAACTTCAAAACCTAGCCTCTATCGTCTCTTCGGTGAATTTGGTGGCCACCGATTTGAAAGACACCACTTGTTCTTTCAATTTTCAAGGTAATCTCTTCTCTTTCTCATAATTTGAAAATAATTTACTAGATCTTTACTCCATAATCCTCTCTCCTGACCCTTGAATTCACTATCCTCTACATATTGATTAAGTAATTTTGCTACTTGAATTGATGGGCCCATGGTAGAATTTCTCATTTCCAATACTTTTGCAGAGTTGATGGATGAGAACCCTCATCGCGCAAACCTCATATGTAAACAATACAATGAATATTTATCGATTTCTGACGAATCTGCGATTTGGTCATAGGTTTTGATTCAATCATACTTCATATGTCTCGAAATTGTTTGGGCTCGCACAAGGTTGGTCGGAATAGAAGTATTTGTATTTATGCTTGTTGTGTTTAGATTGTCTTTATGTGATTTGTTGTTGGTATGTGTAGAAAGTGATGTTCGAGGATTTCAAGAAATTTGAAAATGCAAGTGTGAAGGAATATGTACACGTTTGTGTTAATGTCTATGGTTCTTCTCTCGAATGCCTTGGTTAGTTTCCTTTGACTCTATATTTAAACATGTTAGATTTTCAGGGCAATTCTTTTGGGGATTCTCTTGTATTATGGATGTAAGAGAAAATATTAAATTGATGGATGTATTCATCTTCTTTGAATGTTTTAGAAACATTTCCAGAGTATTGGACGTGTGAAACAATTTCTAGATGTATTCATCTCCTGTGAATGTTTTAAAAATATTTCTAGAGTATTGGACGTGTGAAACATTTTGTTTTACTGGACATAGATGTGGCAAATTATTTGCATTGTTGATGTGTTAATGCAATGTATAGAAGAATAACTTTATTTTCTATAACTTAAAAAAAAGGAACATCTTTCGTTTCCGAGTGATCAGAACAATTATAGGAATGTCTCAAATCTTTGGTAATGCCTCTAATTTACAATTTCTAAGATCATTCATTTTTTTCTATATATTATAATGGGTTTTTAACAATTTTGGGTGTAATTTGAAAATTGGTTGTGTTGAAATTGTGAAGGAGCCTGATTGGATTACCAGTAGATGTTAAGCATGTGGCACACATTGGGTGGGATGACCCCTCCGATACTGCACCTAGTTGGGTGCATATTATTGAATCGCCTTATCTCAAGGTTCTACTCTTTCTCCATGGTCATGTTAAGGTCTGGCTCTTACTTCTTAATTAGCTTTTCCTTTTCACCATATGTTTTCTTTTCAATTTTTGTTTAAATTGTAAACTATTAATAATATGCATAGCCCGCATAAGAAAGAAATGTTGAGAATACAAATAGTGTATTGAGACTAATGCCGTTCTTTTAAGGTGTGGGATGTGAGGATTGAACATTGGAAGTAGAAATATGAGTTTATAGGACTTTCGTGGTTGACAAATTATTTACCCAGTCCCAAAGTTTTTGAATATACATTCGTAACGTTTTGCTGGCTTTTGCTTCCTATGATATTGCAAATTATTTTTTGGTTGTTTAAAATTTTGATTAAATGCTAGTGATTTCATTGAATTATAATAGTTGATCAGGTTTTATGCCAAGTTTTATTAACTATTAAGAATGCAAATTCTAATTGTTTATCTCGTAAAATTGGATTTTCTTTTGTAGGAATGCTTCTTAAAGCTTGCTCGATAACACATTATAATATCTTATAACGGCATGACATTTTCATTCTACATTTTAAATGTATTTTCTTGATCCCTTAACAACCCTTCAAGGTGGTGAAATAAAGAGTGGTTAAAATAGTGTGCAAATGCTAAGTCTTCTCTCTTATTATCTATATTTTGTTATATAATGTTAAGAATACTTCCTTCTTATATAGGTTTATTGACAAACTGCAACTAGACATTCCCGATGAACTGGTCAAGAAACAGTTAATGGGGCTATGTGTTATCTATTACCTAGTCCACCTTCCCAACACACCAGGGTAATTTCATTGCTACAAGCTGCATAACTCATAAGCAGACTTGCTAATAATCAACTCAAAGTCTTGTATTCTTTTATTGGACTTTCGTTGACTCACTAGTACTCTATTATTTATTTATTCTTTTGCTGGATGCTTGTAAATTGAAAATTACCTAGTTTGGATTTGGATGAACTGTAAATTTTGTTACATTTGTGTTTTTGTAAAATATTTTGGATTCAATATTACATTGATTGACACTACATGTTTAATTAATTTATAGCCTATGGCATTTTTATATTGTTTTGAATAAGGTTAAAAAAATTACTACAATATAAGCAAAAAATAAAATATATGAAATAATTTATTTTCTCCCTACAAATTCTTTCATAATAATCTACAAATATGTTTTTCCCACAAAAAATTATTTGTAGATAAATAGGGTTGAGCCCACAAAATAATATGTATTATGTTGTCACAAATATTCTTTTCACACAAAATTTATTTGTAGGGAAAAACACAATTTAGCCTACAACATAATATGTAGGAAAAAGCGTAATCATTTTGTGGGTAAAATTAACTTTAGCAGACAAATGATTTTGTCGGGAGAAAATTTACATGATGAATTATGTTTGTCTCCAAAGGGTTTGTAGGGAAAAACTTTAGCCCACAAACTTCAAAAATTTGTCGTCTTATACTTTTTCCCTCGATGTTTGTCCCACAAATGTGCTTACAAAATTTTTTCGTCTGCAAAGATTTTTTCCTACAAAAATGAACCTTTACCTACAAAAAAAAATTTGTAGGGAAAATATAAATTTCTTGTAGTGTCCCAATATCAATAGATCATACTCCAATGAAAAATTGAACTTCTTCCTACACGAGTTATCCTATAATAAAATTAATTGCAGCGTCTAGTTCATATACACGTTTATACAACATATTAACAATGTGAGTAAATGCTATACCAAAGTATGCTTACATGCACCATTCGACTTTTCTAATTTGGTCGTCGGAGTAAAATAAGTTTACGATAATTATGTGTGTTCCAGTTAGGAGTCCATTTCATTAACTATAACTTTAACACATATAAATCTCAAATGTTCTACAAAGTTATCTAGTTAGGTTATTATCTTAATGGCATCATTAAAACTAGAACAACGTAATAAGTTGTTCAATCTTAATCCAATCAAATTGTTTGTTTAAATTTTGATGGTATCTGATATGATATTAATACTTGAAACTCTTATTTTAAAAACGTAATATCGTTAAAAAGAATAATCCAAACTCTTATGTATTGTATATTTATTTTATATTTATTGAATGTGTGATATTTAAACTTAGCCAGTGGTGGATGCAGACATTTGGAGTTAGTGGGACATAATTAAATTTATTAGAAAGTTACAAAAAAAATTCATGTATTCTACAAAAACACATACACATGATTAATATCATAAATTCACAAATCTTATATGTATGATAAATAACAATTCCTAAAGAATTTCAAATAATCTCACATGTACGATGAATAAATTTTTTTAAAGAATTTTCAAATTAAATTTCACAAATGACAAAATAATTTCAATTCTCACTCTCTCAATTGTTCGTTCGTTGTTGGAACTCTATTTTAATAAAAAAGTTCAACTACCATTATTGCCCAATTCTAATTTTTGGTTCTTCTTTAAAAAAAAATAAAAATAAATAAAAAATCCAACTTGAAGCTGGTGGGTCAAGTGACCCGCTAGGACCTTGAGTAGGTTTGCCAATGAACTTAGCCCTTGTTGAACTACATTATTGGAATGAAAATGTATTTTTGAATAGTGTATTGATGAAAAATGTGCTGTTAAAAAATAAGGAAATTTTTGAATTTGCGTTTAATATTATTTTATTGAAGAATGTATGGTTGAAATAATGTCAAATCACTGTTGAAATATGTATTTTTTTGAAAAAATGCTCAAACATGGCCTTAACACGAAGTAAGATATGGAGGGAAAAAAAAATGAAATGATAAAAGATGATGTTAACAAAGATAGAGCGACACGAGTAGAGATCAAATGAAATAAAATGACAACGTGATTACTTGAAAACCATGAAAGCATAATGTTTTGAAAATAGGTTCGAGCACTGACTGAAAAATGATAAAGGTTCAACGATCAAACTGTAAGCAAAATAATATTGAAACCCTTTTTTATTTTTTTTAAATGAATTGTCCAACTTTAAAGCCGTTTTGTTTAGTTAAATAATTTTGTGTGAAATTTCATCAAATTTTTGTTAGATTTAGTTTTAAAAAATTGATAAAATTTAAATAAAATTAACAATTATTTTTAATCACATATTTCATCAAAATTTCTTAAAATATATTTTTTAACAAAACTAAACAGGGATTAATCATTCATTGAGAATTATTGGCAGTGAGCAATGGATAACACTGGTCAAGTCAATGCAAAATAATTGACTCGAAGAATATTGTAATTGTAATCACTTGCAGCTCACCAAGTGGACAAATAATCACGTAGATTAATCATGCATTGTCTCGATTAGGTGAGGTCCAATCATTCAATTATTGAATAATTTAGTTTTATCAAGATAAACAAAAGTCACGCAGTAATAAAATAAATAATTTAAGAAGGCTATTTTGGGATGTCAATTATTAATTTAATCCACGATTTCTATTCGTGAGATGATCGAATGCCAAGATTGTTGCACCAATGTCCCACCACGTCGACACATGCAAAATTATGGATTATGAGAGAGGGAGAGGGAGGGGGAGAGAGAGAGAGAGAGAGAGAGAGAGAGGCAAATGAATTTTGAATATAAAAGTAATATATTAAAAACAACAGAGACATCGGGTTAACCCCAATGATGGGTGTAAGTACTTGTTTGATATAGAGATTTTAATAATTGATTTTTTGATCGTTAAAAATAAAGTAAGTCTTACCGTCAGAGAATGATTCAAAAATAATGACTGGAATAGTGAAATAACACTGTCAAAATTGATTTTAATTAATTTAAAATCTGTATCAAACAAGTACTAATTTAGGGTCAAACTCTGCCCCCGTTTGAGCCCTATTATTTCTCATTACATTAAATTAAAATTTTCTTTCTCCTACTTTTAATTACATAATTTTCAATAAAATAATATTACACGTAAATTAAAAACTTTTCAACCACTCATTTTTAAAAAAAAAAATACTATCCATATCATTATAATCTACAAATAATGGGACTCAAACGGGGCTTTATGTTCATGTTTAACCTGCGTTTTTTAAAACTCATTTTTTCACAAACTCATTTTCAATAACATATTTTATGAGATTTATAAATTTTATCAACTTTTTAACCATATAATATATCAACTTTTCTTCAAATGTACTAAAAATATGATTTTTTAACTTAAATTAAAGTTTTATAGACCTGAGTCAAATTTTAAAAGTTCGCCCCTCATATTGTAATGTGCATTCATTTTTTTTTTCTTCGTTAAATCTTTCTGAAACTAAACTATAAGCACTAAAATGTTATTTTTCCAAAATTCTCCTTTATACTTTTTACATATTCAAGGCAGAAAACACAGAATCGTAAGCTCTATAAACAAATCTAATAGATTTCTTGGTATTTTTCGAGATTCTATCATTAACGAAAGATAAACTAGGCGCTGTACCTAAATTTCTCAAAACGTGACACATAATTATTTCAATGTTTGGTGTACAATAAGCTTGAGAGTTTGCCAATAAAAAAACAAAATTTTCCCAACAATTTTTTTAAAAACAAGGACAATGTCAAACATGGAGTGTACAAATGACTTTTTCCTAATTAGTTTACTCGACATGTAGATTTATAACTTAGGATCAAATTTTAGGTCATAGGTAATATTAATATATTGGGCCCTAAAGAATGGACCCTCATAGTTCTGGTTGGCCCATTACATAATCCCTGTATTTTTTTATTTTTTTTGAAAAGACTGAAATTGGTTGTCATATGATAAGGAGCAGTGTTTTGGGACCAAGGCGGCCCTCGGAGTGGGTGGTGGGACGGGTATAAAATCTTTCATTTTCCATTATGTTTCTTGATTTCTTCACTAATATCTTTATTTATTTTGTCAAATGAGAGTTTTGAGTCTGGCAAAAAAATTTCAATCGGGCTACACTGTCAGAAAAAACTAATCGAAGCTCTGACCGATCCTTACAATAGGGGTAGGGACACTTTTTTCTTCCAATTGTTTATTCATGCAGGGCTCGACGCTTTTGAAAGGCGATCAAAATCTCTGTCATCCTTTTTACTTACAATGAGTCTTTTTTAAAAAAAAATTTCCATCCCTAATATTTGATAACTAGCTGTGAGCGATCATGTCATATTGACAATTCGTAGCATGAATGAGAAGTACAAAGATATGCGAGTCCCTAGTCCCTCTTAGCAACTCAATTTTCTTTCTTATTTTTACAGATAATTTGATAGAATGAAGGCTTAACATTCACTTTCAAATTATTGAGAGTATAGTGTGTGCATACATTTACATTTACATACGTTAAATGTAAATGTAGTGAGATTTTATATCTAATTTGATTGCAAAATATAAAAGATTTGGAAAATTAATTTTGTCCTCAATCTACGTTTAAGTGCTTATATAAATTTAACAGAAGATTTGGCATTCGATATTGGACATGTTAAGTTTCTGTCCGAGCCTCATTTTTTTCAATATTCATTTTCAATCATATATTTCTTCATAAAATAATTTTATACATAACCCTCTTTTGAGCCATATTATTTTCTCATTAAAATGAAAAATATGACTGTTATATATCACATCAAGCCACCATATTTGAATTTTTATCTTTTATTTGGGATCCATAACGACTATATTTTTCATTCTCATTTTTACAACAATATGGCTCAAACGGGGGAAATTCAATACTTTTTCTCTATTTTTTAATCACATATTTTCCATAAAAATCACTATTCCAATGCACATTTCCCCCGAAAAAATGAGCTCAAACATGGGCCAAAGAAAAAAAGGAAACTTATATCAATATCAATAATGGTGGAATTGGGATATTTTCTTAGGAGGATGAAATTTTAAAATGTCTAAAATTTCAAATCTATTTTAAATGTGTTACGTTAGCTGTCGTCACCCAGCTGCCCACTCCGTCACTAAATATTTGTTTAGATTACAACTTTATATCATTATATGTGGCCTTTATATAAATAAACTCATAAAATTTTATTTTCTTCTTTATTAAGAGTATCGAGCATTCCAAAATTTGATTGCATGCTATATCAAAATTCAAATAATGAAACACGGAGAGACTTCAAAGTTGTTACGAACTACAATATACTTGTTTCATAACTTTCAACTAAACGAACGACAAAATAGATTATTGATCGATAAGAGGTCTCTAATGAGAATTCCCGATAAAAAAAGTGTACTAAAAAAACCCACTAAAAAATAAACAAGGACCAATTATTATTGCGAGACGGCTACATATTCTCCATTGGTAGAAACAGCCGGGTCGTTCTCAGCCACCTTGAATATCTTGGCGATTCTCTCAATTGGCACTAAAGGCAGGTAATACGACAGCGGATAGCCTTTCTCAGCCGTATAAGCCACGGCTTGATTATATTTCTCAGCCCAATAGACGGCCGTGGGAATCATGATGTCAGCCAATTGTGGGAACAAAGGAAGCCGGTTCAACAGGCGCCAAGCTGAAACTGCATACTGCTCAGCTACTGGCTCGTACTCTGTGTAAAGTTTCTTGGCTGCAGGCTCGTACTTGGCGTACAGGGATTTGGCAATGTTGGTCGCAGTGTCCAATAAGCCATCGCGTTGCACTTCCGCAGCCAACTCCCGAGCCACTTCCGGAGCCTTCTGAGCCGCCGCCGTGGCTTGGTACGCAATCTCTTTAAGGAGAGCGGGTACGTGACGGTCCAACTCGGTTATGGACTCATCAACCTGCACACCACGTGATCCAATTCAATAACGTGCGCCTAATTTGATAACGTCCGCCGGTGCGTTAATGTTAGTGAAGAATTAAAATATTTTCGTACCTTGCGATCGACAAATTTGAGTAGCTCAAAGGGAACATCCTGGAATTTGTCGTAGACCGGTCCAATGACGGCTTTGACAGTCCCTTCGACGGTCTCAACTCCGGGCTTCAACGGACCGGAATTCTCCTTGGCGTATTCGTACAGTGCTGAGCTTAAAACGACGATGTAAACAGCAGCTACTTGCACGAATTCAAGATACTTGAGTTTTTTCTCATCATTTTCCTGAACCTGCGAAAAAAGATTGAAATTGGAGATCTTAAATCCTACAATCAATGTAATTCTTCCGATTTATTTCTCGTATGAATATCTTCTCAAAAATTCCAAATAACGTTTCGGCGAAGATTACAAGGATTTGATTAAACCAACAAATCTGAATTAAAAAATTGCCTAAAAAGTAATAAATAAGTAGGCGTTCTTCAGCGTACCGTTTGAATCGGAGGTTGTGCTTCTGATTCCGCCATGGATCTCTGTTTAAACAATCACAATTCTACTTATAGAGAGAGAAAGGGGTTATTAAAGTTAGCAATGGAAATATTTTGCGACTCACCATTTTATAAACCCCTCGCGATCTTGGGGGCGGAGTTTTCCTTTTCAGTTTCTTCAACTTTTAGCTAAATCTCAAAATAGTCCCTAATATTTTAGATTATGATTAGATGAGTTCGTTCAGTTAAGGATATGATTATATTGCCCTTATAAATTTTGGACATTGTTACATATACATCAATGTTTACATAAGAAATTACATAATGTCACGTGACACTCTACCAGTTGTCAATTTAAAACAAATCAACTTTTTCATCCAATCTTATCTCTCTACTTCATTTTCGATAATCGCTTATTTTCCATTTTTATGTACAAATAGTAAAATCATTTTTCCAAATGAATAAAAAGGCATTAATAATTGTTCATTGTCACATTTATATTCCATTTTTTGTTGTTGCATTCTTAGACTAAACATTTTATTAATTTGCTCATCGTGTCTCTTATGACAATTTCTTTCAAAAAGTTCGTCAAGAAAGTATAAAAAGATTTATTTATCTTAAAATAATAAATGTAAAAGTATGATAAAATATTGTTTTCCATTTTAAAGTGTGTTGGGAAAATATTTGGATATAAACTATAACAAAAGACTAAGTATTTATTTGATAGTTTTTTTAACTACTTATAAACTATGGATCTTATAAAATATGTGAGAAAAAGTAAGTTTAATAGGCTCAAATTTTAATTGAAATTTCAATCAAACTTGCTCTAGAGGTTCTAATTACTTGAAAATTGAGGGAAAAAAAACAATAATAAAAGTAAACGAAAATCTTTACTAAAAATAAAAACTAGTACAACAAAGAATTTTTTGATGTTAATATAAGGGAAAATTGTAGCAATGGTCTCTAACATTTTTATTTTTTGTAGACTTTACTCTAACGTTCATTTTATACCAGTGGAGGTTCCTAACCTTTAATAAATATACACTTGAGGTTCATCTAGACGAAAATTGTCTAAAACACAGTCAGTTGATTGGGAAAATTAAAGAATTAACTTTCAATAAAATCGTCTGAAAAGATATCAACATCCAATAAAATCGTTGCAGTAGCAAATAATTCAAAGAAGTTTCCTGATCAATTGATGGTGTTTGGGACGGTTTCCATCCAAATAGATCTTGGGTGCATATTTATAAAAGATTAGGGACTTTCGCTAGCACAAAATGAAAGTTAGGATAAAGTCTGCAAAAAATGAAAAGGTTAGAGACCGCTATTGCAATTTTTCCATAATATAATCATCTCTGTATTAAACATTTATGAATTTCTTAACAGCGTTGGTAAATGTCTTTTTTCCCCTTTTGTCTTTCTTCCAATGTTATCACATATTTCATTTTATATCCTTCGTATATAAAAATGATTTAAGTTTCTATTTCATGAAAATTATTTCAAAACTCTTCTTTTATCATACTCATTTTTAACCACACATTTTCACAATACAATATTTTTAAGTAAATTCAAAATTTTCTACTTTTTAATCATATATTCTTCAAAAATTTACAATTCATAAAAACTCATTCTTCACGAAAAAATGCCTGTCAAATGGAGTCAAAAGTCTCTATTTGATCCATATTTCCTCAAACAATTTTTTTATTATACATTTATGGAACAACAAATCATATCAATTTTTCAATCATTTATTCCATTAGCTTTTATTAAAATATTAATATTAAAAATTTATTTTTGATCTAAATCAACATGGACTAATGAGAATTCTTGAATATAATTGTCAATTATGAGGGTGAAAAGGTTCTAATTAAAAGCATTATAAAATTTTCACGTGCAAGTGTGGATGGCACGGGAATGAGTGCCGGCACAATTCTCTAGGTTTGGTGCACTGCTCCTGCCCATTACAGTCACAAGATATCTCATCCTGGGCCCATTCCCCTTTTTATCTTCCAGATCGTGATGGGACTTCATTTGTTGGGCCCACTCTTCATGCTCACGGCCAACTCGCTGATGTCATTACATTATACTGGATTCAACCGCTCGATGCCTCGAAAAACCGACAATCCTGCTACATATATATTAATTTTGACATCATAAATGACATTCTTGTAACTTTAACAATGTTTTAAACAATCAATGTCACAAATTCTGACAACTCACATAATTTCAACAACAATATCATCTAAGAATGTACATCTAGATCCTGTTTGAGTCATATTCTTTAAAAAAATACATTCTTAAACAGTTATTTAACATCATTTCAATAACACATTCTTTAATAAAATAATATTAAATACAAATCCAAAAATTTTCTTTATCTTTTAATTACAAAGTTCTTATAAATACACTATTTAGAAATGCATATTTATGAAAATAATGGAGCCCAAACACGGGCCTACATTAATTCAAAAACTAATAAGATACATCTCATTCGTGCTTGCATAGAGTCGCGACTCTCATCTAGCTGTCTAGGTTGGTTTGGTTGTCCTTAAAAGTTTGTCGTGCCCCAAAAGTATAATAGAGCCTATTTGTGCCAAATTTTTTGCCCATTTTAATGATTTTTCCGATCGTTGGAGCAGACATGGTGGGGCCGGTACTTGAATTTATCTCAGATTTGGTAGACCAATTAGTGGGTAATTTTCGATTTTGCCCATAGTCTTTCAAAATGGGTGCAAATGACATTCACATGGGCATGTGGTGGGCACTAACAGTCAAAGGCTGCCGGGCACTAATAGTCGAAGGCTGCCAAACGATTAATAAAAGTATTCCACACTTTCTGACCTTGCCACAACTTGCCAGCACATTATTGATGTCAACATTGAATTTCCGTACAAGACTCTACTTCGAAGGAAAAAAGAAAACTCACGATAAAATCACAAACACCCATACAGTAGACAACTGAACGTGGGGGAAATTTAAAAAAAAAATACAAGTGACATTATTACGACAACGGCTGAATCCGGCAAAGTTAGAATTTGGCATAACACATAGATGCTACAAGAGGCACCGTCCGAAATCCGATTTGATTATTCAAACGCGAATATCCACTAATTTGAAGTTCGACCAACGTACCGAAACAAAACACAACAACATTGACTGATAAAGACAACGACGAAGAACTTGTACATTTCCTTAAGTCCGTATGGACACGTACCGATTGTGAGGTCCCGAAATGCGATCATCACGGCTGCTGTGCCATGTAATCGCGAAGTCTATTCCACTCACTTCGTTGCATCTCCGGCGAATTCATATCGGCCTCCACTTCGTCCTCAGCACTGGGTAGCTCCACCTCGGCTACATCCTCATTCGTTTTCGCTCTCGCGAACACCTCATCCACAATTCCATAACGACGCAGGAAATTATGAACATCCATCATGGCTAGGACAACTGCAACTTGCATTTCGAATGAATAGTTGAGCATACAGTCAAGGATTTTCCACCTAATTAAACTTCTCACGAGCATTTCGAAACCTACGGCGCTGCCCAGTTCGTTCGTTGCGAAACTGTTGGAAGTGATACAGTATATCGGAACCTTTGTACGGTGCCATATATCCCGGCTGGTGAGCAAAATCGGAGTCCACCAAATAATACTTTCTCGGTGCCGACTGCGAAAAATCAATTTCCGGACTGTATATAGCACGAGCCAGCATTCGTGCGTCATGTGTGTTCCCGGTATAACCAGCAAGCACGAACATGAAACACAAATTGAAATCGCATGCGGCCAACACATTTTGGGTCGGCACTCCTTTCCGACCCATGAAGTTCACACACTCGTGACGCGGTAGCACAGTTCTGACATGTGTTCTGTCAATAGCCCCAATGCAATCCTGAAACAGTGGATGCTTGTTCGAGTGCGGCGTGTGTGGATCGACACCGTCATTGTAATTCCACGCTGGTCTTATCACATGTTCCGAGAGCATCACAACGGCACGTAGCACCTCTTTGAAAAATACACAAACGGTTTGCAAAGAATGGTTGAATAATGTTGTCACCTGCTGGTATCCTTTCCCATGTGCAAGTATACACAAGAACATACCAACTTTCTCATATATATCCACCTGCTGGCTACCAGTTAAGCCGTACTTGTCTCGTAGGACATGTGCAAAGCGTCGCAACATCGGCGGGTATATTTGGAACTCCTGATGGCATATCTGACCGTTCTTGCCCATAGCCTCCATCATGAACATGTGGCCATTTCTGGCGAAAGGAAATCGTCGAACATGATTCTGCTATGTGCGATAACATGTCCTTACATCAGTCCCGGCAACATATGAAAATGTGACCCATGCTGTGACGTCATCTACGAGACTTCTGAACAACTCCTCGTTACTAAGCTCGTCCTCAGAGTCCGAGCGCGGTTGCAACATATACTCGAAGCTCATTGTGGTAATGAAGCTACTGCCTTCACATTCCAAGAGAAACCAAATATATATTGAGGAGTGCACAAAGGCACTTGCGTACATCAGCCATACAAGTAGGTGAAATGATTGTGCAAAGGAAAACAAAATGGGCCCTGCAATGTACTTGTGAATGAACTAGTTCTGGCATGGGTAGAAAGATTCCCTACAACTTAAGTTCAAGTCAAGTTTCAATGATGCTGTGCAGCATGATATAAGTATGCAATAGTAATAAACATGTAGGGATAGTACAGAAATAACATTACTAACACATAAGTGTCCAACATAGGTACAAGAACGGGGAAAAGTACACAAGAAACCAAACGTCACAAACGGGGGAGGGGCAACAACACTAATACATAAGGGCCTAGTGGAGCGACTTGCCACGCTCATTAAACTGCCACTCGATCCATTCAAACTTTTCATTTACATCCTACACTACAGCTAGCATATCCCTAGCACACTTCTGCTTCAGAAGTGCGCAGGCGTAGTAGTACAGTGGGGACCGGCGCTGTAGCCAGCCCGCTGCGAGCAACTCCTCGACTGCAGAAGCCCTGGTGTTGTCGGTTCGATTGACGATGCTATTGAGCTTTGCGGCCACTTCCTCGATTGCACTAGTAGCCCGATCCACAGAATAGGACAACTCATGAGCCGAATTTTTCTTCTGCTTTTCCTTACGCCCCTTAGTGGATGACTGGCGTTTCTCGCCATTTCTAGCATTATAAGTGTTTCTGCTTGTTGTACTTGTTGTTCTGTCCTTCTCATCGCTAGAACCGCTGCCCTCTCCATCGACGGGAATGGCATCCAAGTCATCCTCTGCCACATGGTCTTTATATACGGCAAACCCTGTTTCACAAAACAGGCTCGGGGACGTCGCATACTTGTCACCATCGTAGCTTTCCCCAAATAGCTGACGTTAGCGAACGTAAATCTCGCTAACGTCTTTATCCTTAAATTCCTTGTACTCTTTGTTTTCCTGCAATAACACGTGGACAAGAGATTATTAGGTTCGGAAAAAATCATTGTTCTCAACTTATGATTTTTCCATAATAGTGTGTCACATGCTCAAACTTTCAGAAAAGTAAAAGTAATGTCAAAATGTATAAAATGCTATACTTGCCCACACAAACTTTTAGAAAAATAACAATGATCATATCACATATTTGCATGACAGGAAAAGAAACCACAGTAATGGCAGAAACAAAAACTCAGAAAAGAACTCAGATTTTGAACACAAGAATCTCTAAGGCTCAGACTAATTTTCTAACTCACTAAATGATTTCCAACTAATGAGTTTAACAACCGAATCAAGAGTCAACATTTTCTTTACAAGAGATGCTTACTGAAAATGCCAGAAATGTATTTCTCAATTGTTCTAGCTGATATTGTATAGCCAGGTAATTGTGAATGAAACGAACCAATGAACGAAAGAAGAATAACTTGTTGAAGCACTATTCTCAGCTACAATCCATAGCTTAAGGTAAAATGACAAATTGAAGGAAAAGGCTGAAGCCAATCAGCATATTTTCAACAAAGCAGCACATGTTTTTACTTATAGCCAGTATGTTTCATATAGAATGGAAGCTCAAAAAATAAATTATGAAATAATTTAAATAAATTTTACAGCAGATGTGAGCACATTGAACCTGAATCCAAAAAAAAATTCAGTGAAATATATAAATTGCTTTTGTTCATAGTTAAACTGGATAAAATATATCCCTCAAATTGTCAAAGACACATGGAGAAATGTGTCAATTGACATCTAAACAGAAAGAAAATGACAAATGTCACATCCAATAATGTAGGCTGAATTTCTCTTGAAAAATTGATGTCCCTAGGCAATTTTTTCAAAGAAAAGGGGGGTGTTTTGGTAACCAAGGAAGTAGACAGACAATGAGAATTGTGAGTGTAATTAATATTTCTTTGATTTTTCCTCTACTGGAAGTAGTTTTTGAATTTTCACCAACAAGCCAGGTGTCCAATAGTAACAATGGAGGTTTCCTACTACAACAGGAATGTGATATTTCATTAGCACTTCCATGCTGCTTCACTTTGGCATGAGAAGCTCTAATTTTCATTGGTCAGATATTTTAAATAATGCCTTTTTTCCCCCACAAGTAATATCAGCTTTCCGTTAGATATCAAGGCACACATATTTAGTACATTGGAGTGGTGTGGACATAACACATGCAAAACAATTTAAAATTTAGTTGGTCCTTGTTTCAATTCACGAATACCAAACCTACAAATAAATTCAACATGATTGGGGTGACTTATTTCATTCTATAAGCATCAGAGAGAAAAGTTTTCGTTTCCGAGTGCTCAATGTCTACCTTCATTCTGCGGAGTAGCATTCGGGCAATAATTGGAAGACTAACAATTATAATCAAGGCATCTCAGTATATACAATTCTACTCTTACAATTTGGGAAAGCAAACGCATTCTACAAAATGATCATTCTGAAACTAACGCGTTACAGGACAGCTAACATATTGACCACACCTTATAAGAACAGAATACTGCCATTTCTCGAGAAGCAAGCACAGAAATTGTCGAAAACCAGGAAACATAAATCAGTCTGCAAGAAGCTAATATTTGCCTACTTACACGTTAATCGAGATGCTCACAGAATTTGAAAACGAATGTGAATTGTTTTTTTTATACGTCCATATGCCTTTACCACCATTTTTACTAACAGCATTGTTAACCGCGTTTGAAGGCACATATTGATGAATTCAAGCATGGAAATGATCAAACACGTAAAGGTGAAGGCACAAACGAGTGAACTTTATGCATGGACAGAATCAAGAGAGAAACAACCAAAAAAAAAAAGAAGAAAATGAAAAGTGAAAACATAACATAATTGGACTGGCTGGATGAAAACGGAACATAATATGCTACCAGATTATAAGACGGATCGTTACCTTGATTTTTCTCGCCCACCATTCCTCAGTTGCTGCAAACCGGCCCATTGACTCATCATATTCGACCCCGCTTGAAGACAGGAGTTCGTGGAGGCGCCTGTGGTCACGACGCATTGCGTCCCAATGGTTGTGGAGTTGTTGTTTTATCCAATTGTGGTCAGACGACGAATTGAATAACGAAACCACAAACTCCCAGCCCTGTTTGGTAAAACACCTGTCATGCCGATGGCCTTCGACAATGGCTGTTTTGCAAGCAGCGATGAATGTCATCCTCTCGACCAGGTTCCACCTTGCATTTCTTCTCAATCCTGCCTTGCTTGCGGCTCTAGGTGCCTTGAAAGGTGCATGCTGTGCAGCGTTGCCCGTTTGCGAAAAGCAACGATCAAGTGTTCAGAATAAATAAATAAGAAATTCGGACCGTATGTCTTGCAACCCTGTGCGCTTACCTCAGTGGAATGTGGATCCATCCGATTTGTTGCAAATACCGATCAAGGGCAGGACGTTTACTGGTGTCGGAGACTGAAATTATGGCCACCTGAAATGGCCACGACGCCTTCAGGGATAGACCCGCAGCCAAGGATTCACAAAAATCGTTGAAGAAGACCACTGTGCTGGACAACGACAACACGCTACAGAGCCAGTATTCCCTACAAATTCATGCTCCGACGCCGATGAATGAGCAAGATCGATTGGGGTGTGCGTAGCTTTTGCAATTTCTGGTAGAAAAGGGGTCGCTGGAGTGGAGTAGAGTAGGTTTTCTTTCTGTGACCGGGTGTGATTTGGGAAAGCAACTTAAGGGCAATTGAGGGAACTTCTAGTATTGGTACAGTTTGAAATAGTAATGGGTGTCAGACAGGAAGTCAACCAAACAATTGAATTTCTCATTAAAATCAGAAGAGAATTTGGCACAAACAGGCCCATAACATGTTTTGAACTTTAGTGTACCATGAATTTGGTTAATTTTTCAATTTTGATTTGGTTATAGAAGGTAATATTTCGTGTATAGCGATTTTCATTTGAAATCACTAAGCTATTTTCATCCACTATTGTGTAATTCACATATCAACTGATATGGATAACTTCTATTTTATCATTGGATCACAGTCTTGACCTCCGATCGAGCTAATCAATTGGGGTAAAAAAATGGATATCCTTTATGATGTTAGGAAATTATATTTGTACTATTCTTTATTTTTTTCGTAAGATATTATTTGTACTTAAGGTCCTTAGCTCTTATTTGATAGTCATTATTTCAATACACTTTTTTCTATATACCAATTTTCAATCACATATTCACACAATAAAATATTCTGCACATAAATTCAAAATTTTTCCTACTTTTTAACATACGTTCTTAAAAAAATTACTATTTTAAAACTTTATTTTTGTCAAATAATGGCAATCAAACAAGGGCTTAATCCTTGCTTGTTGTAGTATTTAATGTCTTGAACATTTTCCTTTCATGTTCTTATTATCAATATTTCATTAATTAGCACATTTTATATCTAATAATGAATTTGGTCCAAAAATGTGCATAATTTGCCTATTATATTTCTTAAAAATAATCTATACATATAATAATTAAATATCACATCAAGTGTGAATCTGTTTTTTATTTTTTTGGGATAATTTTAGCCTTACTACAATTGAATTATTTCAATAATACCTTACATTTTGCATTTTAATATATAATAAATACTACAAAATCCTTGTCATGTATAAATTTCGTGTCATTAATTTTTAATTAATTAAGATTCACATTAATTTAGAGCTTGTTTGGTGGAGATTTTGATAATTAATTTTTTGACCGTTAGAGATAAAGTGAGTCCTACTTGTGAGATAATGATTCAAAAATGATGACTGTAATAGTGAAATAACGGTCAAAAAATTAATTTTAATTGGCTTAAAATTCTTCTCAAACAAGCGCTTAAACTCAATGAATCTTGACTTAATGAATATCGACCTACATGAATCTAAAGTTATTACTTATTATAGATGAATTTATTTCTATTCATGTTTTTAGGAATTTCAATGAGTGTTTGAATTCATGTAGTCGCAATTAATTCTTATGTATCCGGTGTAGTGTAAAAATATTAGTCATTGTACTATTTCATCATCACAGCAAAATTGAATTATAGAAGTTGAGTTTTAAGAGTACAACTTTTTCTTTTAAATTTCTATCCTAAATTTCATTTTCTTTAGTTCATTTGAAACTCATCAAATCATCCCAACAAATTAATATCAAATTTACTTTTGCATCATTTATAAAGTATTTCAAAATAATGTGCAATATATGTTCAACTCTGACTACTATATAAAAGTGTGATAAAATAATTTTTTCATAATTTCAAAGCATGCAAATATAATATTTCGACATTAAACAATGTCAAGGTCGTGACGTGCTAATTGCCAGCTAAAAGATAAAATTTAATTAAAAAGTTAGTGTTGACACACAAAAGTTCAGCCCAAATCGAATAGTCCAAGGAATGAAGCCCAATTGGAGGATCCCCAAATAAGATAGCCTAAAGAACGACCCAATCAGGCAATGCAGGATAAAGACCCAAATAGGGAAGCCCATGAACGCGGTAATACCATCGTCCAAGGTTACAAATCGCCCAAGATTTGAGCGAATGGATTGCCATGCAGTCGCCCAGAACTGTGACCCTGTTCTCGTCCAAACCTTCGAGTCGCCCAAGATGTTAGCAAACATAAGATGTTATGATTACCCAAAGGTGCGGTTAATGAAGCAGTTATTGAGTAGCTCTATCACGTTCCACGATTCAAGGAATTCAATTGAAAACGGTTGAACGACAAAAAGTAATGGCAGCAGTTAGAGAAGGCAGTTCCATGACAAGTTGGCCACTATGAAGAAAGTGGGCAGTTATAGAGCGATCAAGCAGTTTTTAAGCGGTTGATCACGAAGAGATCATCCAGGAAGTATAAAAGGAAGAAAAGACATGGAGCAAAAGACCTCAAATCAAACACTCTCAAACAGAGAATATGTAATTTTCAATTTCTTAATTTAGATTTAAACACTTCTTTTCAGTAACTCGTATGCTTGCGCCCCTTGGAGGCATTCTGTTTTTATTTTTCAATTGTAAAGTCATCGCCAATAAAACACCCCTTTTTGAGACTTTGTCTCAAGAGATTTGTCCGTTACACAATCGTCTGATTCCTTTTTAATTGTTAGCGATTAACCCGCGCAAAACAATTTGGCACGCCCAGTAGGACAGTGGTGTTTGGTGTTGAAGATATAAAAGGTGAAATAATATGCCTCAGAGATCCGATAAGGAAGCAGCAAGTCAGGGAAGAGTCCAGTTTGTGATCGAGCGATATGAGGAGCAGCATAGCTCTCCACGAACAGATGGACAGAATCAGAGCAGTAACAGTCATTACGAATCAATGGCAGAGTTGAGTCCTCGAACTATGCGTGCACTACTTGGAGAACTCACACAAGATGTCGTTGAACAGGTAAATCTTCGAAATATTCATAATATGGAAAGATTTACCTAGAATGGGAAACCCACATTATGACAACATGGCCAAACAACTGAATACTTTGAACGAAATAATGAATAAGTTAGTAGGCCAAATTTGTCAACCGGTTATGCCTCTTGCAAACCACTTTCAAACTAGGACAATTGTGGGACATAATCCCCCAGTCCTAAATCAAAATCAAGGGGCAAAACCACCTTTCGGTCCCTCTACTTCAAACCAGGGGGATGGTGTAGTGCCAAATCAGAATAATGGTAGTGGTACGCCTAACTTGGGGAGTAATCCAAATGTAAGAGATAATGTCCTAAATAATAGGCAGAATACCCCACGTGTTAATGAGGGAATAAATGTTCAGGCTAATGGTAACAATGGCCCAAATCATAGTAACTTTTTGCTAATCAAGGACTAAACATCAGGCCTCAAACAAATCAACCGGTTAACCAACTTGTAGGAATTCCATATGACCCCAAAGTCATGTTGAGGAATCAAATTATGGAAATCGTACAGGATCAGATGGCTTTTGGGGTACGTCCTGTCATTAGACTGACTTACACAAAGTCATATCCTGATTGGGTAGACCAAGCATATCCATGGCCTAGAGGGTATAAAGTGCCAGAATTCTCACTGTTTACCGGTTTAGGGGAGGTGTCTACTCTAGAACACATAGGGCGATTCACACTGCAAAGTGGAGACGTAACTAATTACCATAAAATGAGGCTTTTCTCTAGTTCATTAACAGGAGTAGATTTCTCCTGGTTCATCAATTTGCAAGCGAACTCTGTTCAAATATGGCAACAATTGGAACAATTATTCCATGCTCAGTTTTATAAGACTGAGTCTGAAGTTACTTTGACCACTTTGGCGAATCTACGTCAAATGCCAAACGAATGGGCAGAAGGTTTCCTCTAAAGGTTCAAGATAGCAAGAAGTAAATGTTTTGTACCTTTGCCCAAAAAAGAATTTGTCAAAATCGCTCAAGGTTGTTTGAGCTTTGATTTGAAAAAGAAATTTCAAGACAAGGAATTTCTTGACCTTTTTCAATTGAGCGCGAACGTGATTAGATATGAACGATTGATAAGAGAAGAAGAGCACATAAAAAATTCTAGTAAGGGGACTTATTATAGAGACCCAAATTTTGATGTTCATACCATCAATAATGAGTCATACGATCAGACCGAAATGTGTTTGGCCGAATTAGTCAAAGGAGACATGTATACTTGTCCTATAATGGCTAAGCCTAGACCATCGGGCAAGGATGAGCCTATGAAAGATGAAGACATAAAAGCTAGAACGTTCTCGTTCGATGTAACCAAAACTGAACTTATATTTGATAAATTATATAAGGATAAGCAGATAAAGTTGAGCGATAAGCATAAATTGTCAAGCCCTAAACAAATTAAGGGTAAAAAATATTGTAAGTGGCATAATGCATGGTCACATTTGACTAACAATTGCTTGGTTTTTCGCCATGTGTTACAGGATGCCATTGAATTAGGACGAACTACGTTCGATGATAAGAAGAAGATGGCGGTGGATGAAAATCCTTTTCCACAGCCACTTGGAGTGAATATGGTGA
>NC_036256.1:16365883-16381548 GCF_002742605.1 Olea europaea var. sylvestris | reverse complement strand
AAGGACAAGACGAAAGAAGAGGCAGCCCTGAAAGCGTTGAAAGACAAATTAGCAGTATTCGAATTGGAACAAAGTATTGGTCGAGAAGTCAACAAGGTGGATTGTTTAGAAGAAAAAGTGCCTACAAGGGAACTGGACGATGAAGTAATGCGGATCATCAACCCTAGACACGCTCAAGCACAAGACCCTCTGGTTAAAGTGAATATTGGCAATGAAGGAGAAGATCGTCCAACATCCATCAGCCAGATGCTCGATCAAGAGGTTAGTGATAAGTTAATCACTTTGTTAAAGGAGTATAAAGATTGTTTTGCTTGGGAATATGAACAGATGCCTGGTTTAGATAGAGACTTGGTGGAACATAGATTACCAACTAAGCCTAATTTTAAACCTCATAAGTAACCTCCCAGACGTTTTGCTCATAATGTACTCCCTGAGATTAAGAAAGAGATAGAGCGATTATTAAAATTAGGCTCTATTAGAACAGCCAGGTATGTCGAATGGTTGTCCAATATCGTGCCAGTACTAAAAAAGAATGGTAAACTAAGGGTGTGCATAGACTTTAGGAATTTAAACATAGCCACACCCAAAGATGAGTATCCAATGCCCACGGTAGATTCTTTAGTAGACTCAACTGCCGGACACGTCATGTATTCTTTCATGGATGGGTATTCAGGATATAATCAAATTTATATAGTTGAGGAAGACATGCACAAAACTGCTTTTAGATGTTCTGGGTCTCTATGATATTTTGAATGGGTAGTCATGCCTTTCGGCCTCAAAAATGTAGGACCAACTTATTAAAGGGCAATGAATTTAATTTTTCATTATATGATAGGCAAGTTTGTTGAAGTGTATGTAGATGATATATTGGTCAAATCCATTAAAGAAGAGGACCATTTCGAACAGTTAAGACGTTCATTTGAGTGAATGAAGCAATATAAGCTAAAGTTGAATCCATTGAAATGTGCATTTGGTGTTAATGCAAGGAACTTTCTTGGTTTCTTGGTATACAAAACAGGGATTGAACTTGATAAAAATAAAACGAAGGCCATTTTAGAGGCCAAACCACTTAGCAACAAAAAAGAATTGCAAAGGTTTCTAGGCCCAGTAAACTTTTTAAGACGCTTTATTTCTAACTGTGCAGGGCGAACTAAAATCTTTTCGCCACTTTTAAAGTTGAAAAATCAGGAGGAATTCGTCTGGAAAGAAGAACATCAAAAGTCTTTTAAAAGCCTGAAGACATATTTATCAAATCCACCAGTGTTGGTGTCATCAATCCAAGGACGGTCAATGAAAGTGTATGTATTGGCTGAAAAAAAATCAATAGCTGGAATGGTCGTGCAAGAAGACCAATTTGGTGAAGAGAGGGCGATTTACTACTTGAGTAGACGGTTAACAAAATGTGAATGTAATTACTCTGCTATCGAAAAATTATGTCTTGCATTGTATTTCACATGTACAAAATTAAGGGCTTATATACGGCTCGTAACCGTTTATTTGATTTCTAGAATAAATTTGATTAAATATATGTTCTCTCGCCCTATTTTACACCAAATGGTAGGCCTTTGGACGTTAGTTTTATCAGAATTCGAAATACAATACATACCCCAAAAGGCAGTAAAAAATAAGGTTTTGACTAATTTTCTAGCCGATCATCCATGTCTTGATATGCCTGAAGAAATTGAATTAGAAATCAATTCGTTCGAACTAAAACCTTGGGTGTTATATTTTGATGGGTTAAAAACCTCTACACGTACAAGAGTAGGAGTAGTGTTGATAAATCCTTTAGGGATTTGCTACAAGTTCGAATTCACTTTAGACAGAATGTGCACCAACAATCAGGCCGAATATGAAGCCTTAACTTCAATGCGTTAATAGGATATATAATGACGTGGCAAATGAGTTGACCCAGATGGCCTCAGGGTACTCAAAGGTTTTAAATTGGAAGTCTACTTGTGAGTATGAAACCATATTGCCCGTGATCCAAAGAAGGGCGAGAAGGATTGAACTTCATTGCATACAAGATGGAGATGCAATGGATTGGAGAATAGAGATTAAAAGGTTCCTTAAAAAACCTAATGAAGGAAATAGTAGAAAAATAAAGCTGCGTTTGCTAAACTATATACTAATAGATGAAGAGTTGTTTAAGAAACGCTCTGATGGTATATTGCTAAAATGTGTAAGTTTGCAAGAAGTCAGGACGATCATGACTGAAGTGCACGAAGGGATATGTGGAGCTCATCAAGCTGACCAAAGGATGAGATGGTTAATTATTAGGAGTGGATATTTTTGGCCAAAGATGGGTGAATTATGCGTTCAGTATGCAAAGAGTTGTTTATCATGCCAAAAGTATGGTCCAATACAAAGGGCACCAGCACGAGAGATGACACCTATTATTTGACCTTGGCTGTTCAAGGGTTGGGCGATAGACCTGATAGGGAAGATTTATCCCCCATCGTCCAAGCAACATACTTTTGTTATAGTTGCAACTGATTATTTCACTAAGTGGGTAGAGGCTGTACCTTTAAAGGAGATCACCCAAAAGAATGTCATAGAATTTATCCGTGACCACATCATTTATGATTTGGAATTCCACAAACTTTGATGGTAGATCACAGAACATCTTTGAATGGGGATCAAGTGAATAAATTCTTGAGCGAGTTTGGGGTTAAATTAGTGAATCCACACCATATTACGTTCAATTCAACGGACAAGCAGAATCTTCTAATAAGGTTCTAAAAAATATCATAAGGAAAATGATAGATGAAAATGCCAGAAATTGGCACGAATGTCTAAACAAGGCCTTATGGGCTTATAGAACGTCGCCTCGATCAAGTACAAAAATTACTCCTTTTCAACTTACTTATGGACAAGAGACCATTTTGCCTATGGAAATCAACGTGCAATCGATCAGAATGTGTTTGCAACATAAGTTAAGTGGTGATGAGTATACCGAATCACTAGTTCAAAACTAATTGGAGTTGGACGAATTAAAGTTAGACGTCCTAGATAGATTGCAAGTTCAAAAACGAAAAATGGCTAAATTTTATAATAAAAAAGTTATAGCCAAGTTATTCAGCCTAAGCGAATTGGTTTGGAAAACAGTACTCCCTTTGGATAGCAAAGATCCAAAGTATGACAAATGGTCGCCCAATTGGAAAGGACCATATAAAGTAAATAATGTGTTGCCTAATGGAGCCTATCATTTGGAAGATTTAGACGGCACCAAGCACATGAAATTCATTAATGGCAAATATTTAAAAAAATATGTTCTTTCCTTATGGGAAAGTGAACAAATAAAAGTATAATCAAATCGCATTGAACGATCGTAGAGTAAAAAGGGTCAGAGCGAAATACGTTCAAATAAATTCCTTTATTATCAAACGTTCATTACAAAGCTGCAAAATACAAGATACTAAATACTCTATAAACTACAATTAATAGCAAACTAATCTCCCTGTTGATCGCTGAGTAAGAAGGTATACTGGCCTTGATCGCCATCCCGATCGCACCTCTGCAAAGGCAACCAGAGAGGCCGAGAAGCACTCTCAGCAAGCAGAAAGGAAGATGAAGCGCCTTCGCATCACCTTCCTAAATGTATCGCTGCAATGACGGACAAGGAGGTTGAGAAGTACTCTCAGCAAGCAAGGTGACTTGCAGGCGCCCTCAAAATTTATCTTTCATCATCGAACTCCCTGTAAGGAACATGGAGACGATGGGAAGAATTTCGCTGGTCAAAGAATATTTCCTATATCTCCCATACCAAAGGTGACATCAAGAAAGATGGCAAAATGGACGGATAAGATGATCCATTTCCATGGAAAACGAAGGTTTTGGATTGACTATTAAAATGCCAAACAATGTCAGCAAATTGGTTTTTTTTTTTAAGAAGAAAATGGAAATGAAGATGGAAAGTGTGAAGTATACGTGCATTTATAGGGGGATGAAGGTGAAGAGACAGAATATGAACAGCCACATTCGTGCCTAGCAAATGGAATCAAGTGGCCCAAAGTCTTGGAAAAAGATGCAGAAATATCAAGAGAAAATGTGCAAATAATTTTAGCATGAAGCAGTTAAATGTTTGAGCGATTGACGATTAAAAGACAAATGTCAATAAATACACAAGAAGCTAAAATAGTTATTCATTAACAATGATGGCTGCTGTTATGATCAAAATTAGCAATGGATATCAGTACAAGGTTACAAAGGGAAAGTCAATACGAAATTACAAAAAGAAAAAGTTAAGGCATTATATGTCTTAATTACAATTTGCCCCATACCAAACGAATTCTTTCCCTAAGTCTCCCCCAGTCCTCGCTCTGCCGAGAAGAAGTGATATTCAATTCAGCCACAACATCATCATCAACTTCCAGCTTCTTGTACTGCTCGACCAAAGACTTAGTTCGCTCAATTCCTTGGGAGACATTACGCCTTTTAGCAGCCATTCTCGCCTTGCAGTTGTCCATCTTGGCTTGAAGCTCCTTCATCTGTGCAGCCAAACTAGTCATCAAAGAGTCTTCAATCATGACTTTGGAAAAGATTTCTTTCAATTCGCCCCCAACTTTGTTGATCTCTAGAAGCAAATACCCTTTTTCAGATACAGCGTGAAGATATTGAGTACTTTTGGCCTTCAGTTCAACATTTTTGGTCAGCAAGGAGAGGACCTCGGAATGGACAATTTTCAACGTCGCTTTAAAATCAGTAGAAAGATTGAGCGATGGAAGTGTCAGTGCTTGCTCCAATTTCGCATTCAAATGCTCAAACTTATCCTTATGCTTGGCAGCACTAGCATTACCGATGTCCATATCCATGAAGGACACATACTTAAATATCGACTGCTTGAGGAACTTCATATCTTCCTCTGAAGAAGCAGAAGGACGACTGGCTGAAGCAGGGCGAGATGTCTTGACTTGCCCCCAGGAAGTGAACAAGTCTTGGATGGAACGCACAATTTTATCAGCATCCTGTAAAGAAAGTTACCAACATTGAAGGTTATCACTACACTAAACAAAGTGAAAGTAAAGGTGAAGCAAAGATCATCTCATCAGCAATCTTGGAAGGTGGCATATCCCCAGCCAAATCTACCACCTGTGGCTCCACCATTCGTGAGGACTTCCCCTTGTTTATGCGAGAAGAACTTGCCGCAACGGGCAGACTCATGGGAGCATCTACAGAACTCAAAAAGTAACAAATCAAAAATCAATAGTACAAGCAAATGTGAAGCATCAAAAAATGAATTACCTTCTGCTTCCACGTTTGGGGGGTCGACGCCCTGGGAAGAAGGTGGCTCATCCATTGGTTGTGATGAAGATTCTGGGACTGAAGATTTCTCTTTAAGCGTAGTCCCTTCATCAGTTGGTTTGGACGAAGCAGCCTCAACAGAGGATGATGGAGCTGGAGTAGCCAACACCAAAGCCTTCAAAAGAAAGGCTGAACTTTTCTAAGAAATCTAAATAAACCGTTAGCACATAGAAAAGTTTCAAGTATGGAAAGGTATGCTTATGAGTAAACAAATTTAATTACCTTCCTCCTAACGATGAGAGGGGTGTCATCATCATCATCCTCCAAAATAGGAGATGCTGAGGCTGGCCGTTTACGACTTGGGGCACTTTTAGCTGCAGTGGGCTTGGCAGGAAGAGAAGTCGATGGACGAGCAGACTGTTTAGCACGAGTAGGGGAAGAGGGACTCCTAATGGACATAGGAGTGACCAAAACAGGAGAGGTGGAAGAAATGTTTGGCTGGTCCAGTGAATGGAAAGCACGATTGGCATCAGTCGCAAACAATCTGCGCTTCACTGACGGTCAGAGTCGTTCAAAAAGGGGATGGATGGCACGGATAGGATTGAAAGGGGCTAATGAAAAGTTGCTCGTCAAAAGAACATTGCGAGCATCTATAGTTTCTGCCTCTGTCTTATTAATGGTGTGGAAGCGGTCTATTAAATTTCTTGAATAGCAAGGGGGAACGGGCCAAGTTTGGCCAAAGCCAAGTTGGCGAGCAAAAAATTGGGGAGCGTATATTTCAACCCCAGCTTTGGCATTGGTTCCAGTCAAAATATCATGGAACAACTCCCTTCCGATCAAAAATTGAATCCAAACGAACAGAGAGGTGCTCGCACTATCCATAGTAGATGGAGGTTGCACATAATTCGGAGTCAAAAAGGGAGGAAAAGGAAAGAAGGAAGGGATTGAATTCAAAGTATAAAAGAATAAAAAAATGTCCCTTCTGGACATATTTACAGGAGTCAGGGGATCAATGGCTAGCCCATAGCAGCTAGCAGAAGAACTGGAAAAAGATGGAGCACCAAGCGATGGAAAATAGGCTCTCAACCACATTTGAGTAAACCAAAGAAGCCCACTGCTAGTAGGAGATGCATCATTCTTCAATTGGGATTGAAAAGAAGCCATACCTCTATAGAGGGCAGCTAAAAAGAAAGAACACAAATTTAGAGGCCTACCATGCGCCAATTCGTGCGCTATAGGTAAATAGCTCATGGAGGACTTCATGCTTGGCACACACAAAATGTATTTACAAAGCCAAACCTGAAGAAAGACCACACGCTTAGCATGGGAAGGCTCAGCGTTCGAGTGTTTATGACAGGTTTGCAGGCTTGAATAAGACTCGGTGAGTTTTTTTATCAAATTTTGGGGCGACACCAGAAATCAAAATATCAGGAAAAATGGTATCGCTCAAAGGTGGCAGATTTACTAGGGCCCCAACATCCCATAAGGTAATGGACATGGGACCAAGAGAGAAAACAAAAGTATTATACTCAGAAGACCAAAAACTTAAAGCGATTGGAAAAAGTGCTGGGTTAAAAATAGGGGGTTGAAGAGAGATTTCTAACAAATCAGAAATCCTAGCACTATAAAAAATGGCCTTAGTAGGATCATGGTCCACAAGGCAAGCATGCCATCTACGAAAAACGACATCAGATTTAGGCCAAGTGCGAATACCTCTTTCGCGAAGCGGTCTCAGCGGCAAAGAGTTTAGAAACGGAGGGCATTGAGTACAAGAGAATAGCTGACCGACCGTCGCTTGTTCGATGGTTTTGGCGTTGTTAAATGAAGGACCTAGATAGAACTCATTGAGTTCAACATTGGCTGGTGCAAGGAAGTTCGGAGTTATATATGGCTGAGTGAGGATTTTCTGGAAGTCTTCGAAACTGAAGGAGTCACCAGACTGGGATTGTGAAGCAGCCATTAGGAACGAAATAGAGTTTGTCGAAGTTACGTAGCAGAGATGCAAGAAGATGAACAGTGATATTGCAATAGAGAAGCGTGAAACAATGAGGCGTGATTTAGTGGTGCAATAAAATGACGTGTATTTGGGGGTTATAAGGGTTTGCAAATGTCGCACCTTTTCAGGCTATGGAAGAAAACAATGATTAAAATTCTTGGAAATTTCGAATGTTGTTGGGAAACACCAAGTGAATATGGCAAAAATTAATAATTGGTATTAATTCTGTCATATTGGGGGGTAATTGTTGACACACAAAAGTTCAGCCCAAATCGAATAACCCAAGGAATGAAGCCCAATTAGAGGATCTCCAAATCAGATAGCCTAAAGAACGACCCAATCAGGCAATGCAGGATAAAGGCCCAAATAAAGAAGCCCATGAACGCGGTAATACCTTCGTCCAAGGTTACAAGTCGTCCAAGATTTGAGTGAATGGATTGCCATGCAGTCGCCCAGAACTGTGACCCTGTTCTCGCCCAAACCTTCGAGTCGCCCAAGATCTTAGCAAACATAAGATGTTATGATTACCCAAAGGTGCGGTTAATGAAACAGTTATTGAGTAGCTCTATCACTTTCCACGATTCAAGGAATTCAATTGAAGACGGTTGAACGACAAAAGGTAATGACAGCAGTTAGAGAAGACAATTCTATGACAAGTTGGCCACTATGAAGAAAGTGGGCAATTATAGAGTGATCAAGTAATTTTTAAGCAGTTGATCACGAAGAGATCATTCAGGAAGTATAAAAGGAAGAAAAGACATGGAGCAAAAGACCCCGAATCAAACACTCTCAAACAGAGAATATGTAACTTTCAATTTCTTAGTTTATATTTAAACACTTCTTTTCAGTAACTCGTATGCTTGCGCCCCTTGGAGGCATTCTGTTTTTATTTTCCAATTGTAAAATCATTGTTAATAAAAACACCCCTTTTTGAGACTTTGTCTCAAGAGGTTTGTCCCTTACACAATCGTCGATCCCTTTTTAATTGTTAGCGACTAACCTGCGCGAAACAGTTAGAATCGTAAATGCTACAACAAGAAAAGTTTATGAATTTTGAGTGTGTGGTGTAACTAATAAAAATCATAATATGAATATGGTCATACTATCATATTTCCATTGTGTGGACATAGCTGCCATGCTATGCACATTATTTTTCTATGTCAAATTTTGTATTGGGGACAAGTCAACAAATGAAGCAATCGATAATTTTATTTTTTAAATTAAAGTTGAGATATTCGAATATTGTATATCAAATATATTAAAATTTAAGTTTGGTAAAACTATAGAATCCGTTTGATTGTAAAGATGAAATTTAGATAGAAAGAAAACGAATTTTAGGGAATTGAATTGCCTAAAAATTGTTTTCCTAGGAATTGTAAATTATTGTGTTTAATTGATGTAATTTTTTACGTGAAAAATGTTGAAATAAAATTTTTTTTTTGTTCGTTTGGCTTTGTTTTACATGAAAATTATCAATTAAAGAGATAAAATTTATTGGTATTAGGGATAGAAATCATTTCAATTGCCCAAAAAAAAGCCAATAAAATCATCTATCTTTTGGAGTTCGTTTGTCTTTGTTTTACATGAAAATTGTCAATTAAAGGAAAATATTTTTTTACAATTAGACATAATTTGTTCCCATTGCTAAAAAAAAAAAAGGTTGTTTGGAATTCCAATTCTCACTAAACCCATAAGAATTGGAATTCCTCAAAAATCTAGAATTCAGGCGTGTGATTGGAAAATTTGGAAATTGAATTCCATGGTAAAAAAATCAAATCAAACAATGCAAAATGTGGAAATTCCACTTTCCATGAAAAGATGGCCAATCAAACAAATCCTAAATGTATAATTGCATTAAGCACGAGGCTCCAGAAAAAAGTTAAATTTATTTATCAATTCCGAGAGGTCATTATAAAGTTCAAGAAAATTTAGTCTAATTTCGGTTATCAACTCTTTTTTGTCAGGAGAGTTGGTTTTGAGCCTTGAGATTTTGACAAATTTTTCATCATTTTGGGATCAAGCACCCAATTATATTGTTTTACCAAATATTCAAGGATCATTTATTATTATTATTATTGCTAATTTCTGAATTTTAAGTTAATTTTTGTCTTACATTAGGATTATTGATTGTATCGTATAAATAAGATACTAAAGCGCATCCTAAAGATTGTAATGACAGATAAATAAGTTTCGTTATAAGTTTTTTAAATTATAAATGGCGTCTCCTAAGCTATATGACATTGTCGAAAATTCCCCTTGCATTATAAAAATTACACTTTCCCTATTTGCTCTGAGTATTACATACACCCTTGACCTCTTCTTGAGTTGTATACAATCTAAAATTATGCTAATATATCTAAAATGCTATTATAAAGAAAGATATGAAATATTCTGCAATTAGTTGTAATTTAATTTGTTCACTTTAATGATAAATTAATATTTTGTGACTTTATGTATACATAATTCTTCATTTCAATCAAATAAAGCCACATTCTTAATAAAAGATAATTTTTTTTTTCTCCCATGCTAGTGTTCGAGAATTACAAAAGAGAAACAATATATTTTTTGTCTCAAAAGATCCCAAATAAGTTTCTCTTTTGCACCATTTTTTAAAATTCATTTTTCTCTCAAATTCATTTTTAACCATACGTTTCTCGTGCTCCATACATCATATTTCATCTATTTTTATCTAAATTTACTAAAAATTTAATTTTTATCTAAACAAAACATGGAAGCTCCACCTCCCCCTCCCTTTACATTGATTGAATAGTGGGCTGTGTTAGTTTCCATACTAATGGTTGTATGAGACCCAAAATGAAAAAATAAAAAAAAATCATGGCCTTAAATGACTCACAAGATCAACCCATTGGGTCATATGAGACCAATATTAATTCTTGAAAAAGTTAAGAAAACAACCCCAACCATCCAAAGGCCTCAAATCAGGAAATAGATAATATCTTTTCTTTTCTTTTCTTTTTTAAAGAAAAAAGGTCCACGTGGGCTATGCAGCCTACAACACCAATCGATTCGTGCTAAGCTACACATGTTCGTATCTAGCACATTTTATTTTACACCTCTATCGATATTGACACTTTTTAAAAGATAGATATATGGCCATTATAGGAGAAGCAAAGAACTTTCTTCCGGCTTCTAATAGTTGAATTCTCACGATTTTTAGGTAATAAACCTACTTCAGAACACGGTAAGTTAGTACAAGCAGCTGCATTTTGTAGATCATTCTCCAAATGGACCGACCATCTTGATATTTTGATGGAGATGGATTTATAACATATGGTAAATCAATACATCAGATTATTTTGTCAACGATTAAGGTTTCTGCCCATGTTGGATTTCTTGAAGAATGAATAATGCTTTCTTGTAAAATGAATTTACGATCTTGAATGACAGATATTTTTTCTAAACTGACCAATGATAGATTGTTATGTCACATTCTATCTATCAACTGAAATGGTAGTAAAAAGTTTGTTAGAAGAATATCCTTCTCCTACATGTCTACCCCTTCTTGATAATAATTTGTAAGATTTTTATATCCCATTATTCCCTCAACAATAATTGTCTTTATTATAGATGGCCTATGGAGATGGAATCTTCCTATTTGAATAAATTTCTATTCTTTTTGGGTTTGGTGCCGAAGTGAGATCAGTTGGACTTCGACATGGTATATTTATAATTATGACATGAAATGGATCATACCATCACTTAAACTCATTGTCTGAAGACTTTTAATCTTTCACCAAATCTAAGTTGTGCATATGTTTTTGGTAAAAGTAGATATCACAAAACTAAATCTATTTCATGGGGTATTGAACAAGGGTTTTAGTTACTGTGATAACGTTCCAACCCAATTAAATTCATAATTTCAAACTTAACGTTAACAATTAAGCACGTAATTCACTTAATAACATTTAAAACAAGTTGACGTTTATGTATCACGGGAGTGTGAATTCTTCTTCCTTCTTTTCCTCAACATACAATTATACTCGTACATTTCCCACATATCCTTAATTTAAATAATCTTTTCTATCTTTCTAACGTGATTTCTGTTGAAATCAAGAAATCTACGTTGATGGAATTTTAACACTAATAGACATCAATGTAGTGAAAATTAAAAAATAAAAAATAAAAAAAAATTTGGAATCGGCATAAAGGAACAAAGTTGCTTAAGCTCACATCATTTTGTTGGTTTGACCCGTTCCATTCTGGCCTGTAAGCCAATCTACCTTTCTTTCATTAAGTCAACAACATGAATTCTTTTTTTGGCTACTTTTTCAATGAGTTAACCATTCCAATGGTCACTAAATTTAGGTTTACGTCTTTAATTGATCACAGAAGTTTAAAATGTCGAACTTTAGTCACTAAACTTAGGTACATGTCTTCGATTACTCACTGAAATTTAAAATATCGAGTTTTGGCCACTGAAAATTGTAAAATGTAGTACATTACTTACTAATATAAATTTTGAACTTTAAAAAATGTCGACTTTATAATGAGTAATATAAAATAATTTTCTAAGTTCAATGACCAAAATTTGACATGTTAAACTTCAGCGAGCAATCGAAAACATGAACATAAGTTCAATGACCAAAACTCGACATTTTAAACTCAAGTAACCAATCAGTAACATGGACCTAAGTTCAATAACCATTGGAACAATTAAGTCCTTCAATTATTAAACTACAAAAGATCAAAACAAGGGGAAATACATATATCCACAAACGTATATTTTTGCATTCTTAAAATTTTCTATGAATAAATTTGAATATAAGGAAGGAAATTGGAGTTCCTTTCAAATTTAAATTGATCAAATTTAAAATTAAATATAATGACGAGATAAAAATAAAAATCAAATTATAATTAATAGATCACAAGTCCGTAAGGCACAAACCATGGTATTTCAGCACAAAAAACACCAATTATTATGAACACAATTACACAGTCATGATTGATACATACAAATGTATATATAAGAATCGATCAAAACCTAACTCCGGCACTGCGTGACGGCGGAGCACCCCCGGGTATAGGGGTTAGCTTGAGCACCTGGACGGCAGTTGTAGTACGACGCGCCTCTCCTCGAGCACGGCACATTATTAGCTTGCAGCGCGCCATAGCTAATGTACTTGGTGGTTGCTAGAATGCGCCGATTGATTTCAGAATCCATTTCGAATTCACCTCCGTCGATGCAATCTGCTAGTGATCCATTGCACCGTGGTTTTACATCCATCCAGCTGAACTCGTTGTCTCCAGCATTAACGGAGGCGATGAGCAGAGCCGCCACCAGCACGGCAGAGATTATGAAGTGGCGAAAGAGAGAATTATGCATTGTTTGGTGTTTGTTAATGGTTTCTTTCATAGGAGAACTTGGTGATAAATAGAGCGGGCTGGCATGGGATTATGAAATGAGCCATTATATTACCACCACAATTTTTATTTTACACACCATATTTTAATTGCAGTTAATATTCTCAATCTTTGCTCATTATAACAATTATTTTCTAAGCTTTTTTTCGTTGAATCCTTATCTTCAATCTTTCATTAATTAGTACATATCGTTCTTAATGATGATTTATATCAAAATATTTCGTTTTCATGCTTTGAAATGATGGAATACTATTTTTTTTTTGCACTTTTTATTTATTTAGTTTTTAGAAATATAATTAGAAAATAAATTATTCTACACTATTTCAACATACTTTTGGACATAAATTTATTATTAAATACAGAATGCATTAATTAATAGAAAGTTTAATGATAATAATGATATGAAAAATATTTAGTGACATAAATGTTATAACGAACAAAGATTAAGAACTTTAAGTGTAATTAAAATGTTGTGTAAAAAGTAAAAAAAGGTTGTGTGAATATAATTATCCTTATAAAATTAGTACTAATATTCTTTGAATTTACTAGTTTGCCACTCCACTTGTTAATTTCTTATGTGCTTGTTTGGTAGAGATTTTGATAATTGATTTTTTGACGTTTAGAGATAAAGTGGGTGCTACCTGTAAGAGGAGAATTTAAAAATGATTGCTGTAATAGTGAAATAATGTTTAGAGAAAAATGCATATAACCTTTAAAATTATAGTTGTCCTAATTTTTGACCCAATTATTATAATAATTAATATTAAACCTACTACGAAGGTTATGGATAATAATATAATCCTTAAATCAACTGGCTGCAGACGGTGGTCTTATTATAATGCTTATTATATTGCTGTAAAGAAGTTGAAATCTTCAATGCTTGAAAGTTGAGTCTTTCAAAACCTACCAAACAATTGACTTATTCGAAAATTTTAAAAGCATGATTTAATTAATTAGAGATTAAGGGTTTAATATTTTTTTTAAATTTTTTTTTATAATATTTTCTCTTTTAAAAGTTGGATAAGAAGTGGACTAGTTACCGCCGATTAGATTGTTGAAGAAATGTGAACACAAGTTAGAAAAATCTCATCTCAACCTAGTGAGGCAAAAGCTTGTTATCGATTTGAAAGAAAAATCATTGTTGTCGATAATGTATATAGTGTAGTTCAACACCAATTTCTCAACCATAGGAAGACTTCGTTTGTGCAATTGTGTACAGTTCAATATATCAAACATATTGTAACTATAAGTGCCTTCGATTTTCTCAAGTCAATTAACAACTTAGGAATTGTTTATGGAATTTTGCATTTAAATTGTGATTTTGATAGGGATTAATGCAATACCCCCCCACCCCCACCCCCACCCCTTCTCTCTTCTCTAGAACTTGAAACAGCTGGATTGGGTTTATAGTTAATTGCATTATAAAGGAATTAGGTTTGAAATTTGTTAACATAAGAGAAAAGTAGTCGGCACTGTGGCCTCACACGTTGTTTCAATTAGTATTATTTAAATGACTAAGAAAAGATATCATTAAAGAAATTAAATTTATGTAAAACCTAAAAACACAGAATGGAAGTCACGTCACAACAAACGAGTTTAGTTCAATACTTTGAAATCAATGATTCAACATTATTAATTATTAGATTAGGATATAAATAAACCTTGATCCTTGAACAAATTCCTCTAATGTTAAACCTCCATAGGTCAACAACTTAGACGAGCATTAGCCCCATACACGGTTTTATAATTTTGCCAAGACGGTGTTTTTGGTAAACACTTAGCCTGACCTCATCATTGTAATCCCCTTTGAGAAGAGGCATCCCTTCTCGGAAGTTAATAGAATATTTTGCCAAATTCATTAAAAAGAATTGTCTCATACTTCTAAGCATTCTCTACCAATTCAGCGTTTCTTTTTGATCCCTATTTATCAGTCAAGGGAGACTAAGTTCGATATGTATAATGGGTTAACATGCTACCCGAATCTTCGGAAGTCTCGAAAAAACACAATGAATTGAATAGGATTGAGGAAGAAAGAAGCAAATCCGTTTTCAAGTATAATCCAACATCATATCAGTTTCTCCAAGGAGGCAACTTAAAAACAAATGACTTTCCCAAAGTTAAAGAAAAAGGGAGAATGGGAAACAGAAGATTAGTCATTAACAAAGGAAATATTTCTGATTTTACTATTCTATGAATTCAGAGATAAATGCAAAAAGAGACTATTTTGAAAGAGTTTCAGGACAAAGTTAAAACTTCGACACAACACTCGGCCTTTTCTTGACAAATTTGAGAACGACTACATTTCGTGTTCATTTCAATCCATCCTTCCTCTCGGACTTGTTAGCTGGTCTAGAACAAGCTGTCTATGGTTTAGTTTAAAAGAGTTCTATCAAAATTGTGCGAGCCTCCCACGGGGCCTGGTAGAAAGGATTTGAACCAGGTCACATAAGGTTATGTTGTTCGCTATTCAAGAATTCTTGTTTAGGAGATGAAAGACTCACTAAACCGGTCCATTCCATGGACCAAGAACAATCGACCAGTGGATCACTCTTGCTTTGATTATGATTGGGCAATTATGTTACTAATAACTAAATTGGTGATTTAAGATGTCTTGACTGGATATGATCAGCAATAGTTAATTAATAGGGAAATTATACAGTAAAATAGCATATTTCGTTTTGAAATGTCACTGAAAGCCTGCTTATAGGTACTAATAACAGAGAAAGTGGCATTATAAAACCCGAACTCTATCAATAGCTGAATCTTGTGTAGTAATCATCCTAAGTTGTACATTCATTCTCACTTCCTCCAGCAAAAAATAAGCTCCTTAATTCGATACTTAATTTCAAGACATCACATATATCGAACATAAAAGTTAATGATGGAGAATTAGAAGGGATATTATGTCTATTTAGTTTTCAATTTTAAAGCAAATTTTAGTAAATGTTATTAGTGTTCGATTTATATTACCTTTTATAGCATTTTCTTAGAATAGGGTCTTTGAAACCCTATATATAAAGGGATCTTATGCAATGTAATGAACCTG
>NC_036256.1:16344126-16364979 GCF_002742605.1 Olea europaea var. sylvestris | reverse complement strand
GAACCAGATCATAAATTCAAAATATATGCATAATAAGACAGGTTAGTTACCCGCCAAGCAACCAAATGTATCTTCAACACACCCCTATTCACTCTGCCCCGTCATCTAATTTAACAACAACCTATAACAGAAGACATTACTGCCCAAAAAATAATATACGTGATAAAGTGATACATATACATGCAAAAATATATATATATTGATTTTTAATATAGCAACAGTTCAGCAGAATCCTTCTATGGTTGACTGGAGTTCAACACTTCCCCAGATCATGTTTCTTGTGAATTAGTCAAAGATATAACTTTAGATATCAGCAATTTCAGTTTTAGAATACCAATACAGTAAATTCAATGACAGGCAGAATTTTTGGGCTACCCTAATTACTCGAAAAAACTAACCTGAATCTGTATATGTTAAACTAACCAACATGGAGATCAAAGATCAGCAAATATAAATTTTCTTACCATTTCTAGACATAATTTCATTGAAAAGCAGTTGTAATCAAATTCTTACCCAATACACAACCGATTAAAATGTAATTAGTCAAAGAATACCCGAATTGTAAATGGTGCATAGACAGCGGTACCTGTTAAGAAGCTGGCGCTTATCAGGACTGGCGAAGACGATTTGCCCAAGCTTCGGGCGATCCACTTCTCCATTATCCAATAAAATATGATCCCCAAATGTAGCCACTACTTTTCTCCATCCCCCTGTGCCTTTCTTCAATACATTCTATCATTTACAATAAATTTAATTAAAAAAATCATGAACTAGGGTTTTAGAATTGCGTGAAAGTGACGAGCGATAAAGAGAAAAGATTGAAATCCTACTCGAGCAACGACATCAGCATCAACGATGGGAATACCATGGGCTTTGAAAAGATTGGAGACCGTGCTCTTCCCCGAACTGATGCCGCCAGTCAATCCCACTACCCTCATTCTCTAGTATTCCAGCAAAATTCAGTTATCAGGAAAAAATTCTGGCCAAATTCCGTATGATTTGTTTCCCTTCTTATTTCAGTCCGGCAAGTGCAGAATTTTCAGATCTCTATAAGGGAACCAGCTTGATTCATTCTCCAATTGTATTGACTGTCAATCAAGGATCGTATTAGTTGTCAATCAATCTGCTATGTATAGAATAATAGCATATAATCTGTCCAGAATTGTATATTCCATCTTTAATTACACTCATGTAATATATAAAGGTGTATTGCAAATGTATAATCAATTAACATTTTTACCAATATCAGTATATCTCTTATATGGTATCACGAGGTTCCTCTCTTATGAGAATAGAAAGTTTTTCCAACCTCCATGCCAGCCACAAGTGTGAATTCCTCCCTTTCTCCGGTGACTCAACTGACCTCAGATTCCATTGAGCTTCCATTGATAGCTATAAACACCTCCAGCCAACTGCCCTACAAACTTACTTCCTCAAATTATCCTTCTTAGCGCGCAACATTCCTTACCATCCTCATTTGATATGATCTGATGGGATACTTGGATGGCACCCTCAAATGCCCTCCCAAGCATGTTGCTGAGTCTTCTGCTGCTATCAAGGCTCATTTTGCACACTGGTACCGACAAGATCAGTTGCTTCTTAATGCCATATTCTCCTCAGTTTCTGAAACTATTTTGCCTCTCATCGCCATGACTTCTACCAGTTATGATGCTTGGCAACACCTGGCCCGCTTATTTGCAAGCAAATTTCGGGCTCGTATTATGCAGCTCAAAGAAGACCTAACCCTTTATTCAACAGGGTTCTCGCATGGTCTCTGTGTTTCTTCATGCTGTCAAGGTGATCGTTGATGAACTCTCTTTAATTGATGCCCCAGTTTCTGATGATGATTCGACGTTGTATGTCTTAAATGGCCTTGGTTCGGAATTTAGAGATATGGTAGCTCCAATTCGCACTCGTGAATTTGCCCTGTCCTTTACAGATTTACATGACCTTCTAGTTGGTCATGAACAATATATCAAACGCATGGATGTAAACACTTCGAACCTGGTAGTTACAGCCAATTCTTCTCAGAGGAAGTCGTTCAATGGTCGTCCCAAAATGGGCAAGAACAAGTCCAAACATCAATATAACAATAATCAATCTGCTTGGAGGTCATCTGTTGTGTGTCAATTTTGTGACCAGCATGGTTACAGTGCTAAGAATTGTGACAAACTGCCATCCCGACCTATTGCAAATTGTCCTACTTCTTCTAACCCAAAGAATGGAAAATGGCTCCTCGATTCCGCTGCCTCCCACAACATTACATCCGATCCAGCTAATCTCTCCCTTCACTCGGAGTATGATGGACAAGATGAAATTGTCCTCGGCGATGGTACGGGTTTAAGAGTTGCACACATTGGTTCTACAACCCTTTCCTCCACCTCAAAATCTCTTCCTTACTCTGTAGTTACTCCCTACCCGTGTCGTCAACCAAGTCCAGGATTTCATGTATTTCATGTCAATGTAATAAGTCTCATTAGTTGCCCTTTAGTCCTACTTCTCTTAAAAGTCATGCTCCCCTTGAATTTTTGTATGCTGATGTTTGGGGTCATCCCCAGTTTCTTCTGTTGATGGTTATCGATATTATGTTTCTTTTGTTGATCATTCTCACCTAGCATTGTTGGTATTTTCCAATGAAGAATAAGTCTGATGTTCGTCCCATTTTTATCCAATTGTCTGCAATGCTAGAAAAAATAATTTCCACTCCTATTAAAAATTTATATACGGATAATGGTGGTGAATTCATCGCACTTCGCTCATTCCTGGCCACACATGGTATTAGCCATTATACTACGTCTCCTCATACCGCCCAACAAAATGGCACCGTTGAGCGTCGTCATCGTCACATCGTCGAAACTAGTTTGGCTCACCTACACCGTGCTTCGGTTCCTTCTACCTACTGGACTTATGCATTAGACACAGCTATCTATCTTATTAATCGCTTTCCCACCCTTTTACTCACTCGTAAAAGTCCATTTGAAGCTTTATTTGGACAAGTTCCTGACTACCACAAATTGTGCAAATTCGGTTGCCAATGCTATCCTTGGTTAGTTCCTTATCGCACACAAAAGCTTCAAACCAAGTCTAGTCCCTGCATTTTCCTAGGCTATTCTCTAACCCAAAATGCCTTCAAATGTTTGGATTTATCCACGGGTCGGCTACATTTGTCTCGCCATGTCACATTTGATGAAACTTTATTTTCTTAAAAATTCATCATATGGGGGTGTTTTGAATGTCTCTCCTCCTTCTCCTGTGCATCAATCACCTACTTTGATCACACCAGTTCCTTCCATTCGTGTTGTTGCCTCAACGGACCTTGTCCACACAACTACTACGCCTACTACTCCTACAATCCCATCACCATCTAATGGTCAAGGTATGTCCTCTGATCACATTTGTACTTCCCCATCTAGTTCAACACCTAGCACTACCTCTCTCTTAAATGTGCCACCTGCTCGCACTCACTATATGGTCACTCATGCCAAAATAATATTTTTCACCCTAAGCAGATTTCTGTCACCACTAAGCACCCCATTTCACCACCTTTAGAACCATCGTGTGTGACTCACGCCCTAAAGGACCCTCGGTGGCGTAAGGCTATGACTGATGAGTTTACTGCCTTAGTGTCACATGGCACTTGGAAGCTTGTTCCTAAGCTTCCTGACTCTAATCTAGTTGGGAGTAGATGGCTTTTCAGGGTTAAACGCCATATTGATGGTACAGTGGACAGATTCAAGGCGCGGCTTGTAGCGATAGGTTTCAATAGCATCCTGGGTGTTGATTATACCGAAACCTTCAGTCCGGTAGTCAAGCCTACCACTATTCGCCTGATACTATCACTTGCGTTATCCAACAATTGGCCATTGAAGCAAATCGACGTTAACAATGCTTTTCTTCATGGCCAACTAACCGAGAAAGTGTTCATGATGCAACCTGCTGGTTTATCGATGAGTCACATCCTGATTATGTTTGCGCTCTTCAAAAATCAGCTTATTGTTTGAAGCAAGCCCCCAGGGCCTGTTACGATGCATTGCGATCCAGCTTATTAGATTTGGGATTCTCTAATTCCAAATCTGATAGCTCTCTTTTCATATTTAACCGTGATGGAATTCTCTTCTACATTCTTGTCTACGTTGATGATTTAATTCTTACAGGGAATAACATTCAGTTTTTACAGCATCTTGTTAAGTCTTTGGGCAACAGATTTCTCTCAAGAAGCTATGTGATCTACATTTTCTTCTCGGAGTGGAAGTCATTCCAGTAAAAGAAGGACTATTCCTCTCTCAGAATCGCTATGTCCATGACATTCTCACCCGGTTGAAGATGGCTGGTGCAAAGGTGGTTCATACCCCTATGTCTATAACAGCTAAGCTTCTTCTCAATGATGGGACTGCAGGGTATGATGCCACGAATATCGTCGCACCATTGGCTCCCTGCAATATCTGTCTCTAACCCTCCCGGATATCAGTTTTGCAGTAAATCCACTAGCTCAGTTTATGCTCAAGCCAACGGTTGCTCACTGGCAGCATGTTAAGCGTCTTTTGCGCTACATCAAGCAAACGATTCACTTCGAAATTCTCCTTCATCGTCAAGTAAATCCTATTCTTCGAGGTTTTTCTGATGCCGGAGGGGTGATCTTGATGATCGCAAGTCTACAACAGCTTATATCATTTTTCTAGGCAATAATCTTATCAGCTGATGCAGTCGGAAGCAAAAAGCGGTGGCTCGTTCCTCCACAGAGGCTGAATATCGAGCCCTCACACTGCAACAACGGACATTGCTTGGATTCAATCCTTGCTTGATGAACTTGGTCTTAAGCTCCGTAAGCCTCCTTTACTTCTCTATGACAATGTCGGTGTCACACAGCTTAGCCTCAATCCTGTCATGCATTCCAGGATGAAACTCATCGCCATTGATCTTCATTTTGTCTGTGACTATGTTCGTCGTGGTCAACTACGCGTTTCCCACATTCACACGGATGACCAGCTTGCAGATTTACTGACAAAGCCTCTTGCTAGATCCCGCTTTCATCTGTTATGTAGCAAAATTAATGTTTCTGATGGATCATTAATTTTGAGGGGTCGTATCAGGAACCAGCTTGATTGATTCTCCAATTGTATTGACTGTCAATCATGGATCTTATTAGTTGTCAATCAATCTGCTACGTATAGAATAATAGCATATAATCTGTCCAGAATTGTATATTCCATCTATAGTTACACTTATGAAATATATAAAGGTGTATTGCAAATGTATAATCAATCAACATTTTTACCAATATCAGTATATCTCTTATAATCTCCTGGCGAAATATCGATCAATTTATCTAACTTACTCGATCTTAGTTACTTGAGGTTAAAAAATTGTTTAACTAGAGACCATTGAATAAACAACTCCACAAACCGTTTTGTTATGTCATTTACTTGATTAATAATTTACATTTCACATGACAATTAATTACCACAACTGTCATCGCAAAATTGTAAATGCAAATTTTTTAATGATTCAAGCTCAACTTAATCATTTAGCAAACTACATAATCTGTATTTAGAATGGTGCCTTTCAAGAATTGGTCATCTAGAACAAAATGTTAGGGAGGCTCAAATTTTTAAAAAGCCAATATACAAACAAAATTCATATATCACACTAGACTCAAATATTCCCTCCACCTCATAAAGATAGTCCTATTTCTTTTTTCATACAGATTAAGAAAATTTAGTTAATATAGGTCAAATAATAAATTTTACTATCATATTTCCTAATATACCCCCCACATTAATGCAATCAATATTCAAGGTAATTAAATTATGCATGCAATATTAAGGGTAGTTAAACTATTCTTAGTACTAGTCATTGTTTAATGCAAGAATCAAGGTAATTTACATTCCGAAGTCATCCAATACAAATACAAATGAATAAATGTGATGGAAGATGAATTTTTTTTTGGTCTTTAATTTAATATTCCAAATACAATTGAATAATGGAGTAGTTTATATTTGTGATAACAAAGCATATTAAATACGTATTAGTAAACAAATATATTAACTACACTCAAATAAGAACCAGGACTATAATTTGGGACAGACGAAAAAGGAAACATGACTATCTTTATGGGATGGAGGGAGTATGAAATTATCCACCTATGCTGTTCCTAGTGAGTTTTATCTATCATAAAATTCATTCATCCCAGAATCTGAATCCATTGTCTCAGCAAATTATACATCATTCTCAAGAGATGAAATTGAAGGAGGCTGAGTACTAAAAGTAGGTATTTTCTTGTTAGATACTGAAGCCGTATCATCATCGCCATTCTAACTTCTAAAAGCAAAAAAAAAAAAGAAAAGGCATCGAAATTAAGAAAACGACAAAGAGAACTTAAATTTCTTAATCAAGTAAATCTAAATCAAGCCTGAGATAAGCTGAAAATAATAATTCCCACTCATGATCACAATAAAAAATTGCTAATAATAAAAAACACTACTGAAATTCACAATAACCAATTCCAATAGGAAAAGTCCAGAATTCAATAAATAAAATCCAACAATAATCAGAACCTGTTTTCACCAATCGTAAAAGTCTGCTCCAACCATTTCTCAACCCTTAATCGAGAACAAAACTGAGGATAGAACCTTCAAATTGTTAATGAACTCGAGCAGATGAAGAAAAGCACTAAGCAAAAATGTCTCCTCACATAACAATGTAGCATAAAAATTACAGCTTTCTTACAGTCAAACAAATAAACCCCATATAAAAATCCGAAACTGCTATGCAGAGGATTATCACCAATGTCTTCTCCAATTAATTAGTCCTCATTTACATTAATAGGTCTTAATTATGGATGTACCAATTTTACATGTTGACCCAATTACATTAAGCATCCAATTTGAATATTCAGGTTGAAGGATAAAAACTATCAGAACCTGGAAGTACTACCTGGTAGAGTCGACTTAAGAGTCAAAATTCTTCAAGCGCTCACATACAGTCCCTGATCCACCAAAAACTTAAATGAGCCAGATAAATCGTCCGGGAAAATCATAAACAACGAAAGAATCTGAGCCAGAAGAGAAGCCGGCAAGATGAGCTGTCGACGGCACGTCCAGAAGAACCACCACCTATTTTGAAGATTGAACTCAAATTTTTTAGGAGATTTTGACCGATGGAAAAAAATTTGAGGAACAGTCCAATCCACTGAATAACTTTGGGAAAAATAGGAGTGAATCAAAGTTTATGTTAAATTACTATTTTGCCCTTACTTCACATTAAAAAGAAAAATAGAATTATTATTATTATTATTATTATTATTATTATTATTATTATTATTATTATTATTATTATTATTATTTTTAAAGAATATGCTAATGCAAATAACAGATAATATGAAAAATTTACAAAACAATTTTTTTAATAAATACACTACATTTTAATTACATTAAGAGTGTGCTTAATTCCAAACATGAAATTTGTGTGGGAAGAAAATAAATATTAGACAATTCAGTTATTTAGAACTTATTTATAGGAAAATTATTAATTAAATGTATTTAACTGATTTAGTTTTCGATCTTGAAAACATTATACTTGTTTTTAATCAAACACTCAAAGTGAAAATTTGGATGGAAAACTGATATTTTCCATGGAAAATAAATGTAATCAAACACACCCTAAGAGTGTGCTTAATTCCAAACATGAAATTTGTATGGGAAGAAAATAAATATTAGACAATTCAGTTATTTAGAACTTATTTATAGGAAAATTATTAATTAAATGTATTTAATTGATTTAGTTTTCGATCTTGAAAACATTATACCTGTTTTTTTTTTATTGTTGAATAGATGAGAGAGAGAGAATTTCATGAAAAATAAAATCTTATTCTCTCTAAAAAATATTTTCGTGTTTTCAAGGAAAATATTGTCACTTTACTAGAAGTAGGAAAATATTTTTTATAGAAAAAATGTCAATCAAACGAAGTAGAAATTTGAAAGGAAAATAACATTTTTCATGAAAAATATTGATAATCAAACGCACCGTAAATGTTATTAATCTTTGTACATTATCATATATCCGTAACTTTTTTCTCCAGCACATTCTCACTTTTAACATTTCATTGATTAGAAAATCTTATCCTTAATCATGATTTTTGTCCAAAAATACTATAAAGTATTTTAAAATGAAGGTAAAATATTTAAACATTGCTTGAGCCCCATTTGGAGAGAATAAATGCATTTTTGAATGATCATTTTTAGAGAATGTGTAGTTAAAAATTAAGATTTTTTTTTCAATTTGCATGTGATAATATTTTATTGGAGAACGTATGGTTGAAAATGAGTTTTGAAAAGATAATTTTTTGAGAGAAATTTTTATGAACCTTTCATGCAATTATAATGTAATCTAATTATTAAAAATTGTTGTGTGAATATTGTTGACCTCGTTTTTTATTAAAGCCACGTGGACAACAAATATCAGACTCACCCACGCACCTGTAAGTAAAAGTCCAACATGCTAAGACACACAAAAGGGTTTAGAACGGTCTAAAAAGAAGAGTGAGAGTAGCTCAAAGGTGCGAGACGACAAAGTTCGAAATCCAACAATACATTTGTAGAACGATTGTACAATAATTATCTTGTCGAACTTGTATGTAAACTAGGTTGTATTGCAGGAGAGTAAAATGTGTAGTAATTGTTCTTGTATTGAATCTTGCATTAGTCTTACAATGGGAGTATGGGGGTATTTATGGTAATACAAGTTGAATCGTGATCCCTCGGTTGAGAGTACACGTGGCCTCATCTTTTTAGATTTTTTCTATCTAATCCTATACATCATTTTTTACCACCTAGCCTGTTATACATTTATTAATTGGCAGAGCCGTCATTATATTTGACAAGACAAGACACTTGTACCCTATGATAAACGTCCCATCAATCACTTGAAAAGGATTTTTTGTGTAAAATCAGATCTCTCGAGAGAGGTGATGGCAAGGTGCTTCAGAGCTTCGGCTCGGCATAGGGACCTCGATATAAACCACCTCGGCCAATGCACTTCGATTCTCAAACGGTTGGGCCAGGTAAGAGGTTTTGCTTCGGAATGTTTGAGTGTTCTTCGTTGGCCTTAAGGCCTCAACCACGATGCCACGCGGTCTGGCTTAGATTGGCCATGGGCCCCAGTGGATCAACCAACTGTACCGACACGTAACAAGTATATTTAACTTGAAGAAGATGAATTAGTCATTTCCTCAACCCAAAGTCCAACCCACCAAAAGGGTATCAAAGTGATTCCCGTATTCCCCTTAGAAGCTTTCAAATACACTCATGAATTTCTCTCTTTTGAATAGTTTTTTTAGGATTTAGTGATAATTATTTGGCACGATATGACGAGTATGTGAAAAATGAGTCTGCACCAAAATCGGATAACCATTCTAGACTATATATTCTTGATATATCAAAAATCATCCCTGGACAATATGAGATTGGAAACATGTTACGGACAAATCATCTAACAAATTACAGGATAATATTATCCCGAAAATGATTCTTGTATAAGACCAGATCTCTTGGGAAAGGTGATGGTAAAGGTGCTTCAAAACTTAGGCCTCCGCACAAGGACCTCGGTATGAACCACCTCGATCAATGCACTTCGATCCTCAAACAGTTGGGCCACGCAGGAGGCTTTGCTTCTAGATGTTGAGTGTTCTTCGTTGGCCTTAAGGCCTCGGTCATGATGCCATGCGGTCTGGCTTAGGTGGGCCACGGGCCCAGTGGATCGACCAAGTGTATCGGTACGTAACAAATATATTTAGCTTGAAGAAGATGAATTCGTCATCTCCCCAACCCAAATTCCAACCCACATAAAAATAGAAACCAAAAGGGTATCAAAGTGATTCCCGTATTCCCCTTCGAAGCTTTCAAATACACTCATGAATTTCTCTCTTTTGAATAGTTTTTTTAGGGATTTAGTGATAATTATTTGGCATGATATGACGAGTATGTGAAAAATGAGTTTGCAGCAAAATGGGATAACCATTCTAGACTATATATTCTTGATATATCAAAAATCATCCGTGGACAATATGACACTTGAAACATATCCCGGGCAAATAATCTAACAAATTACTGGACAATATTATCCATTACAGACCTATGACCTCATTCAAGTTAACTTATTTACTTCACGGTGTTTAGGTTTTTGCGGATGGTGCGGGTGGAAGTGGTGGTTGGGATTGACAGTGGCTGCCGTCGTGGAATGATTGTGGAGATGGGAAAGAAAATTGATTCTTTTCTTTAAGTAGGATTATAATAATCATTTCAATATTTATAAATATTAATTTTTAATCGTTGAATAGATAGATTCCGTCCAGTATGGATCTAAAGTTTGAATGTTAAATACGTTGAGGATCCGTGACCTCACTTTTAAAGGTTGAAGATCTATATCCATACTCCTGCAAAGGTTGGGATCCAGCATTAATTTTCCTTTACAAAATGTTAGATTCAGACACGCATATTGACTGAACGAAGATTGATATGAAATGAGGTGTTTAAGTGACATATCTTTAAAAAAAAAAAAAGGTTGATCCCCAATCTTGAGGGTCCCCACCGTCTCACCTCTAGAGTTTTGCGAGGAAAGTAAATCGCAGGATGTGCCCCAACAGGTCAGGGAACAAGAACTGTCCGTACACTGCATTACACTACTAGGCTATACCCCAAGGGGGCGTTTAAATGACATATCTTATTGTATTTATAGTAGGTATAATTTTTAAGAATGTTTGATTGAGATTAAAATTAAATTTTTTTGTCGATTGTGATAGAAAATTTTGAAATATATGATTGATAAGTTGTGAAACTCATGAAAAATGTGATTAATTATTAATTGTTTGACTTTGACTTAGAGTAAATTCAAATTTTAATTCAAACCAGACATGCATTAAGTTTATGTAGCCAAGAGTTGGCTACTAAAATTATTTTTGACAAAACAAATAATCTATAAATACTATTGTCTACTTTGAAGGGGATGTCGACTGACTGGTTTTTTAATCAGTTGATTGAGCACAATTATCATGTTTTTCTTAAGATCAACAAATTTTATCCAATTTTTTCTATCAAATATTATATAAGATAAATTTTTTAAAACAAATTTTATGTATTTCTTAAGATTAATTCATTATTTGTCCATTAAGATGTGAACATCAAGCACCTCTTAGAGCATGTGTGCGCGGATTCAGGAATTTAATGGATGGATTCTGAAATTTATTAAAGTTCAATTTAAACGTTCTTATTTTTCTTGACAGGAAGTTAGCCTTTCATTTGTAAATTTTAAAAAATGCAAATGAAAAGTACCAATTTAACACTCCAAAAATTCAACAATTCTTTTCAATCCATTTTACACACATCGACGTAGAACACACTCATATAGAATTAGATTGAGAAAAAGAGGGAGAGGACGACGAAAAAGAAGTAAAAATAATAGCGAATTAAGAGAGAGAGAATATCAATTTATTTCATATCAATGTCTTAACTTTTACAATGCATAAGTCCATTTATATAATATTTAAACTAGCCTAATTTAAGTAGAAAAATACGAAAAAACTATCAAATCAAACCATAATTTTATTTCCTAATATAAGACTCCAATTTGAAAAGTAAAAAAAACCTAATGATTACTAATAGGATTCCCATCACATTTGTTTTTGCAAAAATAGTTATGGATTGGTGACCAGTTTGAGACTGCTGGTTACATTTACACCTGGATATTTACAAAATGGCAATCCAAGAAACCAGCAGGGAAAAAGGATAACTGCAGAAAACATATACTGTGCATAACTCTCCTAGAAAGCTTCATCAGGCTTTAGGAAATTATGATATTCAAGCTGCGTCATCTCTCCACCAGTGGCTGGGTCGAACTTGCACCGATAAAAACTGTATACAATTTCACTCACAAATCAATGGTTTGTCTCAGGGTACTTAATGATAATGACATGCAAGCCAAGGAAATTTCGACCAACAGAAATCATATGGTAGAGTTTCGTTAGCTGACCTTCCATCCAAGCCAAGAATTATTACTGTATTCTTTTGATGACCAAATGCCACGATATAGTGGGAACCTTCAATTAAACGAAACTGAGCCATGGACCATTCAGAGCTAAAATACTTGGGGAGTACTCCTGCCAAAATGAAAATTTTATTTAAAGCCCAAAGGCCAACAAAAATTTCCTGAACAACAATTAGTCACCGAGGCAAGGCAGGATGTCTTCAATATCTATGCCCATGTTCGCATAGCCAAAGATAGAATGAAACCTCCCACCTACCCAATCCCCCGGACAGAAAGACTAGATGACCTAGAGTTATAAAGCAATTTCTAAAATCTGGTCGCGCCAATAATGAGATATCAGAAATGCATGCATTATTTATAATATTGACCGAAACAGGACGGTTTACAAAGTTTTTCAAGACATCCCATGTGAAGGGCTGATAATTCCTTTTTGGCAATCAGTTCACGTTTGACAAACACATTTCACAAATGAGCGGATTTAGGGATAAATAAAGCTTAATTGTGTGCACTTTCAAGAAATTATCTCCCCCCTTCTCCAAGCAGTTATATTATGTCTCCCATCATATATGAAGGGTTCACACAGTGTTCATATTATATCCATGCTTTTTCCATATTACTCCTACATCAGATAAATGGGATGTAGCTGATCTTATCATCCCACTTTATCAGATAATTGATGCCTTACATAAATAATTTATGAAGTATCAGTTTATTGAGCAATAACATTCCACCTGAGGCTAAAATGCAATGATAGATAAGGGAGTACTATTTTCAGGCTTAATTTGAACCCATGTTACCTTTAATGAAAGAGAGTGATGAAATTGGTGAAGTCACAGCAGAATTTGAATCTGAAGGACTGCTTGACCTAGCATTTCCAAGGTTTTCTGCGTTAACCTTAAGGCTGAAGACATGAATGGTACCCTTATCACTTGAGACTGCCAGCCAATGGGCAGTAGGTGAGAACGCTAGGCTGTATATTTCTGCTCTGTCTGCACCCCTCCTTACCTGCATCATATTGCCAAGAGCTTCTTTGAGATATTTATATCATGAACGCACAACTTGATTAAGTACAAACAAACACATTTCAATAGAAAAGGTAAAGTTTAAGGTTCATCGTGAATGATGCATCCTGAATACTTGCGAAACAAAAATGCACAATTGTTCTTCTTCCCAACTAGTTGCCCATGGATTTCATAAAAAATAAAAAGACAACAGATTTGAAGTTTTAAAGAAGCTTACATAGAAAAAGATCTACAAAAACACAACCCCTCAGTTGCAGCAGAGGTTCTTGGCAATCTTTGTTAATTTCAACAATAACAAATTCTTGGATATCATCAAATTATGCCTTATATATGACATACTAGCTTTTCCAAATTGGAACAAACCAGCAGTAATTTTTTCTATGAACCAAATGAGAGCAGCTACATCTAGAAGCAATCTTTCGTAGATTATAACAACATTAGCATTAGTATCATATCAAGAAACATAGCTTTCCTATCATGAATCCTATATATTATAAAAAAGCTTTTAAAGTGAGCTCTAAAATCAAAGACAACAGTCATCTTTCAATCCAACCAATCACAGATTTCACAAGAGTGACACGATCCCTCGAAACAGTGACTTACAAGAGGAAGATGATCTTATGTGCTTGAAAACTAATAAATTTCCTAAGAACTTTAGATAAAATGGGGTGGAAAAAATTTATTGATACATCACAATATATTAGTTTGTCACAATGCAAATGTGCTCTTAGTCAGGATCTGGCACAAGCCTTGCCCATCTACAAAATGATGGATCACTCATTTTCCCAATAAAATAATTTTGCATGTAGACCTATAACTTTCCCTATTTTTTAACCACATATTCTCCAAATAAATACTTTTCACAAAACCTATTCTCAAAAAAATCTACATAACAAAGGCCCTTAATAAATTGCAATGCATCATAAAGCAGCATTTGACTCCATAGTTCCATAGTTCAATTTGAACTTTATTTTTGCTAAAGATTTTAACTCCAAAACCACAATTCTACACCAACAAACCCATGAAACAAATTTAATAAAGCTTTGCCGATATTGATGCTAGAATGACAACCAACAAGAGGCCAGTACCCCGTTTCAAAAGTTCTAAAGATACAGGGACATATTCAATCAAAAAATGCAAGTCCACATCTGCACCATTGATCTCAACTAATGGTAATACCACATTCTGTCCTACCGAAAATTTACTACGAAGCATGACATATATTAAACTAATAGTCATTTATTAAAGTACATTCTTACTCCCTCCCATCAGAATTACATACATATCAGCTCATAAGTATGAAAATATTTTAAAACCCCATCCCACATGAAACTGGATCATCTGAAGATAAAAGACCTAAAATTTACATGAGCTCCTTTCGAAACCATTTTCACCAAAACCACCTTCCAAAACCATTTTCACCAACAATAGCATTTCAGCTTTGAATAACTTCGATATACGCTTAAATTATTTTTTTATTCCTTGTGATTTATCAAGAGTCCATTTTCTGCAGCAACGAATCTTGGTTAAAACAATTGATCATCGAACGGAACAAATTAAGCTATAACAAGAACTCAAAGTTAAGCACACATAATTTAGAAACATCAAAAGCATAAGACTCGTTAACAAAATGCTACCTCCTGTAATAAAGTCCCATCATGTGTATTGAAAATTCGAACCAGGGTCCCCTTTGTGCTGGCAGTGGCAAGCAAATTTCCATTTTGTGACAGCGTAAAGCTCGCAATCCTTGAACCATGAGCCATAATAAACTTAGTCCTCTTCGAAGCATAATGCTCCACCCTAACCTGTCCCTTCTGCAGCCCTGGACACACCAACACAAATGATCCAGCCACATGCGACACTGCACATAGCCCCTTAGGGTTCGCAGTAGTCTCAATCTTATGCAATACTTTCAAATCTGCAAAATTATACACAAAAATCTTCTGCTCAAGGACAACCACAATCCGGTCCCTCCTCAACCGAACCCCACGAACCTCCGACCCGAAAGAAAGCTCCCCGATACACCGGTTAGGATTATCATCCCAGATCATAACCTTATTAAGCGGATACTGTGGGGAATCACCACCGCCGACAAGGGCAAAGATATTACAACGGAATAGCATCTCAACAGCGCCGACTCCACCGTTGCCATCAATCTCACGTCGAAACATCTCACCAAAGGGATCGCAATTGTATATACGGAACCCGCGATCAGTGCCGGCAGCAAAGCAGCTATAGTCCTGGTTGAACGACACGTGGAGGAGCGCCGTCGTCGACCGGTCAATCAACACTGGATTTGTATTCGGGTTCGAGACAATTGAATTATCAATAGAAGACACGGGACTTTCTTTTACATTCTCAGTAGCAGTTTCTTCATCCAGCGGCTGTTGCTCGAGGGATGGCTGGAGCATGGGGGAGAGTAAATTCGGGTTAGGGTTTGGATGGGGGATAGCTGCCATGGAGAGGAGGACAACGGCGACGGAATATGAATGGAATTATTGGAAATATGAAGAGGGTGGGTTTATAACAGAATTTTAAAGAAAGGAGGAGACTTCGGCAGTACATGATTGGGGTCAATTTACAATCGTGACCTCGTAGAACGTATGAGAAAGAAATTACAGTTTGGGTCCTCAAAATTTAGAAATCCAATATTTAGGTCCCTGATCAATTTTTTATGGCATAATGGACATAAATGGTTAAACTTATTTTGGCATTGTGAGATTCATAAGTACTATCCACATATTAGTCATCATTTTCTATCTATTTATAATTTACATAAATTATAATATATTTCCAAACAAACACTACTACAAGCATTTTATAGGTAGAAAAAATATATGCGTGTTTGGGATAAAATGTGCTTATAGGTATATTAAGACTTTTATGTTTGGATGTCCACTTATATTTTAGCAAACCTAATACCACAAGTTACGAAAATATCCTTTATATTAAATGATTTTGAAAATATCATATCACCGTTTTAAGTTATTGTTTCAGTTTCATTATTTAAAAATTCATTTTTTTCTCAAATATTTTTTTCATTACACAATCTTTCAATAAAATAATTTTACACATAAACTCAAAATTTTCCATGATTTTTTAATCGCAAATTTAAAAAAAAATTACAATTATAAAATCCATTTTCCTTAAAATTGGGGTTCAAATAGAAACTTTGCAAGAAATGCTGATGAATATCATTGTACTTTTTAATTCAAAGACGACAAAAAGGATGGGAACTAGAAACAACATATCTAAACTCTAAAAATAAGCCATCTAATTTTTGAGACTAACATGTTATTAATATATTTGGTTTATGGGCTCACAAAACTTGCATAGGCGAATAGATGAAATCGGGCTATTTTTGCTACTAAAGTAGTACATTATAATTTATTTTAAGGACAATTGTGTTGAAATCATATTTATTTCTCGTTGAAAGGGGAAAAAATAAATTGAACGAAAAAGAAAAACACGACAACAAAGTACGTGAAGTTCCATCATCTTGACGAAATAGCCGAATTCCATCAAGTAGTAATTCAATGTGCTCCAAAATTGAAAGTATTATTATATTCATCGAAGATCTAAGTGTTATACTTCTCAAAGTATGGGGGCTCCGACAATAATTTTCCCTTTTATAGTAACTTGTTCGTGGGCGTGTAATTAACTGATATTATTAGGGGCAATTTAGTAATGGTATTGATGCGTACATAAAGTGAATGACGACGCTTTCGGCTTTCCCAGTATGCTTACTAACTTGGATCATTTCCTTTAAACTGAACCCAGCATTTGAGCCCATTCATAACAAAAATAAAAAGGAAAAAATTCACAAATATGTTTTAACTATGCACAATTCAAAAATCAGGTATTAAATTTAACTAATACAAAAATCAGATTTTAACTAATTAATTAAAAATATTTATTAATTAAATATAATGAAATCACATTTATACAATTAATGGTCATAAAAACATAATTATAGGTCACAATTTATTTATTAGTCACATATTATCACATTAATTGGTCACAAATTATGTCGAGATCACAAATCAAAAATTTTATAGAATACAATTTATGTCATTGGTTACAAATCCAAAAAATTACAAATCACATGTCACATATTTTTAAATTTTATGGTCATAGATTACTTTTTAAGTCACAAACGATCAAATTTTAAGATTACAGATCAAATATTTTCAAATTTGATGATCACGAATTACTTTTTTTAAGTCACAAACAATTGAATTTTAATGTCACAATTTAATAGGCAGTAAATTATATTTGAAAAATTCTTCAATGGTGACTCCATTCCACGTCGTCATGGGGTAGTCTATTTCCCCCACGAACCTAGCAAAACACCCCCAAACAATTTATGAACCCACTTCAAGGACGTAAATTTAAGTCCTTCCACAGGCTTTAACAAGATTTGGCTCGTAAAATTCGCCTCTTTGAATTTTACTAAAATACTTTAAATCTGGATGGGGATGGCTCATTTACACTTCAGCAATTAGATTTTCCATCTTGGGTACCTTGAGGACTCATTCGGAAACTTGGAAGATGAACAGTGGATTTGTGTTTGCTTTTTGAGGTTTAGGTCGACGATGGTCATGGTTCGCAATGCAGCGAGTGGTGGTGGAAAGGACCGGAGTTAGCGATGACGAGTGGCTATCGCTATTGACAACGACGGTGGCGACGGTTTGATTCTAGTTCAGTTTAAGGGGTGGGATGGGTTGGGGGAGAGGAGAAGATGAAGAACCACCCTACCGCCAACATCATGAAAATCACCACTCAGATTGTCACTACAAACACTTAGATCGTCATGCGAACAGAGCGTCGAAAGCACAAGACGATCTTTGAAAATTGGATGACAAATGGCTAGGTCTTGTCATGCTGTGCGAACGGTGCTGTCACGTTGCAGTCACCGTGGACGAGGCATCGTTGTCGACAGTGATTCGGTGGTATATAAGAAAAATAACAGAGGAATGAGAGTATAGAGAGAACGGAGAGAGTGTAGAGAGAGAGAAGGAAATAATAATAATTAGGATTTCGTGGGTGGGGAAGTTGGGGGTGAGTGGTTTTATAATTAAATTAATACATGATATTTGAACAAATAAACTTAAAACCTGGTGTATGAATTTTAAATATTAAACACTAGTTGTCATGCAATTTCCACAAATAAAAATATGGAAATATATTATCAATATTGATTTAGGGCCCGATCGATGGTGGTTGTGAATATTAAGAGCCCGTTTTGTAGCCATTTTTTTAAAAATGTATTTTTCTCTTTTCTTTTCAACCACACATTCTCTATTAAAATAATATTATGCGTAAATAAAAAAATTTCCTTATTTTTCAATCACACATTTCACATCAATTTACTATTCTAAAATGCATTTTTACATAAAAATACCTATCAAACATCCCCTAATTTTATGATCATTAGAGAGAAAAATAAATTTCATCTGTGAATGAAGAAGTAAAAAATGCAGCTGACTTGAAAGTAATGGTCAAAATTTTCATTTTTTGGAATGAAAAATCAAAACCAAACGGGAGCTTAATGGCTAGAGTAAGAAAAAATAAAAAAAATAAAAAATAAAAAATTATATACAAGTAAAAGAGAAATGAGTTTAAAAAAGAAGAAGTGTTATTTATGATTTCTTATTAAGAAAAAAAATGCTAATTATTTTGATAGAGTGAATGCAATTGCTTTCTCAAAGTAACTTTAAATTTAATTATCTATGGAAAGACAAATGTCTGTTTTAATTATTCTATTTAAGATTAAAAAAAAAATGCTAATATCTTTATATGATTTCGGAAAATTAATTACGATTCAATAAACAATGTAAACAAACGTCAAGGTATAATATTTTGCTCAAAATTTAAGTCAAGTTTACATTCCAGACTTAATTTTGAGAAGAGTAGTTTTCAAGAACAGCATTTCGTGGACTAGCCAAGCTTTGATCACCCCAGATTCGGCTTTGTTTCTTCTATCCACCTCGGGCAATTTTAGGTACTCGTCCTGAAAAACCAGCATCAGAGGGAAAGAACTCGAGCTGCACCGCTCCATCCTTAGCTTCTTGTTTATTTCAAGCCAGAATTTGAAATCAGAGCTGGATCCCGGTAAAATATGTGCATAAAATGACCTCACCTATCTCTTTCACCTGTACCTTCTTCCCGCGACAGAAAATGGCACAAAATTTGATGTTGCCTCAGAGAAAAAATGATAGAAACAAAGAGATGCTATAAGCATAACTGCAGCCAGCACTCTCATTAATAATACTGAAGAAAATGGGGCATAGCCTAGTGATGCAAAGTACAGGAGTGAGGTTATCTCACGTCTTGCTGGCAGTGGCAGTGTAGAGGTTCGATTCCTGAAATATAGAATTGGACTCCTTTTAGGCGTAGTGTACAGATGAATCTTGTTCCCTGACCTGTTGGAGTACATTCCGCGATTTACCTCTCTCACAAAACTCTAGAGACGGAACGGTGGGGACTCTCAAGATTGAAGTTCAACCTTTAATATTGAAGAAAATGGACATAACCTCTGATAAGAAACTGTTTTTGGGAACTGTCATCGTTACAAGGCTATAGTTAATATTCTTGATTCCCAATGACTGACAATTTGTGAACAAATCTTCTAAAGGATATTATTATGAGAGAAGATCTGGATATGCATATACGTATAATCTGGCTGAAGTTTTTTCATATCATGGCAGCATTATTTAATTATTAAATTTACGGTTGAAAAGGAAAGAAAATCCAATAAGTGGCCGGGTGTTGCAGTTCATAAATTTCAGAGATCAATACCAACACCTTAAACTTGTATCATTAGTTACAAGCTTGAATATAAAAGTCTATCAAGGAAGAGCTCCCTCAGTTTAATCATTCCAGTAAATGAAAGGGCAAATTAGAACACAAACAAGTTTGCTAATTAATTCAGAAGACGTCAAAAAAGTGCCACATGAGAATTGACGCAACTCTTGTTATTCTATACAAGTAATCCTAGCTAATTCACTGATTTGTAAGAAGATACTGAATTTTTTGTATTTTTTAAAAAGGTTTAGAATATTGATTCTGAACAAGATGGCGGTTGATAAAGGAATATCTCATCAATTTTTACAAATGCAAAATGATAGTCATTTGCACTATCAACCAAATAAAATAACAAAGAGGTTGGAGGTGGATTTAGACCGGATAAGAAGATATAGTCAACTGCATTTTTATTGAATGAAAAATTTGAGAACATTATCCACCTCTACCTAGTAATACCAATTATAATTTTATCTTTGAACGGCCTAATCCGGTGTGTTAAACATAACCAAAGTGAACAAAATAGGTGGATTTCATAAGGATCAGTCAACATAATCCCTGCCATTGTTTCAAAATTGCCTCAAATTCGCACAATTCAAAGCAGTAAAGAAACCTATGCAGCTCATACCAAGGGAAATGTATGCAAATGAGGTTGCCAACTACAAGGTCAACATCACAGCATATTCTTGAGTTGAAAATGATAGTTAAAGTCCTTCCCCTGCTTTTCATTTTGGGTTGCATGCTATTTAACAGGAGCTTGATAGAGTTCCAGCAGTAAAGAAAATAATGACAGGAAATAGTGAAATGAACTTTGATTGAATTGCAAAAAAATTACAAAGAAAGTAAAGAACAATTAGCCATTCGAGAGGGCTATAATTCTCCTAAAGGTTTCCCTTCTACTCACTCAATAATTGCCTCCTACTAAGTCTCTCTCCCCCCCTATTTATAGCCATTCCCTAACTAATTCCCCCCCCCCCACCCACTTCCCCCT
>NC_036256.1:16328518-16344109 GCF_002742605.1 Olea europaea var. sylvestris | reverse complement strand
CCCACTTGCCCTTGTAACAAATTTCTGTTGCTGCCTCCTCCTAGTTGCTTCTCAATCCTTCTTGTTTCTTCTAGAATGGGTGACGCGGATGGAAGCCTATCATTACCCCCGTTTCCAAATCCACCTTGTCCTCAAGGTGGGAGTCCGGTAAGTGTTGGCAGATAGACCTTTATGATTCTCATGAAGCTTCATTTGATGGTAAGCCTTCTGGGTCAGACTTTCCTGTGAAGCTTTCAGCAACAGATTGCAGTCCTGAATTCGTTGGGCTACTTCCATTAGTTGGCCCAACCCTTTTGGGCTTAATAACTTGATTGCAGCCCTAATATCAAGCTTTAACCCATTAACAAAAGTGCTTTCCAAGACTACCTCAGGTTCATCTATTAAAAACGCAGCCAACACCTCAAACACACACCGAAATTCAGCAACAGTATCACCTTGATTTATTGCCAGGAACTTCTCAAAGATGCTTCCCTCTTGCTTTGGCCGAAAATGCAGCGGGGCTGTTGCTTGAATTGCTGCCAGTTTTGGAAAGGCATTCTGGCCGATTGTTTCGAAGATTCCCTGGAGGCTTTGAAGTTTGGTAGCCCCTTATTTTTATTGTGATGCCCGATTGGATTCTTCTCCCGCCATCGATGATATAATCGCTTCCTTGCTTGCAGCATATTGGCGTAACTGGGGCTTGGATTAATCTGGGTGTATATAGTTGTTGGGCCATTTTCCTTTATTTTATTCTGGCCCATTTCACCTAGGGCTTGATTAAGTAAAACTTTGTAATCCTCTTGTTGGGCCGCCTCTATATCATACTCTAAACCCACTAACTTCAACAATCTCTCTCTTGTCATCTTCTCACAAATAAGCCTATTAACAAACCGCCTTTCCCACATCGCATATGAGATCTCTGACAATGGAGCGGCTGGTAATCCAGATTGGCGATAATCACTCACCAACCCTTCCTGTAGGAAGGCTAAAAGTTTCTCCTCATTGGTGCCTTCTCCGGTCGATCGAGATCTATTCATCAGTAGCCCCTGTAATTCCTTCCCAACAATTGAAACTCAATTGGGGTTAATACCATAATTGAAATGCACCACGACCTCCATCTCTTGTGCAATCTGTCTTTTTGTGGTCTTTTTCGCAATAAATCCAACTACCAAATTCAATAAAACCTTCAATTTATCATCAACAGAATTCAGGCATATATTTGTGTAATTTGGGCTGCTCATAATTGGGCTGAAAAAAGGTAGGTTATAGTTGTTAGTTTTAGATCTATATGGGCCGAAATTTGGTTGGCCCCTTGCTTCATTTTGATTTTCCACTTTTTGGGCTGGCTCAATAATTTGGTCCACCATTTGAGCCTTCCGTATGACCTCCGCTTGTCTTGCCGATTTCACGCCACTGGGGAGATTTCCTTCCAACACCGTTTCCAGACTCGTCGGCGATGGAGCTTCCAGATTCTCCATCATTCTTTGATCCTCCTTGACCGTCCTCTGCTCTCCAAAAAACTAGCCAGCTGAATTATCACCATGGAACACCGTATCTGGAATTGTCGGCATCTTCATCTTCTTCGACGTGTTTTGTAGCAGCCATCTTGGTTCAAGACTCTCCGACAGAGAAGACTCTACAACTCCTAACGGATTCTCCTTTTTGATGGTGTCTTCTTGTTGAGGTGGATTCCAGTTTGTGTCCTCTTAAGACAAACCAAATTTGTCAATCATTAACCCTTTCAATTCTCTTCAAGTTTGCACTGGCATTTGTCGATCGACCTCCTGAAACCAAATCCATGTATGCCAGTCAAAACAGGCTGTTGCAGCCTCTATTTTCTCAGCCTCCAACAATTGATTTTGGGAGAAGATCTCATCCGCTAAGGACACCCAACAATCTGTGTTTTCCCCATGGAATATCGACAAATTTAGCTGGCCGTATGAATCCAGCCCCAAATCACCGTCTCGACCTCCTTCCCGTTGCATTACCATCTTCTCAAGCCGATTCAATAGTGAGATCCAACTCTCTTCTAATTCTTTGCTGAAATTAGTTCTTCTGTCCAAGGATCGAGTGCTCTGATACCAATTGATAGAGTTCCAGTAGTAAAGAAAATAATAATAGGAAATAGTGAAATGAACTTTGATTGAATTGCAAAAAAATTGCAAAGAAAGTAAAGAATAATTAGCCATTCGAGAGGGCTATAACTCTCCTAAAGGTTTCCCTTCTACCCAATCAATAATTCCCTCCTACTAAGTCTCTCTCCTCTCTTATTTATAGCCATTCCCCCTCCCCCCACTTGCCCTTGTAACAAATTTCCGTTGCTACCTTCTCCTAGTTGCTTCTCAATCCTTCTTGTTTCTTCTAGAATGGGCGAGGCGGACGGGAGCCTATCAGAGCTCTGCAGAAGCAAAATGTAGCATAGCATAATTTTTTGCCACCATAAAAGGAGTGTGTATAGAATAAACAATCATATTTGTTCACACAAATAACAAATCACAGTTCAGTTAAACTGTTGTATCTAATAAATAAACCAGATTTTGTTATCATACAACAGTTTAACTGTCAGTTTGAACATCAGGCTCATGAACAACCAACAACCAGATTCAACGTCATCAGTTTGCCACCTAAACGCTCGATTCCAACAGATTCCTCACAATACAAAAAGGAGCTAAGAAAATTTCACAAGCCAACTTCAAACTTCATTCAATCATGTAGGACAGTGAAAGAGACTACAGAACACCTTGCAAGAGTTCCACAGCCTTCTATCTCAAAAGTTGCAAAATTTTAAATGAAAATGAGCTGTATGGTATTTCCAAATATCTTGAAAATGCAAAGGGCTGCAAGAGCAAGAGTTTTTTCACCATTTATTTAGCATATTGTATTCTTAGTGCGTGTAACTCTCCATCTCCAATAAAAGTGCTAGAACAAATAGTCAGCTTTGCCTCCAGAGACCTTGACAAAATTCTTACAGCAATGCAATCTCTTTCATCTGAAAAAAGAAAAGCAGCCATGTGCAGACACATAATTGTAAGAGAATGTGCAAGTGTTGGATAATGTTAGGTTTAATTTTACCCTTTGAACCGTCTTCTGCACATAAATTCTTCAAGTATTCGGAATCCCTTTCCTTCTCACTCTGAATTACTTGCTGCAACCTTCCAAACAATCCACCGCTGCAATTTACCAATTGAGAGTGAGATTCTGACTCAAAGTAGAGGTGTATTATCTACATCCAGCAGCTAACTTGCAAGAATTTAGCACCAGTACCCACCCCAATAGTCTAGGCAGCACTAAGTGTGGCCTCTCATCATTCACAGGAACAGTTCCAAAAGCTTCCTGAAATTGATCCACCATAGTCCTGCAAGGAATATTTGACTTGAAACTTTGAGGGTTCCCCTGAAACAGAAAGTACAAAGTCAGCAAGTGAATTTCACAGATGCCAAATCACAGTCAACTGAACCGAAAATAAATGACCGTTTACCAAGGAATTACCTCATCATCACTGGAAAGTCGATTACCCAAAGCTTCAATTAGGTCATCACCATCCATCCTTCCATCACCCGATGGGGATGGATTTCTATTTGGAATAATCTGTGGGTTTCTTCCTCTTTTCCCAATATCCTAGATAAAATATAAGAATGAATCTTCAATACAGAAGTAAAAGAAGATACTAACCATTTCAGAACTTCCTTGCAGCACCCCACTCCTCTCCTTAAAGCAGTCTAGAAATTCAATTATTGAATGCTCTTTAAAAACACAATTAAGGACCAGTTCCGATTGTACTGTGTGAATCTCAGTCTGCTCTATTTCTTGTCCATGAGAAACCCACCTCGTACCATCAATTGACTGGTTCATGTCTCTGTCAGCTGCAGCATCGAATTGATACGGTAATGGAATATTATCCAAAGCTGTCCCATTCTCATTCTTATGCCTAAGAACTAAAGGCAGATCTTCCTTGCTTGACTGGAAACCAAAAGAAAATTTGGGCTTGGCTTTGTCCCTGCCACCACCTGGAGCAGTCAAGAAGCTATTTGAGTAAATTTGATCATAACTCTAGACCAACAGAAGAACAGTCTCAGAGTTTAAGTGATCTACAAGTGATAGGAATTCAAATAACTTTTTTGATTTAACCATAGGCTGATTCCCACAAGACAATAACTCTATACATAATAGTCAAGCAAAAACTCTTCACATATTCAAAGTTGAGATGCTTTATTTCTCTCTCTTTCCGTGCTTTTCAAATAAGGAGCATCTTTGAGGAAGTGTGAGAAGGTTTGAATGATAAGGGTGGAAATTGAAACAAGATGTAAGAAGCAAATAATTGACAGCAGCATGAATGCATTGGTCACCGCCCATAGATGGAAGAAACATAATGTCAACTTATCAAAATCATTTTGTAGGAAAGAGAAAAAGAGGTGATACTTTTAGAGGATTTGTTTTCCTTCACGAAGGCACCTCCAGATGAGGACCTGCCAGAGTTTTCATTAAAACTAAGTAATGTCGCAGCTTCTCGACTTGCTCTGGACCATGTGCCACCAACATCCCTTTTTACGCTTCCCAGTGTATGAAGGCTAACTTTCTTGAAATTTGAAACAGCATAGTTAAAGACATGGTTTACCGAAGAATATACTAAAAATGGACTGCATTTCAGAACAAAAAAGTGACTTAACAAACAGCAGCTATGAAGTTAATAAAGTATCTTATTAGCACACACCTCATCAGCAGAAGTAATTTCTTCGTCGGAGTTAGAGATCGATGCAACTGTTGGTAAGTAGTCAGTTCTTTCATTCGAGTAGCAAGCAGATATTCTCGGACGACGAATGGAATCATCCTCATCATTAAAGAGAGGGTATTCAATTTCATCATCAATACAAAAACCTACTAGCCTCTGCTAACAAAAAGATTCAAGAGGGAAGCTATGTAAATTGAAAACGTGCACATATTTGTATGGAGGAAAAAGAGTTGATTTATTCTTATGGTAGTGAAAAGAAGGTTTTCTTTAACCTTCTATTCCAGTAAATATGACCAATTTTAATGAATTGATTTGATCTCTGCAGGAGGTCCGGCTAAATATTACTGAGTCAGAAAAAGTAGCTATCGTAGTTTCAGGTTAATACCTAACAAGATGAAGTGGACACTTTTTCTGTTGGATCAAGTTGACAAGAATCCGCAGAGACACACGGGGACTAATTTTTCCAACAAAGTGTGACATACTCATTCAAGATGTAGTTATACATTTGAAATGTGTATAGAAGAAATGAATCAAAATGAATACCTCTTAGTTTCTCGAACTGTGAGAGAACTTGTATTTACCCCTGCCAATTCACATTGAATTACACAATATAAAGAATTTACATTCAAATAGTAACATCAAAAAGTTCGCAATATTGAATTTCGCTATATCAAAAATTTTAAAAATTCAGTTGCTGTTACCTATAAAAAATCATTAAACGTCTATATAACATTTCTTTTGCAATGGTTAACAGTATTCACCTTGTTATCCATAGGACCATCCAAGGAAATATATTTTTCTGACCAATCACCCTCCAAAGTTTCCTCCATTTCTGTTAGTTCCAAATTGAATCAAGAAAAAAAATTGAATAAAAAGCCCTAGCAGAAGTCTAACTTATCTATCTAAATTTGCACTAGAAGAGGTAACTCTATCAGAAATACTCTAATCGGAATCAATGTTATCCTGCAAGTTCGTTCCAAATTGTAGCTTCAAATTAGAAATTCGATAATAATTTTGATTGGCCAGAAATAATGGGATAAAAAAATAAAATATGCAATGCGGAATCTATAATCTGAGAGTAGAAATGGAAATTACTAACCGAGAGCCTGTTCTTCCTCTACATTACTGAAGTCTGATTGAAGAAGAAAATCTGAGAGAGTGAAAATGTTGCGATCTATATTATCCTTCGACTGAGAGATGAGGAGCGCGGGAAGAGAACACTGCTGGATTTATGACCAAAGTCGTACGTCACAATTTTCCAGGGGGCACTTTTCACAAAGGCTTTGTCAAGATACCATTTTTCACTTTGACCAATTTTTTTTTTTTGACATTCATCACAATTACCTTTTAAGGTGTAAAAAATAAACTTATTCTTAAGTTACACGATTACAAAAAAAAATATATTGTTTCAAAGACTAGTATATCCTTATAAGTTATAAAAAATTCCAAACATTTCTCACTTAAATTTTCGAAATCAAATCACTTCTTTTATCTGTTTCCTCCAACACGGACATAGAATGACTTCATTTTTCATCTGCATCAACCGTAAAATTTCATAAATTTATCAAACGCTTAACAAAAAAATTATTTCTAGCCAACACTACGAATCGGTAAGTATATTTACGTATTATTAATTTCGTTTTCGTTGAATTAGTAACTTGTTTTTAATTGTTAAAACTTATTTTTTATATATGCAGATAAATTTTTGCAATTTTAGACAAATCTATAATTTTTTAAGCAAAATTGAAAAAAAATCATTTGAATAAGTCCTAGAATGGGCCATTTGGAAGTCAGGGTCATTCTAGATCCACCCGACCTAGCCTGTTGTTTCCGACGTGTTGGATCTAGCCGGCTAGGCCAATTGTCGGTCCGAACAATTTTTGAAGTCATTTTTATCTTGTAATTATACTTTTTTAACAAATTATGTTCTCCTTATGCAGATATGGGATCGGCTGCAATTCAATTTGCTACTTTAGTAAATTTGAAATGAATGAAAATGAACATTGGGTATGGAAATGGACGAGCGAAAGACGTAGTGTTATTGCAATTGTGATAAGTTCTAGTACATCATATGCAGAAATGTACCATGAATTACAGAACTTGCTCGGCGTCGATCCCCCTCAGTACGACATGGAATTGAGATTTCTATTCAGCGAGCATGCATCCATTTTAATTTCACCTATAATAGTTACTTCTGAAACTGAAATGAAAGTTTTAATTGAATTGAACTAGAATCGCACAACTCTTATTTGCGTAACTTTAGTAGAGAAGAATAACCCCGATGGTGAACATGAAGATTTCGATGGAGGGGATCATAATGTGAATGATTTTTGGGACAAAGTGGAGATAGTTCGTGAGGATAACGTGCCTATTCCCGAGATAGTTGCTCCTCACCATGACCTCACTATTATGCACAGAATTATCTCAATAGTTGGAGACAATGAAAATGACAATGTATTTATAAATGAGAATTTGATTGCACTATCCCATCATAGACATGAGTCGGGGGAGCTCACAGATTGGAACGAGTACACGGTCCTCTAAGTGTTCGCGTATAGTTCCCGATTATGAAGATTTATAAGTCGAGCAATTGTTCAAAACAAATAAAGATTTGTAGGAAGTTGTTCATCGAATAGTTTTGAAACACAACTTTGAGCTTAAAGTGAAAAAATTAAACAATTTGACATATACAATTATCTGCATTGACGACAATTGTCATTGGGGCTTGCAGGCAACGAAAATGGACCCGAATGAGTTCTTCATAGTTTATATATATGCACAGAAACATACCTATAAAAATGATTTATAGACCTTCGGACATCATTAATGATGTTCTTCGAGAGTATGTGATGGTCATGAGTTATCAGAAAACCTGGAAGGCCAAGGAATGCACATTGGAGGACTTAATGGGTTTGGTCGATGAAACTTATGCTAAATTGGTTAGGTATTGCCATAACATGGAAAGAGCTAATCCTGGATTGACATTTTTTATTGAGACGGATGGCAAAAATCGCTTCAAGTATTTCTTCATGGTCCTTTGACAATGCATTAGAGGGTTTTGAAACCCAATGCGACCCTTAATTCTAGTCGACGGTACAATTTTTAAGACTAGATACGAAGACAAGTTGATTATTGCAACATGTCAAAATCCTAACATCCAAATTTACCCTCTTGCATTCAGCATAATCGACAAAGAGAATGACCTAGTGATACGTTGGTTCTTCACGAAATTGCAGAAAGTGATTGGGAATTTTGAGAACCTTGCATTCGTAATTGACTAGGGACAGTCGATAATTAATGGTATCACCAAAGTCTTTCCCAAAACGCATCACGGTTATTGTATGTACCATATACAGGGCAACCTGAAGACTAAGTATCGGGACAGTAGCATAGTTGCATTGTTTAAGAGAGTTGCAAAAGCTTATAGTTTTGAAGAGTTCGATAAATTTATGGTCGAAATAGAAAGTAAATCACATACTGCATGAGAGTATCTAACAGAGATGGGGATTGAACACTGGGCACGATCACATTTTTCAGGACGTTGATACAATATAATAATGTCGCTTAATGCAGTGTTCAAGAATGATCGAGAGTTATCAATTCTTGCAATGATTGAGCACATTTGTAACAAGCTACAGTAGTGATTTCATGATCGATGTGAGGAATCATAGAGTTGCACAACTGTGCTAACCCCCGCTCAGGAAAATAAACTCTTCAAGATGTTGAAGGTGACGAAAAAGGTATGTGTGAGACTACTGGACCAGTTTCGCTTCTCTGGAAGATGTGGACGTAATATCGGATATATCGTGGACTTGAATGATAACACGAGCACGTGTAGACGTTTCAGTTGGAAAGTTTTTCATGTACACATGCAGTGGCAGTAGTTATGCATAGTGGATTTTCAGTTATTATTACATGACTGATTATTGAAAAGTATCGTATGCCGAAACGATATATCCTGTACCAAATTAAGCCAAGTAGGAAGTTCCAGACCACATTTGCCCACTTAACAGTGCGTTGTCACCCAGAGTCAAACCACATACTCCTGGATATATACGCATGTCTAGAATACCATTTATTGAAAAATTTCCTCGACCTCGTAAGTGCGGCACGACAGGGCATACTTACGAATTTTGCACAAATCATATTTCATTATATAACAATTCAACAGATATGTAATAAAATTTAAAATTTATTTGCTATTTTCACATTCTGTCTGTTATGTAATATTTAGTATTTGTAAAAATCATTGCATTAAATGTTCGACTTTAAATTCAAATTGATGGTTTGAATAGTAGTATTTTTGAAATACCATATTTATTTTAATTATTTATTTAATATATAATTTAATTTTCATTTAAATATTTAATTAATTATTTTAATTATTTACTTAATGTTTAATGAGTTATATAATATTTCATTAATTATTTTACATAAATTTGACAATATTTACAATTATCTCATAATTACAAAAAATCAACGTATAACGTTTACATAAATTTGACAATATTTACAATTACATCGTAATTACAAAAAATCAACATATAAAATATTTATGGATCACAATTGTATTGATACAACCTCGAGATCAATACTTAAAAATTCTATATATTTTATTGTGAAAATATAGTAATCGCCACTGCAAGTAAATAATAATATATTAGTTCGAGCCCTATAATTAAAAAATAAGTTTTCAAATTAAAAACTATTAAATCCTTACGATATTCCTTGTTTCGCAATCGTCATGTTCCGCACAATGGCTAATTTGTCATTTACTCAAATCATCACATGTCTAGCCATCATGAGAATGATTATAATCATTGACTCCAATTGATTTTGTGTCAAATAGCTATGGTCGGAGTCGTACACATAGATAGTGGAATCAGCAAATACGATCACCAGTGAAAAGCAGTATTTGTTCGTGATCACCGGAATGTACATATGTGTACAATTTGTCCATGGCTTTCTGCATGTCCGCTGCAGCCCAATCACCCATTCCAGCATGTATTTAGGTACCACATATCTATTCTCCTAGATAGAAGTGTGCTATGCTCAATATCAACAGCCTGTGCAAACTCGAAGCTCAAGATAACTCGACTAGGAATGTCAAAAGATCTCGGGTGTCTTCGAGCCCGATCACGTAACAATTTCATGGCCAAGTCGATATGCTGAAACAAAAATACCAATAAAAAAGAGAAATTGTCAATATATCATAATAAATAAATTAACAACTTCTGTAAACATAATATACTTGCATCATTGGCGAGCCAAGCTGAGGTCGTTAATATATCTTCGAACCATTTCTTAGCGATCAAAATTGTCTTCTTCCCAATCTTATAGCTATTTTTGAAAAATGAAAAAGTGAAATGTTACAAAAAGTACAAATGATACTTATATATATATTAGTAAAATCATAAAATACTTACTCGAATTTAAGGGATTTGAACCATTCATTGAATGCCTTGTGTCAAACTGGGTCGATCTTGTAAAAGAGATTGGGGAACGTCCCATCCACAAACGTCCTTCTCTTTTCCTCGACCGTCTAGGGAGAAACGATGTACTGTGACGACAATATCGACCTCTTACCGACCATCAGCTCTGGTACGTTAGCAGCATGCTTTTTACCTTTCCTTACCTCCGCTGCCCCCTTCGACACGAAGACTATGTTCTCCGTCGTCCTTGGCATCCTCTTGTCCTTTACCGCCCCCTCTGCCTCATCCCCCTCCTGTAACACTCCTGTAACACTGCCACGAGTTTTATGTAACGTGATTTAACTGTAATCGTACAGTGTCAAATTTTGTAGTATATTAAGGAATTGAAAAGTGTCGAACCCACAGGGATTGATATTCGACTTCTACTGAATACTATAATTTTGTCCGCGTTTACTTTATTTAGACAATCGGATGTTAAATTGATGTTTGAATATTAAACTAATGTCGATGAATTAAATAACGTAGGGAACATGAATCAATTTTTTAAAGATTGGATTAGAATTATGTAATGTCTAGGGAGTGATTTCACCATATTATCGATATAATTCTCAACACCTATAGATATTCCTATCAACTATTTCTCCAATTCATAAGCAAGAATCCTAAATTAATTCTATTTCCTTCTCTCGAACGTCAAATAGAACTTATCTCTATATTTTAATCCCAATATCTCTATTCCGAATTAAATATATAACGATTATCAAGCACTTGGTCCTTGTTTTACCCTCAAAGATTTGCACTTTCTCTCGAAACCTACAAATCTAAGTTATATTGTTCTTAGATCACGCCTAAATTTTCCTCTCTCGAGAGTCAAATTTAGAGTAACAATTCATTCAATTGGTGATCAGGCAATTGAAAGCATTACGTAAGAACAATGCAAATCAATTCTGGAAAAATCAATGGGAATATTATAAAGAAATAAAATTATGTCTCAAATAGGTTACATCAAACCCTAGATTTAAAAATTTAGTTCATAATGGAGAATAAAATTGCAATGAAATACAAAATAGAGTGCATGGATAAGAGAAAGATAGAAAAACACTCAAGTTGCTGCTCTATTTTTCAGTCTTGTTGTTTAATTTCTCAGTTTTCTGCCTACTTCTTCTCCAAAATCGGGTCAATCTTCTCTCAATTGGTGCTTCTTTTTCTCTTGCCTCTTCAGCTGTCTCCCCCCAAACTTGGTCTTCATCTTGGTATTTATATTTTCTAAGAGTCCTCAATAGTTAGGGTATGATTTGTGGGCCGAAAAGATAATTAAAAATCCGACCTTTATGTTTTCGGGATTTGGTGCCACGGTGCCCAAGTACGGTGCCATGGCCCGACGATGATAATGTTAATTGACGCCATGACGCTAGTGTTTTTGCTTCGTTTCCTCTTTGTTGGGCGCCATGACGCCAGCGTTACTGCTGGTTTGAACTCTTTTGGGCCCCATGGCGTCCCTTTTTCAACGCCATGGCGCCAGTGCCACTGCTTTGCTTCTCTTCACTTTGTTTTCCAAGCCTATTTTCCACTCCAATCTTATTCAATAATTGCTTATTCATGCTCCATTTCATTGATCATCATTTTTGCTCATCACAGGCTCCCAATAGTAGTATTTTCTCTAGAGTTGTCCAAACTGCAAAACAACACGAACACACACATCAAAACGTTCAAAAATACCCAAGAACAAATAAAAAAACGTGATTTAGAAGCTCTAGTTTAATGAGTGAATTACACTCATCAAACACCCCCAAACTTAGTTCTTTGCTTGTCCTCGAACAAATACAAAACTAAAGATAATCATTAACGAATACAAAAGCACAACTAAACAGACAAAGTCACTCAAAAGAAACTTTATGTTAGACACCTTGCATTTATAGCTCAAGATTAAAAACACAGCGTCAAATTCATGAATTACTTCAAAACTACGATGCACGCGTCAAATTCTCGCTTATTCAATGCAAACGGGTGTGTGTGAGGAGAGTTAAGCACAACGCTGTACAATAATAAATTGACCCAATTTTCGACCTTAAAAGTCAAATATTTCCTTGCATCGCTCGTGGGATTCACACACCCCCAAACTTAGTTCTTTATCTTGGTATTTATATTTTTTAAGAGTCCTCAATGGTTAGGGTATAATTTGTGAGCCGAAAACATAATTAAAAATCCAGGTTTTATTGTTTCGGGATTTGGCGCCACGACGCCCAAGTATGGCGCCAGTGTTTCTGCTTCGCTTCCTCTTTGCTGGGCACCATGTCACCTAGGTCTAGTGCCATGGTGCCAGGGTTACCGCTGGTTTGAACTCTCCCTTTTTCGACGCCGTGGCGCCAGTGACTCTGCTTTGATTCTCTTCACTTTGTTTTCCGAGCCTATTTTCCACTCCAATCTTAATCAGTACTTGCTTATTCATGCTCCATTTTATTGATCATCATTTTTGCTCATCGCAGGCTCCCAATAGTGGTATTTTCTCGAGAGTTGTCCAAACTGCAAAATAACACAAACACACACATCAAAACGTTCAAAAATGCCCAAGAACAAATCAAAAAACGTGATTTAGAAGCTCTAGTTTAATGAGTGAATTACACTCATCAAACACCTTTGCTACCTCCTCCGATATCCCCTCTACCTCTACTAGTACCCCATCGGTTACCTCTTCTGATATACCCTCAGCTACTTCCTTCAATACGCTCTCTACCTCTGATAGTACCACATCTGTTACTTTCTCCCGTACCCCCTCCACACCCTCCATGTCATGTGCCAAAAATGAATTGTTCGCCTCCTCCAATGGCCGCGACGAATCATCATACCTCATTCGACCCTCTTGCTCCTGAGAACCTTTAGTCCCCCTGTCGCTCCCTCTATCCTGAGGACATCCAGTCCATTCGTCGTTCGCTCCATCCCGAGAGCCGTCAGTCCTTCATAGGCTTGCTATATCACCTCGTATCATTGCAACCTCAGCATAAAAGTCTCCTAACCCGGCTCGTAGCATCGCGACTTTTCTATATAGCATGCATACTATTTGTTTACAAACAGTTAGCAAGATTTTATCAACCTTCCCAATCAAAATTCCTTAGGCAACTTTTGACACAAATTATCTTTTAATATAGATATACTTTGGATTAAAAGAATGCCAACAAATAAAACTCATAGATAAGACTACCAACAAATACAATACACAAACATGTATGCACCGGTTCATGAATATCATATGTATTATGAATTTCACAACTAATTATCATATATTCTGGTGCATCAATTTTAGATTTTCCACTCTAATTTCGGAATATTAGAATTTCTTCTAATGGGTCAAAACCAGAATCTACATTATATGGTGCATGATTGAATAATATCAGATTGTTTGTCCACAAATCAACTTGAAATATATCGTAATGAATTCAACATATAAATGAATGATACCAAGATATAGAATCACTATCGATTCTGTTATAATATACAGATTCATTACACGTGAATTTCTCTAATTAAAATGTTGTAATAGAACACATTTACTAGAATCATGATATGTCAAAATTTTGTCTTATGATTTTATTCATGCAGTATCTTGATTTCGATTGCAAATAAAATATAATATGCATAAGAAAATTCATCTTAAGATTGTTGGAGAATACACCGATTATGTGCATATTATATTCATAAAAGCATACCGTTTATTTGCGTGAAATCAAAACATAATTTCGACTTACCAAAATAGAATTTGAGAAGCAAAATAATAATAGTTACCGAATCCGAATGCATGAATATGGATTCATCTTTTTTTATTCTTGAACGAAAGTAAGTTATTCTTTTGAATCAAACCAACGATTATCGAATTTGACCATTTCCATTCTTGAATTAAAACATTTGAAATGAGAGAATACTATTTTTTGCACTTTTTATTTATTTAGTTTTTAGAAATATAATAGGAAAATAAATTATTCTACACTATTTCAATGGACTTTTGGACCTAAATTTATTATTAAATACAAAATGTATTAACTAATAGAAAGTTTAATAATAAAATGACATGAAAAAATTCAATGACATAAATGTTATAACGACAAAGATTAAGAACTTTAAGTACAGTTAAAATGTTGTGTAAAAAGTAAAAAATTGTAGTGTGAATATAATTATCCTTATAAAATTAGTACTAATATTCTTTGAATTTACTAGTTTGCCACTCCACTTGTTAATTTCTTAAATTTATCCAATATCTATTAAATTTGGGGATTAGCCATTAAGTTTTTCTTCTCCACAATCGAAATATTTTTTAGGTTGGAATAAGGGCAGTTTGACATGACTTTTGAAAATTCAAAAAAAGCATTTGAGATCCAAAAGTTACTTTTGAACCCATTTAACTAATTTTATGAATGTGCTTCTAGTAATTAAAAACACTTTAGGAATAGAAAGAGCTTTTAAAAATTCGTTTTCAAATAAAAAGTAAAGTAACTTTCTTCAGCAAAAGCAAAAGTAAGACATGCCAAACATAACCTAAATCGAGATAGCTCGGAGATGGAAAAATCATATGTAAAAATTTGTATGACAAAATTAGTTGAGAATTCAAATGCTAGATTGGACGTTAAAGCGAGCTTTGATGTGAATGGAACAATTATAGAACACTTTGACTAAAAAAAAAAAATAATAATAATAAACTGCAGTGTCACCCCTAAATCATTTCATCCTAAAAGAATTTATTTTTGAATTTTTATGTTCATTTCTAAACTTTTTAAGTCAATAAATTTATTTTTCGATAGATCCAAAACTTATTGGAGTATGCACAAAATGGACGGTTTGTCGAGCACAAAAATTGACCCGATTATTATAATAATTAATATTAAACCTACTGCAAAGGTTATGGATAATAGTTTAATCTTTAAATCAACCGGCTGCAGGCGGTGGTTTTATTATGATGCTTACTATATTGCTGTAAAGAAGTTGAAATCTTCAATGCTTGAAAGTTGAGTATTTCAAAACGTAACAAATAATTGACTTATTCGAAGATTAAAAGCACGCTTTAATTAATTAGAGAATAAGAGTTTAATTTTTTTTTTTCATTTCATAATATTTTCTCTTTTAAAAATTGGATAAGAAATGAACCAGTTACCGCCAATCAGATTGATGAAGAACCGTGAACACAAGTCAGAAAAATATCATCTCAACCAAGTGAAGCAAGAGCTTGTTATCGATTTGAAAGAAAAATCATCGTTGTCGATAATGTAAATAGTGTAGTTCAACACCAATTTCTCAACCATAGGAAGACTTTGTTTGTGCAATTGTTTGTAGTTCAATAAATCAAACATATCGTAACTATACGTGCCTTTGATTTTGTCAAGTCAATAAACAAGGAAGGAATTGTTAATTGAATTTTGCATTTAAATTGTGATTTTGGGATTAATGCAACCCCCCCCCCCCGGG
>NC_036256.1:16284851-16328509 GCF_002742605.1 Olea europaea var. sylvestris | reverse complement strand
ATAAATCCCCCCCCCCCCCCCCCGGGGTCTCTCTCTCTCTCTAGAAGAACTTGAAACAGCTGGATTGGGTTTATAGTTAATTGTATTATGGGGGAATTAGGTTTGAAGTTTGTTAACATAAGAGAAATGTAATAGGCACTGTGGCCTCACACGTTGTTTCAATTAGTATTACTTAAATGACTAGAAAAAGATATCAATAAAGAAATTAAATGAATTAAATTTATGTAAAACCCAAAAACACAGTGTGGAAGTCACGTCAAAACAAACGAGTTTACTTCAATACTTTGAAATCAATGATTCAATATTATTAATTATTAAATTAGGATATACATAAACCTTGATCCTTAAACAAATTCCTCTAATGTTAAACCTCCATAGGTCACCAACTCGGACAAGCATTAATCCCATACATGGTCTTATCACTTTGCTAAGACGGTGTTTTTGGTAAACACTTAGCCGGACCTCATCATTGTATCCCCCTTTGAGAAGAGGCATCCCTTCTCGAAAGTTATAGACTAATTTGCCAAATTCATTAAAGAGAAATGTCTCGTACTTCTTAACATTCTCTACCTACTCAATGTCTCTTTTTGATACCTATTTATCATTCAAGAGAGGCTATGTTCGATATGTACAATGGGTAAAATTTGTTAACATGCCACCAAATCTTCGAAAGTCTCGAAAAAACACAACGAATTGAATAGGATTGAGGAAGAAAGAAGCAAATCTGTTTCAAGTATAATCCAACATCATATCACTTTCTCCAAGGAGGCAACTTAAAAACATAGAAATGACTTTCCCAAAGTTAAAGAAAAAGGGAGAAGGGAAACAGAAGATTATCATTAACAAAGGGAATATTTCTGGCTTTATTATTATATGAATTCAGAGATAAATGCTGAAAGAGACTATTTTGAAAGAGTTGCCGGACAAAGTTCAGACCTCGACACAACACTCGGCCTTTTCTTGACAAATTTGAGACGGACTACATTTCATGTTAATTTCAATCCATCCTTCCTTTCGGACTTGTTAGCTGGTCTAGAACAAGCTGTCTAGGGTTTAGATTAAAAGAGTTCTATCAACGTTGTGCGAGCCTCCCGCCGGGGCACGGTGAAAAGGATTTGAACCAGGTGACATAAGGTTATGTTGTTCGCTATTCAAGAATTCTTGTTTAGCAGCGGAGGAAAGACTCACTAAACCGGTCCATTCCATGGACCAAGAACAATCGACCAGTGGATCACTCTTGCTTTGATTATGAATGGGCAATTATGTTACTACTGTCTAAATTGGTGATTTAAGATATCATGACTGGATATGATCAGCGTAGTTAATTAATAGGGAAATTATCCAGTAAAATAGCATATTCCGTTTTGAAATGTCACTGCAAGCCTGCTTATAGGTACTGATAACAGCAAAAGTGGCACTATAAAACCCAAAATCTATCAATAGCTGCATCTTATGTAGTAATCATCCTAAGTTGTAAATGCATTCTCACTTCCTCCAGCAAAAAATTAAGCTCCTTAATTCGTTACTTAATTTCAAGACATCACATATATCGAACATAAAAGTTAATGATGGAGAATTAGAAGGGATATTATGTCTATTTAGTTTTCAATTTTAAAGCAAATTTTAGTAAATGTTATTAGTGTTCGATTTATATTACCTTTTATAGCATTTTCTTAGAATAGGGTCTTTGAAACCCTATATATAAAGGGATCTTATGCAATGTAATGAACCTGGAAATGAAATAAAAAGATCGATATTTTCCCCCCTCCTCCTCTTCTATTTCTCCTCTTCTCTCCCACTTCCCTTCTCCTATCATTCTTCCACAGCATCCTACATCAGTTAAGATCATGAACTGCACAGCCATCCCCACCAATTTAAAAAGGTCAGCAGGCTCTCTAAATTTTGGCCTTGATTAGGATGTTATTATTGTTAGCCTTTAATTGTTATAGCTAACTCACATTCAATGAAAGGAAACCAAAAATGACACGACCTCTTATTTAATACGAGATTCCAGATTCGTAAATCTCAACTCTGATAACGATGCACATGTCATCTCAAAGAAAACAGTACAAATATCTTAACTGGTGTTTAGTGGGACTTATTGCAGCTGGTGAGAGGCAATCCAGCTTCTGCCTTGAGTTGTAGAAAACTTACCATCTCCAATTTCCAAATTAGTCCTTTCCTCGCACATTTTGGATCTGTCCTACTGTAAAGATAGATAAATACTGAGCTGAAACATAAAGTGTCATTTGTTAACACTTCACGAACTTTTCACCAAATGTAAGTTCCTTTATATTATTTCAATAAGGCAACATTTATAATGTAATGCATTTGTTTTACTCAAAAAATTAATTACTGTAGTAGCCAAGTATATTGACACATTTGAGAATTTATCACAGTTAAAATTCAGCCATCATCATCACTATAGATAAGATCATTTGATTACATAATTTTCGTGCATAGGAAGATGCTGATGAATAGATGAGAGAGAGTGAATTCCATGATAAATAAAATCCTACTCTCTCTAAAAAATATTTTCGTATTTTTAAGAAAAATATTGTCACTTGACTAGAAGTAGGAAAATATTTTTCACAAAAAAAATATCAATCAAACGATAAAAAGTAGAAATTTGAGTGGAAAATAATATTCTTCATGAAAAATATTGATTATCAAACGCACTGTAAATGTTATTAATCTTTATACATTATCATATATCCTTAACTTTTTTTTCCAGCATATTTTTACTTTTAACATTTCATTGATCAGAAAATCTTATCCTTAATCATGACTTTGTCCAAAAATATTGAAAAGTATTTTAAAATGAAGGTGAAATATTTAAACATTGCTTGAGCCCCATTTTGAGAGAATAAATACATTTTTGAATGGTCATTTTTAGGGAATGTGTGGTTAAAAATTAAGAAAATTTTTCAATTTACGTGTAATATTATTTTATTGGAAAATGTATGGTTGAAAATGAGTTTTGAAAAAATATTTTCAAAAAAATGAGACTCAAAAAACCCCTTAACCGCATTTTTTTTTCATTATTATTTATTATGTTTATTTAAAAAAATGGGTAAATGAGTTTTTTTATTCTATCTTAAAGAAATTTTTTGAAAGAAGTATTTTATGAATCTTTCATGCAATTATAATGTAATCTAATTATTAAAAATTATGGTGTGAATATTGTTGACCTAGTTTTCGATTAGGGCCACGTGGACAATAAATATCGAACCCACCCGCACACACATAAGCAAAAGTCCAACACGCTGAGACACACAAAAGGGTCTAGAACGGTCTAAAAAAAGCGTGGGAGTAGCTCAAAGGCATGGAACGACAACATTTGGAATCCGAATGTTGAACTTTTTTTTTTTTTTTTTAACGAGGTGTCCCAGCTTGCGCCAGACTATATATCCTCGTCCTTGAACCTCCGGCCCCTCAGCTGCTCAGGGAGGTAAATCGCAGGATGTGCCCTTGTTGGTTCCCAAGCTCCCACATGGCTTTTACTCCTTCCCCAAAGGAAGCCTCCTCCATGGTGATTAATCCACCAATAATTCCTCCTTTATTGGATCAAAGGTTCCCACCAGGAATCGAACTCCCCATGCTTGGTTCCAGAGCCCCCCAATGTGATTGTTCCACCAACTTGGATGTGCCCTGGGGGGCAATCCGAATGTTGAACTTGTATGTAAACTAGGTTGTCAGAAGAGTAAAATGTGTAGTAATTGTTCTTGTATGACATCTTGCATTAGTCTTCCAATGGGAGCATGGGGGTGTTTATGGTAATATGAGTTGAATCGTGACCCTCAGTTGGGAGTAAACATGGCCTCATCTTGTTAGTTTACTTATCTAATCTTAGGCATCATTTTTGACCATCTAGCCTGTTATACATTTATTAATTGGCAGAGCTATCGTTATATTTGACAAAACAAGACACTGCACCTTATGATGGACGTCCCCTCAATCACTCGAAAATGATTCTTGTATAAGACCAGATCTCTTGGGAAAGGTGATGGTAAAGGTGCTTCAAAACTTAGGCCTCCGCACAAGGACCTCGGTATGAACCACCTCGATCAATGCACTTCGATCCTCAAACAGTTGGGCCACGCAGGAGGCTTTGCTTCTAGATGTTGAGTGTTCTTCGTTGGCCTTAAGGCCTCGGTCATGATGCCATGCGGTCTGGCTTAGGTGGGCCACGGGCCCAGTGGATCGACCAAGTGTATCGGTACGTAACAAATATATTTAGCTTGAAGAAGATGAATTCGTCATCTCCCCAACCCAAATTCCAACCCACATAAAAATAGAAACCAAAAGGGTATCAAAGTGATTCCCGTATTCCCCTTCGAAGCTTTCAAATACACTCATGAATTTCTCTCTTTTGAATAGTTTTTTTAGGGATTTAGTGATAATTATTTGGCATGATATGACGAGTATGTGAAAAATGAGTTTGCAGCAAAATGGGATAACCATTCTAGACTATATATTCTTGATATATCAAAAATCATCCGTGGACAATATGACACTTGAAACATATCCCGGGCAAATAATCTAACAAATTACTGGACAATATTATCCATTACAGACCTATGACCTCATTCAAGTTAACTTATTTACTTCACGGTGTTTAGGTTTTTGCGGATGGTGCGGGTGGAAGTGGTGGTTGGGATTGACAGTGGCTGCCGTCGTGGAATGATTGTGGAGATGGGAAAGAAAATTGATTCTTTTCTTTAAGTAGGATTATAATAATCATTTCAATATTTATAAATATTAATTTTTAATCGTTGAATAGATAGATTCCGTCCAGTATGGATCTAAAGTTTGAATGTTAAATACGTTGAGGATCCGTGACCTCACTTTTAAAGGTTGAAGATCTATATCCATACTCCTGCAAAGGTTGGGATCCAGCATTAATTTTCCTTTACAAAATGTTAGATTCAGACACGCATATTGACTGAACGAAGATTGATATGAAATGAGGTGTTTAAGTGACATATCTTTAAAAAAAAAAAAAGGTTGATCCCCAATCTTGAGGGTCCCCACCGTCTCACCTCTAGAGTTTTGCGAGGAAAGTAAATCGCAGGATGTGCCCCAACAGGTCAGGGAACAAGAACTGTCCGTACACTGCATTACACTACTAGGCTATACCCCAAGGGGGCGTTTAAATGACATATCTTATTGTATTTATAGTAGGTATAATTTTTAAGAATGTTTGATTGAGATTAAAATTAAATTTTTTTGTCGATTGTGATAGAAAATTTTGAAATATATGATTGATAAGTTGTGAAACTCATGAAAAATGTGATTAATTATTAATTGTTTGACTTTGACTTAGAGTAAATTCAAATTTTAATTCAAACCAGACATGCATTAAGTTTATGTAGCCAAGAGTTGGCTACTAAAATTATTTTTGACAAAACAAATAATCTATAAATACTATTGTCTACTTTGAAGGGGATGTCGACTGACTGGTTTTTTAATCAGTTGATTGAGCACAATTATCATGTTTTTCTTAAGATCAACAAATTTTATCCAATTTTTTCTATCAAATATTATATAAGATAAATTTTTTAAAACAAATTTTATGTATTTCTTAAGATTAATTCATTATTTGTCCATTAAGATGTGAACATCAAGCACCTCTTAGAGCATGTGTGCGCGGATTCAGGAATTTAATGGATGGATTCTGAAATTTATTAAAGTTCAATTTAAACGTTCTTATTTTTCTTGACAGGAAGTTAGCCTTTCATTTGTAAATTTTAAAAAATGCAAATGAAAAGTACCAATTTAACACTCCAAAAATTCAACAATTCTTTTCAATCCATTTTACACATTGACGTAGAACACAATCATATAAAACTAGATTGAGAAAAGAGGGAGAGGACGACGAAAAAGAAGTAAAAATAATAGCGAATTAAGAGAGAAAATATCAATGTCTAACTATTAGAATGAAGTCCATTTATATAATATTTAAACTAGTCTAATTTAAGTAGAAAAATACAAAAAAACTATCAAATCAAACCATAATTTTATTTCCTAAAATAAGCCTCCAATTTGAAAAGTAGAAAAAAACTAATAATTACTACTAGGATTCCCATCACATTTGTCTTTGCAAATTGGTGACCAGTTTGAGACTGCTGGTTACATTTACACTTGCATATTACAACATGGCGATCCAAGAAACCAGCAGGAAAAAGGATAAATGCAGAAAACATAAATACTGTGCATATATTACCATGGATAGGTTTAAATTATCCATAGCTCTGCTAGAAAGCTTCATCAGGCTTTAGGAAATTATGATATTCAAGCTGAGTCATCTCTCCACCAGTGGCTGGGTCGAACTTGCACCGATAAAAACTGTATACAATTTCACTCACAAATCAATGGTTTGTCTCAGGGTAGTTAATGATAATGACATGCAAACCAAGGAAATTTCGACCAACAGAAATCATATGGTAGAGTTTCGTTAGCTGACCTTCCATCCAAGCCAAGAATTATTACTGTATTCTTTTGATGACCAAATGCCACGATATAGCGGGAACCTTCAATTAAACGAAACTGAGCCACGGACCATTCAGAGCTAAAATACTTGGGGAGTACTCCTGCCAAAACGAAAATTTTATTTAAAGTCCAAAGGCCAACAAAAATTTCCTGAACAACAATCATTCACCCTGAGGCAAGGCAGGATGTCTTCAATATCTATGCCCATGTTCGCATAGCCACAGAGCACAGATAGAATGAAACCTCCCATCCACCCAATCCCGACAGAAAGATTAGATGACCTAGAGTTATAAGGCAATTTCTAAAATCTGGTCGTGCCAATACAAATGAGATATCAGAAATGCACGCATTATTTATAATATTGACCGAAACAGGACGGTTTACAGAGAGTTTTTCAAAACAAATCCCATGTGAAAGGCGGATAATTCCTTTGTGGCAATCAGTTGACATTTGACAAACACATTTCACAAATGAGCGGATTTAGGGATAAATAAAGCTTAATTGTGCGCATTTTCAAGAAATTATCTCCCTCATTCTCCAAGCAGTTATATTATGTCTCCCATTATATATGAAGGGTTGTGTTCATATTATACCCATGCTTTTTCCATATTACTCCTACATCAGATAAGCGGGATGTAGCTGATCTTATCGTCCCACTTTATCAGATAATTGATGCCTTACATAAATAATTTACGATGTATCTGTTTATTGAGCAATAACATTCCACCTGAGGCTAAAATGCAATGAGAGATAAGGGGGTACTATTTTCAGGCTTAATTTGAACCCGTGTTACCTTTAATGAAAGAGAGTGTTGAACTTGGTGAAGTCACAGCAGAATTCGAATCTGAAGGACTGCTTGACCTAGCATTTCCAAGGTTTTCTGCGTTAAACTTGAGGCTGAAGACATGAATGGTACCCTTATCACTTGAGACTGCCAGCCAATGGGCAGTAGGTGAAAACGCTAGGCTGTATATTTCCGCTCTGTTTACACCCCTCCTTACCTGCATCATATTTCTAAGAGCTTCTTTGAGATATTTATATCATGAATGCACAACTTGATTAAGTACAAACAAGCACATTTCAATAGAAAAGGTAAAGTTTTAAGGTTCATCGTGAATGATGCATCCTGAATACTTGTGAAACAAAAATGCACAATTGTTCTTCTTCCCAACTAGTTGCCCATGGATTTCATAAAAAATAAAAAGACAACAGATTTGAAGTTTTAAAAAAGCTTACATAGAAAAAGATCTACAAAAACACAACCCCTCAGTTGCAGCAGAGGTTCTTGCCAATCTTTGTTAACGTCAACAATAACAAATTCTTGGATATCATCAAATCATGCCTTATATATGACATACTAGCTTTTCCAAATTGGAACAAACCAGCAGTAATTTTTTCTATGAACCAAATGAGAGCAGCTACATCTAGAAGCAATCTTCCGTACATTGTGGGGGCTGTTTGGGAGTGATTTTTCACGTAAAAAATTTGATTTTTTGACCGTTATTTCACTACTCCGACTGTAATATTTGACTTTTTCTCTCACAGGTGGCCCACTTCTCATCTAACGATTAAAAAATCAATTCTTAAAATCCCTACCGAACAGGGCCTATAACAACATTAGCATTAGTATCATATCAAGAAGCATAGATTTCCTATCATGGATCCTATATATTATAAAAAATCTTTTGAAGTGAGCTCTAAAATCAAAGACAACAGTCATCTTTGAATCCAACCAATCACAGATTTCGCAAGAGTGACACGATCCCTCCAAACAGTGACTTACAAGAGGAAGATAATCTTATGTGCTTGAAAACTATTAAATTTCCTAAGACCTTTAGATAAAATGGGGTGGAAAATATTTATTGATACATCACAATATATTAGTTTGTCACAATACAGAAGTGCTCTTAGTCAGGATCTGGCACAAGCCTTTCCCATCTACAAAATGATGGATGAACTTTAACACTAGTTAGCTTGAAATTTACACCCTGTTTAGCACAGATTATTTAGAACTCATTTTTTTCCAAATTCATATTCAACCACTCATTTTCCCAATAAAATAATTTTGCATGTAGACCTATAACTTTCCCTACTTTTTAACCACACATTCTCCAAATAAATACTTTTTCACAAAACCTATTCTCAAAAAAATTTACATAACAAAGGCCCTTACTAAATTGCAATGCATTATAAAGCAGCATTTTACTCCATAGTTCAATTTGAACTTTATTTTTTCTAGAGATTTTAAATCCAAAACCACAATTGTACACCAACAAACCCAAGAAATGAATTTAGTAAAGCTTTGCTGATATTGATGCTAGAATGACAACCAACAAGAGGCCAGTACCCTGTTTCGAAGTTAAGATACAGGGCCATATTCAATCAAAAAATGCAAGCTCCACATCTGTACCATTGATCTCAACTAATGGTAATACCACATTCTGTCCTACCGAAAATTTACTATGGAGCATGACATATATTAAACTAATAGTCATTTATTAAAGTACTTTCTTAATCCCTCCCATCAGAATTACATACCATATCAGCTCATAAGTATGAAAATATTTTAAAAACCCATCCCACATGAAACTGGATCATCTGAAGATAAACGGCCTAAAATTTACATGAGCTCCTTTCGAAACCATTTTCACCAACAATAGCATTTCAGCTTTGATAACTTCAATATCAGCTTAAATTATTTTTTATTCCTTGTGATTTATCAAGAGTCCATTTTCTGCAGCAAAAAATCCTGGTCAAAACAATTGATCATCGAACAGAACAAATTAAACTATAACAAGAACTCAAAGTTAAGCACACATAATTTATAAACATCAAAAGCATAAGACTCGTTAACAAAATGCTACCTCCTGTAATAAAGTCCCATCATGTGTATTGAAAAACCGAACCAGGGTCCCCTTTGTGCTGGCAGTGGCAAGCAAATTTCCATCTTGTGACAGCGTAAAGCTCGCAATCCTTGAAACATGAGCCATAATAAACTTAGTCCTATTCGAAGGAAAATGCTCCACCCTAACCTGTCCCTTCTGCAGCCCTGGACACACCAACACAAATGATCCAGCCACATGCGACACTGCACATAGCCACTTAGGGTTCGCAATAGTCTCAATCTTATGCAACAGTTTCAAATCTGCAAAATTATACACAAAAATCTTCTGCTCAAGGACAACCACAATCCGGTCCCTCCTCAACCGAACCCCACGAACCTCCGACCTGAAAAAAAGCTCCCCCAAAGGGATCGCAATTGTATATACGGAACCCGCGATCAGTGCCGGCAGCAAAGCAGCTATAGTCCTGGATGAACGACACGTGGAGGAGCGTTGTCGTCGACCAGTCAATCAACACTGGATTTGTATACGGGTTCGAGACAATTGAATTATTAATAGAAGGCAGGGGACTTTCGTTTACATTCTCAGTAGCAGTTTCTTCATCCGGCGGGCCGGGCGGAAATTGTTGCTGTTGCTCGAGGTATGGCTGAAGCATGGGGGAGAATAAATTCGGGTTAGGGTTTGGATGGGGGATAGCTGCCATGGAGAGGACGACGACAACGACGGAATATGAATGGAATTATTGAAGGTTGAAACCCAACCTTAAAGTCCCACCACTCCGCCCTGGTGGAGGAATGTGTGACAGGTAAATCGCGGAACGCATGTCTATAGGTCAAAAGGTAAGATCTATTTGTACCCTAATGTCCACAAAGAAGGAATATGAATGGAATTATTAAATGTTGAAATCCAACATTAACGTCCCACTACGCACCCTGAAGGATCGTGAGACAGGTTAATCGCGGAAAGTATTTCAATAGACCAAAAAATAAGAGCTATATGTATACTAGTGCTCACAAATAATTTCAATCCATGTTTGAGGAATCGAACCTTCATACGACGACTGTCAGCAAGATTGAGTATACCTCACCCTTGTTCTCTGCACCTTATCTGAAATATGTCTCGGGGGCAAGATGAATGGGATTATTGGAAATATGACAGGGGGGTTCATAACAGAATTTGAAAGAAAGGAGGAGTCTTCGGCAGTACATGATTGGGGTCAATTCAGAATCGTGACCTCGTAGAACGTATGAGAAAGAAATTACAGTTAGGGTCCTCAAAATTAAAAACATCCAATATTTACGTTCCTGATCAATTTTTTTATGGCATATGGATACCAATCTTTCTTTAATTTATGAACATAATCGATTAAACTTATTTTGGTATTGTGAAATTCATAAGTACTATCCACATATTAGTTCTCATTTTCTATTTATTTATAATTTACACAAATTATAATATATTCTCAAACAAACACTGCTATAAGCATTTTATAGGTAGAAAAAACATATGCGTGTTTGGGATAAAATGTACTTGTAGGTATATTAAAACTTTTATGTTTGGATGTCCTCTTATTTTTTAGCAAACCTAATACAACAAATTACTAAAATATCCTTTATATAATTATATTTAATGATTTTAAAAATGTCATATCATTGTTTATAAGTTCTTGTTTCAATCTCATTATCTAAAAATGCATTTTTTCTCAAACATATTTTCAACTACACAATCTTTCAATAAAATAGTTTTACACATAAATTCAAAATTTTCCATATTTTTAATCGCACATTTAAAAAAAATTACTATTAAAAAATATTTTTCCTTAAAAATGGGGTTCAAATAGAAATTATGCAAAAAATGCTGATGAATATCATTATTCTTTTAAATTTGAAAGACGACAAAAGGGATGAAAACTAGAAACAACATATCTGAACTCTAAAAATAAGCCATCTAATTTTTTAGACAAACATGATATTAATATATTTGGTTTATAGGCTCACAAAACGTGAATAGGCGTAGAGATGAAATCAGGCTATTTTGATACTAAAGTAGTATATGATAATTTATTTTAAGGCCAATTGTGTTAAAATCATATTTATTTCTCGTCAAAGGGGAAAACTATAAATTGAAGGAAAAAGGAAAACACGACAATAAAGTACATGAAGTTCTATTATACATGACGAAATATATGAATTCCATCAAGTAGTATTCAGTGTGCTCCGAAATTGAAAGTATTATATTTATCGAAGACCTAAGTGTCATACTTCTCTCAAAGTATGGGGACTCCAACAATAATTTTCCCTTTTCTAGTAACTTGTTCACGGGCTTGTAATTACTAATATTATTTAGGGGCCATTTAGTAATGCTATTGATGCGTGCATAAAGTGAATGACGACGCATTCGGCTTTCCCGGTATGGTAACTAACTTGGATCATATCCTTTTAAGGAAAAAAATTCGTAATTTAGGTGTATTGTTTACACCAATTCACCAATCAGGTTTATAGTTTAAAATTTCAAAACTCAAGTATATATTTAATTAATTAAAAATACTTATTAAATAATGATAATAGTCATAGTTATACTTTTAATGGTAACAAATTTATTTATTGGTCATATATTATCAAATTAAATGGTCACAGATTATTTCGAGGTCACGAATATAAGTCACAGTTTATGTCATCGATCACAAATCCAAAAAATTATAGGTCACAGGTCACATATTTTCAAATTCGATAGTCATATATTACTTTTTTAGCCACAGAAGATTGAATTTTAAGGTCACAGTTTACGGTCATAGGAACTATTGGGTCACAGACATCAAACACACAATCCACCACCAAGTTCACAAATCATCAACACACAACCGTTGCTTGCCACTTGCCCTCACCCTATTACCGTCGCTGTCGCCATCAACACCAACACATCACCACCAACAAAAAACAAAAACAAAAAAATAAAAATAAAAATGACAACCACCACGGCCATTGCTTGCACCAAACCACCACAAACACCAACAAACATCCCTACCCCAGTCGTCCCACGTACAACCATCGCCACCAAGATTACCGCCACCTCACCGCTCCACTACCACGCTGTCCCACCAACAATCACCACCACCACTACAAAACAGCCACCATGGAAACACCATTACCACCATCACACAAAAAACCATCCAAACCCACCACACAACCTCCAGATCCACCTCTACAAAATCACCACCACACAAACACCATCACCACTACCACACATAACACCATCCAAAACCACCACAACACTGCTTCTGCTTCGCCTGTTCATTACAGTAGCACCTCAGTGGAGTTGGCGTCTGATGGAGGGGGTGGATATGCTTCGTGGTGGATCTGCTAGACTGCTTTGCCTCTTCATTACAACACCTCGCCGAAGTGGGTGGATTTGCTTCGCCTCACCGCCACAACTCGCCGAATGGCACATCTAATTTCCTGGGCAAAGGTCGCCATCTTCGCCTCTTGCAGCGGTGCCCATACTATAGCTACGACGTCGTGAACGCCGTCGGCGAGTAATCTCCATGGCGATTTCTTACAGAGAGGGGAGAGATTTTAGAGTGAGAAAGGAAGAAATGGGATTCAATTGGGAAAATTATTAGGGTTTTTAATTGATTGGGTGGATTACCAATATATACACCTGATTTTTGCACAAATAAACTTTAACCCTAAATTTTGAATTTGGAAGTTTAAGTATTTGGATTTATGTAATTTTCCCATCCTTTAAACTAAGCCCAGTAATTGAGCTCATTTATAACAAAAATAAAAATATGGAAATATATTATTTGATTTGAGGCATGTTCGATAGTGTATATAAAAATCAATTTTTTCACCCATTAGAGAGAAAAATAGGTCTCATCTGTGAGTAAAGGTATAAAAAATGACGACTAACTATTGAAAATAATGATCAAAAAATTAATTTTTTGGGATAAAGAATCAGAACCAAATGAAGGCTTAATATATTATGGCTAAAGTTAAAAATTTTATATACAAGTTTCAATAATATATACACACACACACTTGAAAGTAATTGCATTCACACTATCAAAATAAGTAACAAATCATAAGTTGCACACTTTTTTTTTTTTTTTTTAAATCATTTCTTTCTTTTTTGTTTTGTTCAAGTATTGAAGCTCAAAGTAACTTTATAATATAAAATTTAATTTTCTATGGAAAGAAAAAGTGTCTATTTTAATTATTCCATTTAAGATAAAAAAAAAAAGAAAAAAGAAAAAAAGAGAGAAGATAATGCTAATATATTTATATGATTTCGGAAAATTAATTAAGTGTTTATTTGGTAGGAATTTTGTTAAATGATTTTTTTACAGTTAAAGATTAAGTGGGTTCTACCTGTAAGAGAAGAATTCAAAAATGACAGTTGGAATAGTGAAATAACGGTCAAAAAATTGATTTTAATTGGATTTTAGGCCCCGTTTGGTAGGAATTTTTTGCCCAAAAAAATTAATTTTTTGACCGTTATTTTACTATTCAAGCCGTAATTTTTGACTTCTTCTCTCACATGTGGACCCCACTTTTCTTCTAACGATCAAAAAATCAATTCTCAAAATCCCTATCAAACGGGCCCTTAAACTGTACCAAACATGTTCTAAATATAAACTCAATAAACAATGTAAACAAACGTCATGGTATAATATTTTGCTCAAAAGTCAGTCAAGTTTACATTTGAGACTTACTTCCAAGAAGAGTAGTGCTAAAAACCGCATCCTGGGGACTAGCCAAACTTTGATCACTCCAGATTCGACTAAGTTTCTTCCATCCACGTCGGGCAATTTTTGGTACTCGTCCTGAAAAACCAGCATCAGAGGGAAGGAACTCAAGCTGCACCACTCCATCCTTAGCTTGTTTATTTCAAGCCGGAATTTGAAATCAGAGCTGGATCCCGGAAAAATATGTGCATAAAATGACCTCACCTGTCTCTTTCACCTGTACCTTCTTCCTGCGACAGAAAATGGCATAAAATTTGATGTTGCCCCAGAGGAAAAAAAAGGTAGAAACAAGCACAGTATACAGTGATGCTTTAAACATAACTGCAGCTAGCACTCTCATTAATAATATTGAAAAAAATAGAAATAACATCTGATAAGAAACTGTTTTTGGGAACTGTCATCGTTACAAGGCTATCGTTCATATTCTTGATTCACAGTGAGTGACAATTTGTGAACAAATCTTCTAACAGATATTACTATGAGAGAAGATCGAGATATGCCTATATGTATTTAATTATAAAATTTACGGTTGAAAAAGAAAGAAAATCCAATAAGTGGCAGGGTGCTGCAGTTCATAGATATCAGAGATCAATACCAACACTTTAAACTTGTATCATTAGTTACAAACTTGAATATGAAAGTCTATCAAGGAAGAGCTCCCTCAGTTTAATCATTCCAAAAGGACAAATTAAAACACAAACAAATTTGCTAAGTGATTCAGAAGATGTCAAATAAGTGCTACGTGTGAATTGACGCAACTCTTGTTATTCTATATAAGGAATCCTTGCTAATTCACTGATTTGTGAGAAGATACTGAATTTTTTGTATTTTTGAAAAAGGTTTAGAATATTGATTCTGAACAAGATAGTGTTTGATAAAGGAATCTCTCATCACAATTTTTCAAATGCAAAATGACAGTCATTTGCATATCAACCAAATAACATAATAAGGAGGTTGGAGGTGGGTTTAGACCGGATAAGAAAATAGTCAACTATATTTTTATTGAATGAAAATTTAGAGAACATTATCCACCTCTACCTAGTAATACCAATATAATTTTATCTTTAAACGGTCTAATCCGGTGTATTAAACATAACCAAAGTGAACAAAATAGGTGGATTTCAGGAGGATCAGTCAACTTAATCCCTGCCATTGTTTCAAAATTTCCTCAAATTCACACAATTCAAAGCAGTAAAGAAACTTATGCAGCTCATACCAAGGGGAATGTATGCAAATGAGGTTGCCAACTTCAAGGTCAACATCACAGCATATTCTTGAGTTGAAAATGATAGTTAAAGTCCTTCCCCAGATTTTCATTTTGGGTTGCATGTTCTTCTCCCAACAGGAGCTCTGCAGAAGAAAAACGTAGCATGGCATAATTTTTTGCCACCATAAAAGGAGTGTGCATAGAATAAACAATCATATTTGTTCACGCAAATGAAAAATCACGATTCAGTTAAACTGTTGTATCTAATAAATAAACCAGGTGTTTGGGGGACTAGGAAACCCGAGAAACTGTCAGTTAAACTGTTGTATGATAACAAAATCTGGTTTATTTGTTAGATAGAGCATCAGCCTCATGAACAACCAACAACCAGATTCAAATCATCATGAGTTTGGCACCTACACGCTCGATTCCAACAGATACCTCACAATACAAAAGAAGCTAAGAAAATTTCACAAGCCAACTTCAAACTTCATTCAATTATGTAGGGCAGTGAAAGAGACTACAGAACACCTTGCAAGAGTTCCACAGCCTTCTATCTCAAAAGTTGCTAAATTTTAAAAGAAAATGAGCTGTATGGTATTTCCAAATATCTTGAAAATGCAAGGGCTGCAAGAGCAAGAGCAAGAGTTTTTTCATCATTTATTTAGGATATTGTATTCTTAGTGCGTGTACCTCTCCATCTCCAATAAAAGTGCAAGAACAAACAGTCAGCTTTGCCTCCAGAGACCTTGACAAAATTCTTACAGCAATGCAGTCTCTTTCATCTGAAAAAAGAAAAGGTTTCAATAGAGAAGCAGCCATGTGCAGCCACATTTTTGTAAGAGAATGTGCAAGTGTTGGATAATGTTAGGTTTAATTTTACCCTTTGAATGGTCTTCTGCACATAAATTCTTCAAGTATTCGGAATCCCTTACCTTCTCACTCTGAATTACTTGCTGCAACCTTCCAAACAATCCACCGCTGCAATTTGCCAAATTAGAGTGAGATTTTGACTCAAAGTAGAGGTGTATTATCTACATGCAGCTAACTTGAAAGAATTTAGCACCACTACCCACCCCAATGGTCTAGGCAGCACTAAGTGTGGCCTCTCATCATTCACAGGAACAGTTCCAAAAGCTTCCTGAAATTGATCTAACATAGTCCTGCAAGGAATATTTGACTTGAAACTTTGAGGGTTCTCCTGAAACAGAGAGTACAAAGTCAGAAAGTGAATTTCACAGATGATATATCACAGTCAATGGAACTGAAAATAAATGACAGTTTACCAAGGAAATACCTCATCATCACTGGACAGTCTATTACCCAAAGCTTCAATTAGGTCATCACCATCCATGCTTCCATCACCCGATGGAGATGGATTTCTATTTGGAATGATCTGTGGGTTTCTTCCTCTTTTCCCAATATCCTAGATAAAAAATAAGATTGAATTCAGCCATTGAATGCTCTTTAAAAAGACAATTAAGGGCCAGTTCCGATTGTACCGTGTGAATCTCAGTCTGCTCTATTTCTTGGCCTTGAAAAACCCACCTCGTACCATCAATTGATTGGTTCATGTCTCTGTCAGCTGCAGCATCAAGTTGATCTTTCTTACGCCTGAGAACTAAAGGCAGATCTTCCTTGCTTGACTGGAAACCAAAAGAAAATTTGGGCTTGGCTTTGTCCCTGCCCCCACCTGGAGCAGTCAAGAAACTATTTGAGTAAATTTGATCATAACTCTAGACCAACCGAAGAACAGTCCCAGAGTTTAAGTGATCTACAAGTGATAGGAATTCAAATACTTTTTCGATTTAACCATAGGCTGATTCCCACAAGACATTAACTCTATAAATAATAGTCAAGCAAAAACTCTTCACATATTCAAAGTTGAGATGCTTTATTCCTCTCTCTTTCCGTGCTTTTCAAATATGGAGCACTTTGAGGAAGTGTGAGAGGGTTTGAATGATAAGGGTGGAAATTGAAACAAAATGCAAGAAGCAAATAATTGACAGCAGCATGATTGCATTGGTCACCGCCCATAGATGGAAGAAAAATAATGTCAACTTGTCAAAATAATTTTGTAGGAAAGAGAAAAAGAGGTGATACGTTTAGATGATTTGTTTTCCTTCACGAAGGCACCTCCAGATGAGGAAGAGCTAGAGTTTTCATATAAGCAAAGTAATGCCTCAGCTTCTCGACTTGCTTTGGACCATGTGCCACCAACATCCCTTTTTACGCTTCCCAGTGTATGAAGGCTAACTTTCTTGAAATTTGAAACAGCATAGTTAAAGACATGGTTTACCGAAGAATATACTAAAAATGGACTGCATTTCAGAACAAAAAAGTGACATAACAAACAGCAGCTATGAAGTTAATAAAGTATCTTATTAGCACACACCTCATCAGCAGAAGTAATTTCTTCGTCGGAGTTAGAGATCGATGCCACTGTTGGTAAGTTGTCAGTTTTTTCATTCGAGTAGCAAGCAGAGATTCTTGGATGACGAATGGAATCATCCTCATCATTAAAGAGAGGGTCTTCAACTTCATCATCAATACAAAAACCTACTTGCCTCTGCTAACAAAAAGATTCAAGATGGAAGCTATGTAAATTGAAAACGTGCAGATATTCGTATGGAGGAAAAAGAGTCGATTTATTCTCATGGTAGTGAAAATAAGGTTTTCTTTAACCTTCTATTCCAGTAAACATGATTTCCAATTTTAATGAATTGATTTGATCTCTGCAGGAGGTCCGGCTAAATGTTACTGAGTCAGAAAAAAGTAGCTATCATAGTTTCAGGTTAATACCTCACAAGATGAAGTGGACACCTTTTCTGTTGGATCAAGCTGGCAAGAATCTGCAAAGACACACGGTGACTAATTTTTACAACAAAAGTGTGACATGCTCATTCAAGATGTAGTTATACATTTGAAATGTGTATAGAAGAAACGAATCAAATGAATACCTCTTAGTTTCTCGAACTGTGAGAGAACTTGTATTTCCCCCTGCCAATGCACATTGAATTACACAATATATATCTAGAAAAGACTTTACATTCAAATTGTAATATCATAAAGTTAGCAATATTGAATTTCGCTATATCAAAAAAATTAAAATTTCAAGTTGCTATTACCTATAAAAATTCATTAAACGACTATATACCATTTTTTTTACAATGGTTTAGAGTATTCACCTTGTTATCCATAGGACCACCCAAGGATATATATTTTTCTGACCAATCACCCTCCAAAGTTTCCTCCTCTTCTGTTAGTTCCAAATTGAATCAAGAAAAAATTGAATAAAAAGCCCTGTCAGAAGTCTAACTTACCTATCTAAATTTACACTGGAAGAGGTAAATCTACCAGAAATACTCTGATCAGAATCAATGTTATCCTGCAAGTTTGCTCCAAATTGTAGCTTCAAATTAATAATTCGATAATAATTTTGATTGGCCAGAAATAATGGTATAAAAAACAAAATATGCAACGCTGAATAAATAATCTGAGAGGAGAAATGGAAATTACTAACCGAGAGCCTTTTTCTCCTCCACATTACTGAAGTCTGATTGAAGAAGAAAATCCGAGAGAGTGAAAATATTGCGATCTATATTATCCGTCGACTGAGGGATTAGGAGCGCGGGAAGAGAACATGGGCGCTGGATTTATGACCAAAGTCGTACGTCACAATTTTATGTCTTGTAAAGTCGTTGCTGCGCTGACCCCATTTTAGCTCCCAACAATCTAAGCGGAGAGGCACTACACGGTGACCGGTCCTGGGCCGAGGTGGTAAATTCAGATCAGGCGTCAAGGCACCGCCACCTCAAGTGTTTGTTTAGAATTCTAAAGGTTGAGACCCCCAACGACCGGCCGTGGAGCATGAGCTAAATCTGGAGATGTGTCTCAACAGGTTCAGGGCTAAAGATGTTTGTATATTGGCGCTCACATAGAATTTAATTTTATATTTCAGGAATTAAATCCTGATATTGTGACTATCAACAAGGTTAAAACTAGATCACTCCTGCCATTTGTACCACTAAGATGTCCTGAAGGGCTATTTAGAATTCTTCATCTAAGGGAGTGACAGTTTTTATTTTTTACCTTTTTTATATAAACTTTTTATTTTTATTTTTATACGTGTTTAGGTGAATTAAACCTCCTTTTTTTTTTTTTACTTTTTGAATGGAATTAAGAAAAGTTAGTTAAGAGCCCGTTTGATTCTCATTATTCATTAATTGGAGAGGAAAAAATGAGTTTTGATTGGTATTTTTAGGGGAATGTGGAGTTAAAAAGTATGAAAAATCTTGATATACATGTAGAATATATCATTGTGTGAATGCGTGATTGAAAATAATCCTATACCAAACCATAAAATAAATTAATGGGTATTGATGCTACCAAAAATCGTACCTGCTGATTTGTCGAGTTTGATGATTTGGATTGAGCGTGATTGTAGTCTTCCGGTACTTGGAACAAAGGCAACGAGATATGTTCTCGTCGTCCCTCCGATCCTTAAGTCAGAAAGTGAATTATATGCATGAGACTATAAACTGGAGAATAATGAAAATGTACCTGAATAACGGCTCAATGTTCTGTATATATAGTAGTAAGCGACATTCTCCTAGTGGGACTCAACTAGTTGGATATCCCTATCTATTGGAGTCCTGTACGGTTAAGGAATTGGACAAATACCAAAATTATGCTCAAGATAGAGTCTTTATCAGGGTCAAGTATCGAAATAGTAGTCCATAGTTAGAGTTCCAAGTAGATAGGAATCCTAATGGATCAACACAACCTAGGAAACTCGAGGAGTGGGATTCCCGAGGACATCATATCCCGAGGACCTCACCTGTGATACACCCTATTATTCATCTATACCTGAGCATTATCCTCGATGACTGGAAATAACTCCCTCACCATATTGCAGCTTGATGTCCTCGAGCATTGTCCTCGATGACACATGCTCGAGGATGTTCAATCGTGTGACGACGGTGTTGTACGCCTGAGGTCCTCGGGATATGATGTCCTCGGGAATCCCCCTCCTCGAGTTTCCTAGGTTGTGTTGATCCATTAGGATTCCTATCTACTTGGAACTCTAACTATGGACTACTATTTTGATACTTGACCCTGATAAGGACTCTATCTTAAGCATAATTTCGGTATTTGTCCAATTCCTTAACCGTAGAGGACTCCAATAGATAAGGATATCCAACTAGTTGAGTCCCACTAGGAGAATGTCTCTTACTACTATATATACAGAACATTGAGCCATTATTCAGGTACGTTTTCATTATTCTCCAATTTATAGCCTCACGCATATAATTCCCTTTCTGACTTAAGCATCGGAGGGGCGATGAAAACATACATCGTTGCCTTTGTTTCAGGTACCGGAGGACTACGATCGTGCTCAATCCAAATCATCAAGCTCGAAAAATTAGCAGGTACGATTTTTGGTAGCATCATTGGCGCCGTCTGTGGGAAACGCTACCAAAAGCCATGGTTAACACACGATCAGGTCTTTCTCCCGCAAGCTCATTTGCTCCTATCCCTCATCCTGCTGAAGATCAACCAGCTCCTCATGAAGAATCGTCAGGAGTGCCCATACCTCTGTCACCGGTCATCACAACCGAAGCCTTTGAAGAGCTCCGTCAGCAGGTGGCCACGTTCACGCAACTGTTAAGTCAAAGAAATTCACATCCGTCGTCAACGCAGGCAGGGCACGACGATCTTATGTTGATGCTCGAGCACGACCACCAAACCTCGCAACTGGCGGAGTAGGAACCTTAGGTATTCACAATATGGCCTCGGGCTCGAGATCGATCGCCACGAATTCCGGTAAAATTGCTCGGATCATTCAAGAAGGAATTACTGCTGGCCTGCAAAGGAATGCTCGGGGACCAACATGTTTCACCCCTAACACTCCATTCACGCCAGAGATATTGTCATATCCCTTGCGCGACAAATTCAAATATCCTTGCATTAAAGAGTATAATGGGATGACCGACCCCATCAACCATCTCAATATATTTATTGATGTCATGAACTTGCAAGTTGCGCTGGTTCAGGTTATGTGCAAAGCCTTTCCACAAACACTGACTAATGCTGCTAGGGATTGGTCCTCAACATTGGAGCCCAACTCCATAGCCTCATTCTCAGATTTGGCTGATAAGTTTTTAGCCTTCTTTGCAAGTAGCAAGCGAATCAGGAAAACTGCGGCCTCTCTCGTGCAACTTCGCCAGGGACCAACTGAAACCCTACGAGGATTTATAACAAGGTTCAACAAGGAAAGGCTTCAAATACCCGACCTTCACATCACAGCAGCTATCTCCGCCCTTACTTACGCTGTAAGATGTGAAGCTTTCAAGATGTCTTTATCAAAGATCCCGCTACAAACAGTGACCGAGCTCCCCACCCGAGCTGAAAAATACATTAATATGGAGGAAACACTAAATCCAAGGAGACCTGGTCCTTCCCATGAAAAGACCGAGAACAAGAGACAACATGATCCCATCCTCCGGCATGAGCTTCCTCGGGATAAGCATAGGAATGAGGCCTCGTTAGCACCTCTCACTCGATTGAACACCTCTAAGACAAACATCTTGATGGAGATTAAGGATATGAAATAATTAAAGTGGCCCTCAAGGATAAAGTCGCCCTCTGACACAAGAGATAGGAGCAAGTATTGCGAATTTCACCGAGATCATGGGCATAGCACAGAGGACTGTCATGCTTTACAGGGAGAAATTGAAGTCCTTATCAAAAGAGGATTTTTAAAGAATTATATTGGTCATGATAAACGACCGAGGAATGACCCTGACAATTGAAAAGAGCCTGGAGCTGGAAGTAGTGCTCAACCCACTGCCGGGACCATTAATATTATCGTTGGGGGCATAGCATCCGAGGGAGACACAAGTAGTGGGCGAAAGCAGTATGCCCGCCAACATGCTCATACCCCAAGAAAATCCCGTGATGAAGTCAAAGACATCACTTTTAGGGCAAGAGATTTGGAAGGAATATCATATCCTCATGACGATGCCTTGGTCATCTCTGCGGTTGTGGCTAACTTAGAAGTAAAGAGGATTCTGGTTGATAATGGGAGTGGAGCAAATATACTCTCGCAGAAGGCTTTCGCCAGAATGGGGATCTCTCCCAAACAGCTCAAAGCAGTAAAAATTCCCCTACAGGGATTTGGTGGTGGAGTCATTATCCCTGAAGGCATCGTCGAGCTCTCGCTTATATTAGGAATTGGTAATACACAAGTGACGGAGATCACACCATTCCAAGTGGTTAATACCCCAATGGCCTACAACATCATTCTGGGAAGACCCCTACTAAACAAGATCCAGGCTATTGTGTCAACTTTCCACCTGGCCATAAAGTTCCCCACAGGTCATGGCATCGGAGTAGTTCGAGGAGACCAAACAGCTGCCAGACAGTGCTATGTTACTAGCATCCGAGGAATGAGTGTTGATGTCATGCAACTTGCAGACCTTGAGCTCGACCTCGAGCCAAGGGGTAGATTGGCCCCCGTTGAGCACGGGAAAGTCATTACTATTGGTCGGGATCTCAAGGCCAACCTCCGGGAGGAAGTCATCGATTGTCTGTCCCGAAACATTGATATTTTTGCATGGAAGGTGGAGGATATGCCAGGGATAGACCCAAAAGTAGCTGTCTATAGACTCAATATCAGCCCAGGGGCCAAACCTGTTAAGCAAAGAAAGAGGCAGTTTACGCCGAAAAGACTTGTGGTCATTCAGGAAGAGGTCAGTAAATTGGTGAGAGTAGGGTTCATAAAAGAAGTCCAATACCCCGATTGGCTCGCTAATGTTGTTCTTGTGAAAAAGGCCAGTAACAAATGGAGGGTCTGCAGTGACTTCACAGATCTCAATAAGGCGTGCCCAAAAGATAGCTACCCATTACCCAGGATTGACAATCTTATGAATAACACATCCGGACATAAGCTGTACAGCTTCTTAGATGCATTTTTAGGGTATTATCAAATCCTCATGACCGAAAAATACCTCATTCATGGCTGATTCAGCCATATCTTGCTATAGGGTGATCCCATTTGGGTTAAAAAATGCTGAGGCGACATATCAAAGACTCATCAACAAAGTCTTCGTCGATTTGATAGGGAAGAACATCGAGGCCTATGTGGACCACATGGTTGTAAAGAGTAAGAAGGTAGAGCAACACATATCCAACCTAGAGGAGGTGTTCGTCACCCTACGAAAATATAAGATAAAGCTCAACTCAGAGAAGTGTGTATTCGACGTAGTTTCAGGAAAGTTTCTGGGTTTCATGATCACTCATCGGGGGATTGAGGCCAACCCCGACAAGATTCAGGTTTTGGCAGCAATGGAACCACCAAGGACCAAGAAAGAAGTTTAAAAGTTAACAGGCAGGGTAGCTGCCTTAAACAGGTTCATGTCCCGAGCAGCAGACAGGTGTTTTTCCTTCTTTAAAGCCCTTAGGGGTAATCATTGCTTTGAATGGAATGAGGAGTGCAAGAAGGCTTTTCAGGAGCTCAAGCAGACACTGGAATCTCCTCCTATCCTCACCAAACCTGAGCCCAAGGATACTCTGTATTTATACTTAGCCGTATCTCAGAATGCAGTGAGTAGTGTCTTGGTGAAAGAGATTAACAGGGTCCAGCGACCCATTTATTACGCAAGCAAAGTCCTACTTGATGCAGAAACAAGATACACTTTGGTAGAATAACTTGCCCTTGCACTGATAGTGGCAACACGAAAGCTTCGACAATATTTTCAATCCCATCCTATTGTAGTGCTCACCAATCAGCCTCTAAAATACATTCTTCAGAAACCAGACGTCTCAGGAAGATTACTAAGGTGGGCAACTGAACGCGGAGAATTTGAGATAGAGTTCAAGCCTCGTCCATCTATCAAAGCTCAGGCCTTAGCTGACTTCATTACAAAACTCACCCCAAGGCCTCGGGGGCCAGATGGTAGCTCGAGCTCGACCATAGACGTATGGAAAATTTTCATAGATGGAGCATCAAACTCCTCGGGGTCGGGTGCAGGGGTCATAATCATAAGCCTGGACATGCTCATAAACATTAAGTGCGCACTCAGGTTCGAATTTGAGGCAACCAATAATGAAGCAGAATATGAGGCCGTCATTATAGCCATGGAACTTGCCATCAATCTTGAGCTTGAAAATATCAAAATTTACAGTGATTCCCAGTTGATGGTTGGACAAATTGAAGAGACGTTTGATAGGAAGGACGAGAAGATGAGCTTATACTGCTTGAAAGTGCATGATCTCCAGAGAAAATTCAAGAGTTGTGAAATTGTGAAAATTACTCAGGCTGAGAATTGTAAGGCCGATGCCTTGTCAAGATTGGTGTTTATAGGAATAGATGGGCTTAACAGGACAGTCCACGTTAAAATTGTAACTGAGCCAAGCATCAATCAGACCGTAGGTGTCATGGATATCGATAATGAGTCATCGTGGATGGATCCAATAGTGGACTTCATAAATATAGCAATCTTCCAGAAGATCCTCGAGCAGCAAGAAGCATCCGGTCTAAAGCTCCAAGGTATTGCATGATTGAGGGAGTTTTATTTCGCAGAAACCTCACACTCCCATACCTCAAATGCCTTAAGCTTTCCAAATCATCCCAGGCCTTAGAAGTTCATGAAGGGATATGTGAGAACCATCAAGGAGCTCAGGCATTAGCCCCAAGCTCATAAGATATGGATATTATTGGCCTACCATGAAGAAAGACGCCCAGGAATATGTCAAGAAGTGTAACAAGTGCCAGAGATTCGACAATATCATCCACTCTCCCGCAGAAGACCTCACTAGCATTAGTTGCACGGCCCCGTTTGAGTAGTGGGGAATTGACATCCTTGACCCCTTTCCAATAACTAGGGGGCAATTGAAGTTTGTGGTTGTGGCTGTAGAGTATTTCACTAAGTGGGTGGAGGCCGAGCCTTTAGCAACAATTTCAGAGCCTAAGTTGAGAACTTTCATTTGGAGGTCCATCATATACAGGTTTGGGATACCGAAAGTCCTCATAACTGATAATGGCAGGCAGTTTGACAATGCACAATTTAAAAACTTCTGCTCCAACCTGGGGGTCGATCACTGTTTGACATCAGTTTTCTATCCTCAAAGTAATGGTCTTGTCGAAGTGACCAATCGGATTATATTGTAAGACCTCTGTATAAAGATCAGAGATGCAAGAGGTTTCTGGTCTGATGAGTTACCTTTCATACTTTGGACATATAGAATGTCCCACAGAACCGTTACGGAGGAAACCCCCTTCATGTTGGCTTTCGGTATTGAGGTTGCCATCCTTGTTGAAGTCAGGTTGCCCAGCCAAAGAAAGCTTGAGCCCGAAGATGCAGGGCGCTCCACTAAACACCTCGACCTCTTGGAAAAAATTTTGTGATCAGGCAGCTTTAAGAATGGCCTCTTACCAAGATAAAACAACAAAGTACTTCAATAAAAAAGCGAGGACGCGGAGATTCAGAGCCAGAGACCTTGTGTTAAGAAGGGCCGAAGTAGTAGGTCATGCCCCGGACGAGCTACGACTAGTTTGGAAAGGGCCCTTCAAAGTCATATGACAGCTCCAAGGAGGTGCATACAATTTAAGGGATACATCAGGAAGACGGCTTCCAAGACCATGGAACGCCGAGAATTTAAAAATATATTACAAGTAACTTGTTCTTCCATTTTTCGGTAGTTAGGCCTGTGTGCCAAGGTTCACGTTTTTAGTTTTCAAGCCTGCGTGCCAAGTCTATTTTTAAAGTATAATAAGGATTAAGCTACTCACCAAAATTTTATCTCGCTACTAAAAGCCTTGCCCCGAGCAAGCACCTCAAAAGCCTTGCCCCGCGCAAGCACATCGAAAGCCTTGCTCCGCGCAAACACTTTAAAAGCCTTGCCCTGCACAAGCACTTTAAAAGTCTTGCCCTGTACAAGCACTTTAAAAGCCTTGCCCCGTGCAAGCACCTCGAAAGCCTTGCTCCGCGCAAGCACATTCAAAGTCTTTACCCGAACAATAAATGTGTATGCTCGAGCTTACCATATTTTTCCCAAAAATGATTTTATAAAATCAAGTCCTCGAGATATATTTTTGTATGCTCGAGCTCACCATATTTTCCCAAAAATGATTTTATAAAATGGAGTCCTCGAGATATATCCGTGTATGCTCGAGCTCACCATATTTTCCCAAAAATGATTTTATAAAATCCAGTCCTCGAGATATATTTGTGTATGCTCGAGCTTACCATATTTTCCCAAAAATGATTTTATAAAATCCAGTCCTCGAGTTATACATGTGTAATATGCTTGAGCTCAATGCATTCTTATGAAAATGATTGTGGAGTTTACTCCTCAAGATAATTCCAAGTTAAGGAATGACCCTAGGATCGAGATATTACCTTGATTTGAAACATCATGTGGAGACTTTTTTACAATCCTCATTTAGTCGTCGAGTTACATGTTAATAACATTATCGGTGTCATGATTGAGTTCATCACTTGGCAAAATGCCTAAACTAAACCATCGAGATACGACTTTAATGCATTGATTATTGAGCATAATGGAAAACAGGCAACAAGATAAAATCGGGCATTCATTTAAAAAAAAAATTTCTTTCCAAAAAAGCCCAAGACCAGGCAATGTACATGGAATTTATAAACGGGGAAGGGGCCTAGGACAATCTAATCTTGGTCGTCCCCGGGAGCATTATTAGCATCCTCATCCTCGACTGTATCATCGACTATGTTGTCGGAATCAGACAGCTCGAGGGTCTCAGCAATGTCCGGGATCATTTTTAGCTCCTCAGGGGCAACCTCGGGCATCTTCATCCTGAGGAAGGCTAGGGCTTCTTTAAGGGCATGAAGGTATGAGCCTAATGCATACTCACCCTTCAGCCTATCCATCTCCTCGGACTTTTTAAAGTTCTCGATTACCGAAGCTCGAGCCTCCTCAACCTTGGCCTCAAAATCCTTCTTGAGCTGTTCAAGCTCGAGCTTCACCTCTTTGGCCTCATCCTTGGCCGCCCCCACTTCGTCCCGAGCTTTCTTCGGCTCGTTCCTCGCATCCTCACGCTCCCTCTGGAGTTGAGATCGAGCAGCCTTAGCATCAGCAAACTTCTTATCTCGAAGCTCTACGGCCTCGACCAGCCCAGCCATCTTGTGGGACTCGTCCATCCCTTGCAGAGAAAGGCCTCGTGCAACACTGAGTGTCTGTCAACCAAAAATCAAGAGGATAAGAACAAGAAAAATACTTGGCACAAAATTATAAAAGGCAAGACACTTACTTTTAAGGTAAGGAGCTCCAGGGCCTTCATCCCCTCGTCAAACCCGATGTCGCCTCAGTATTACGTGACGATGCTCGGGACCAGATGGCATCGCTCAAAATCCTCGATGATCGAGGCAATAGGAGGAATAGAGTCATCCTTTAGATCAACAACCTCGGAAGTTACCCGAGGAGGCAGTGGCTGCGATGGCCTCGGTGTCTGCCTAGGAAAACCCCCTTGTCGTCGAGGGAGAAGATGGCTCGGATCTCGAGGCCTTGACGACTCTCCTGGACCCCGAGAAAGAGAATCAGTTGTGTATACCCGGGTCTCTTTTTCCCCTTCTTCTGACCTGGAGTCCTGACTTGTGGCTCCTTAGACTTTGAGGTCACTGCTCGACGAAGAGCTGATGGATCAAAAGATATTTCTGCACAAAAGAAGTATTAGGCAAGAGCTTATGATCGAGCATAATTCATAAATCAAACAGAAGAATAAATATCCTACCCTCGAGGCCTTTCATATACGCAAGATCGAGGATGTCATCACCGAGAATATCATCTATATCATACACCAAGGGCTCGAGATCCTCTAGCATCTGCCGATCCCTCTCTAGAGTTTCTAAGTAGGCCTGTCTCTCACAAAATTTTGCTGTGTCCGGGATATCTCACAAAGGCCAAAAAGGGAGATCGGGATCCCGAGCTATGACATAAAACCACTTATCCTTCGACCCCTTCAGTGAACTAGGCATCCTCGGGATCCTAAATGAACCTCGAGAGGAAAGATAAGCAAAACACGTGAACCTAGGGACCTGTTTAAGCTCGAACACCATCCTACAAAGGTCAAGGTAGAGGGTGATGCCTAGGAATCTATAGGCGATGAAGAAATAGATGAGCATTCTCCACCCATTGGGCACTAATTGCGCCATGCACATAGAATGCTCAACCAAGAAGCCTACGAAGAAGGGGTGCACCTAGCCTTCAAAGAGTCCTTAAAAATCACAAACTCACCTTTCCGTACCCTATTCATTCTATCCTTAGGGTCGGGAGACCTACAGTCATTATAGGGCATGAGCCCATATTCCCTCACCGACTGCATAGCTAGGTGTTCTTTAAACCTACATTGGGCGTCTGGAAACGTAAGCTCAACAACATCTGGCTCCCTAGGTGGAGCATCTAAAGGAACAACAAGAGGTATTAACTGAGCCCTACGGTCCCCAGAATCACCCGAACTCTCAGAACCCCGATCACTCTCAGTGCTTGACATCTCTTCAATTTAAAACTAAATAAATAACTTAAAAGTCCAGAGCCTTACCTCAAGGAACCCAACGCCCAAACAACAAAAGCTAAGTTTATAGCTCGACACCGACCTTGCACTTGAAGATTCACAGAGAGTAAAAAGTGAAAAATGAATAGGATAAAGGGGTATTTATAGAACCTGGGAGAAGACCAAAGGTCACATCAATCCCAGCCATTGACCCTCGCCACGTGTCATCCATCCAAATACCTTTTTTTTTTTACTGAGATAGCCCATTCTCGGGCATATAAACTCGACGTCTCTTCTCCGTGTTATCGACCTCTACGATAGGTCTCGTATGTCCTCGAGCTCTCTGCATCGCGACTGAGAATCTGTTTTGAGCTCGATCCCAAGAGTGGATGCACGGGGGCCTGTGATACACCCTATTATTCATCTATTCCCGAGCATTATCCTCGATGACTGGAAATAACTCCCTCACCATATTGCAGCTTGATGTCCTCGAGCATTGTCCTCGATGACACATGCTCGAGGATGTTCAATCGTGTGACGACGGTGTTGTACGCCTGAGGTCCTCGGGATATGATGTCCTCGGGAATCCCCCTCCTCGAGTTTCCTAGGTTGTGTTGATCCATTAGGATTCCTATCTACTTGGAACTCTAACTATGGACTACTATTTTGATACTTGACCCTGATAAGGACTCTATCTTAAGCATAATTTCGGTATTTGTCCAATTCCTTAACCGTAGAGGACTCCAATAGATAAGGATATCCAACTAGTTGAGTCCCACTAGGAGAATGTCTCTTACTACTATATATACAGAACATTGAGCCATTATTCAGGTACGTTTTCATTATTCTCCAATTTATAGCCTCAGGCATATAATTTCCTTTCTGACTTAAGCATCGGAGGGGCGACAAGAACATACCTCATTGCTTTTGTTTCAGGTACCGGAGGACTACGATCGTGCTCAATCCAAATCATCAAGCTCGGTAAATCAGGAGGTACGATTTTTGGTAGCATCAGGTATCAAACAGACACTTGTTAATATGATCCTTACCTTATGGTAAAACAGATATTCATCTTCAATTTGTCATTAAAACTTTATTTATATTGAAAATTGCTTAATTTCCTTTACGCAAACATATTAGATTTAGCTCAGACATGTAATGGATAATATTTATAACATACCAACCAGTAAATGAATTTGTAAGCATGGAAGCCATGAAGAGCGATTTGATCTAAATGAATTCTTGAATCGTCAAAAGATAAGGAGATAAGTACATGATCGATTTACATTGAAAATCGATTTAAATATCTGAGTGGATTTATGTGATAACTCATATCAATTTAACAACGTTTTTAGATGGCTTATATCAATATAGACCATCAACTTGAAAATATATTCAGCTGAGTGAAGAGTTGAGAAATGCAATGCTGAGAGAAGAAATAGGGTTGAATGGCATCTTAGGAAAGTGAAGAGAATAGAAAGTCGAAAAAATGTCATGATAGTGGTGATGGTAAGAGTTGTTGGTGGTGGCGGTAGGATTGGGATGGGGTGAAACCAGTTGCGTATGGAGGGGGATTGGTCTGGATTTTATAATTTAATTTTTTTATTACACACTTAACCCATGTCCATAGTTGGCTTATTTTTTAGATGGGTTGCTACTTTGACTTTTTTCCTCCCACACTAATTCAATCGTCAATTCCCACTTTCTACAACTATTGAAAATTGTGATCCCCCCTTCCCCACCCCTCGCCACTTCACCTAGTCACTTCAATAAATATAATTTCCCAACCACCCAAGTCTCACAATTAAAATGTAATATTTATCAACCTTTTTCTTTCATATATAATATTTATAATATTTATCTTTTCTTTCGTATGTAATATTTATAACATTTTTTTACCAAGTTGTGTAATATTTATATGTGAAATTGAACAGGCATTAAGGATTTTGCAATGTCATTTATTTGTTGATAATTTTTGCACAATTTAACGAAAATGTTTACAAGTATTAATAACAAACATAAAAAAAGCAAATATTACATCGCCTCTCAAAAATTATTATTCGAAAATATAAATGATATTATGGTTAAAAAAAATCTTGTTCCAACATCGTAATTGCTACTGGCAGTACTCATATATGTATCGTCTTTTCTAAAATAGTCAAGCTTGTGATCGAAATTGGGATGATATGGTTCATCCACCAAATTCGACCTGAGAAAATGGAAATAATGTTAGATGAGTTACATAACATATTAGTAATGAGCAAAATAATAACAATAATGACCTGTTTTGTAAATTGGGTCATGTACGTTTCTCATGGCCATGACTAACACATGAACGACATTGCCTACTATCTTTAGAAATAGCTTTTTCCTTCGACGATTTCAATTCCGTAGCCCTTTGCTCTAATAGCATTTGGATCACATACGACTTGACTTTCTTTGCGACTTTTGCTTCCAATCTTGTTCATGACAATATTGCCTTCGTTATCGATCTCTTTCAGGTTGATACGTGTAACGACCCGGACCTCTTGCCCAAGCCGTTAACTTATGTACTTGGGTGGGCCTTGCGCCCACTTATCCCTCACGACTTTTCTTCGCGTCTCCCAGGATTCGAACTCTTGACCTCTACAATTCAAATCCTGGGAGACGCGAAGAAAAGTTGTGAGGGATAAGTGGGGGCAAGGCCCACTCAAAAGCGGACAGTACATAAGTTAACGGTTTGGGCAAGAGGTCCGGGTCATTACAAAAAAAAGGTTTTTTTGTAACGACTCGGACCTCTCGTCCAAGCCGTTAACTTACGTACTGTCCGCTTTGGGTGAGCCTTGCGCCCACTTATCCCTCACGACTTTATTCTTGGATGGTACCAGGATTCAATTTAAGTCTCTCTTTTGTAGAGATCAAGAGTTCGAATCCTGGGGGATGTGAATAAAGCCGTGAGGGATAAGTAGGCGCAAGGCCCACCCAAAGCGGACAGTACGTAAGTTAATGGCTTAGGCGAGAGGTCCAGGTCATTACAATATTCAACTTATCAAATTCACCTAATAGATAGGTGTTGTGAGCATTTTCTAAAGAAGCTTCGTCGACTAGCAAAGAAGCCTTGTATAACAACATCCCATGTCGTCCCATCAGTGATTGCTTGTAATCGTCGTCAACAAATGAACCGTCTATAGGTTCGTCAATTGACCCGATCTTCGCATTCTTTGTCAATCTTTGTAGAATGTATTTCTCTGGTAAAACCAAAACTTGTTTTTTCTTGAAATAGTTAAGCATATGTCGACATGGGTAACCTTCAAATTAAACATCCCACAACTGCTTATGATAAAATCCAAATTTGTGAAATAGGTAAGTACACATTGACATTCGAAGTCTTCCCCGGCTCAAATTGCTCTACCCTATACACTTTAGCATCAACGGAGTCCAACCTCTTCGAGCAAATGTAAATATTACACTTTGCTCAACTTCCTGCTGAAAAGACATGAAAATCTTTTTTTTTTATGTAAATTTGGACCATCTGGCATTCCATTATACCAACCGATGTCAGTCTAGGTTATTCAGTGAGATCGATGTGGTTAGCAACTAACTTTCATGTCGTTGATGAACTAGTGCCATGTTAAAATGAGTAATGAAACCCATCAAAAAATTCTTCTTGTTGATGTATTTCTTCATGAATGAGTGGCCACTCTCGGGTCTTTGGCTGTTAGACATGCTTACACAGAAAACCTGTTTCACATATATAGGTACCCAACAAAAATGTATCTCGTACATGTTACCGAGACATTCATTGCAATCTAGTTGTGTAGTTTCCATTAACTCATTCCAATGGTTCTCGAACTCCTTGGGTGTCTCAAATTGTTTGATGATATTTACCAATATGTGATACTGCTCGTTGTATAATCTAGCATTGATCTTCTCTGTAAACTTCTTAACTATGTACCATAAACAGTAACGATGCAATGTAGTGGGCAGTATCTTTCATATGACTTTTGAAATTGAAGCATCTTGATCAGTAATGATAAACCCTTGGTGAAGAATGATTTGGCATTACTTCAAGGAACTTCAAGAAAAGCCAAACAAATAATTTAACTCTTTCGTCACTCAATAATCTACAAGCAGAAATAATTGTTTGTCCATGGTAGTTCACTCCAACAAATGGGGCAAAAATCATCGAGTACTTATTGGTGTTGTAGGTTGTGTCGAACACAATGACATGACTCTGAATCAGCCCAAAAAATGAACAAACTTCCTATCTAAATCAATCTCGTGATCGAAATACAAGTTTGGGTTTTTTTCTTTCTCAAATGTAAAATACTCGATCATATCATCTACATTGTGACACTTTGTTCCGCTCGTATATTTATTTCGTAGTTCCTGATATCTTTCTCTACACACCAAATCGTCGAAGTGTTAGAATTGAATGAAAAATATTGAATAGAAGTAATGAAAAATATTGAATAGAAGTCTCTTTATATGTTGTAACTCAAGTCTCTTCATGTTTTTAACTCCTTTATCAATGAATGGTTAAACTCCTTGATTAATGAGCTAGCTTTTCTTCCATTGGTATAAATAGGAGTCTCTCTAGATTGGAAAATCACAAGTGAAATGTAAGCTTCTTCCTCTAAGCAACAATATTCTTTTTCTCACTTTCAAGTTCTTCCTTGTGCTTATAATTTCTTTGTGAGATAGAGTATATCACAGCTCGTTCGCAGGCGGTTAACATAGTGCAGCATGAACCAACCACTGATTGTATCCTGGGAATCGAACACCGATCAAAACCTCTTGCACTCTGGTGAGGCGACGAATTTGATTTCAGGAAACTGTGAATACACAGGCCTTCAGTTTGATTTGATTCTCTAATATTTACCTACAAGCTTAAATCGAATTGGCTTTAGTAAATCAAATTTTGTTCATTAGTTTTTGTTAATTTTTCCAGTTCATGGTTTTTGCATGATTTCTAATTCATTTTAAATGATTGTTAAGTTGTTAATAATTTGACAAAATAATCTGTTTTTCAACTCTGCAGTTTTATTTTTTGAACAGATAACTTAATCTCGAATTTATATACAACTTTACAAATTTATAATTATTCTAAATTATTTGTTGCTTGTTCCGGTTCAATGGCGTCATATGGAAATAACGATGTGAACAACGAAAGCAACACTGTTGGTACTGGTGTATCAAATCCTGCAATGACCGTTGTTAACCTTATGGAGACCACGACTGACATTTCTCATGTTGGAGTGAACCTAACTTTGCCTTTGGCTGCGGTCTCGGCAATCCAGTTTGGCACAATACCTTTGCCAGTGCCTAGGGCTGCGGCTTCAGCACCTTTGCCATCGTTTTCGGCTCCATTTCCAGTGAATCATGCAATTCGATTGGATAAGTTTGCTGGTACTGATTTTAAGACATGGCAGAATAAGATGGTTTTCTATCTCACTACGTTGGGTCTTGCACATTTCCTCACTGAGGATGCCCCCATTGTGGCTAAAAATGACACTGATGTGCATAGGCGTGTAGCTTGGGACGCTTGAAAAAGTGCTGATTTTTTGTGCCGCAACTATGTTTTGGATGGCCTACAGAATTCTCTATATCACGTATATGTGGTAAAGAAGTCTGCTAAGGAGCTCTGGGAGTCCTTAGAAAAGAAATACAAGACTGAGGATGCCAGATCTAAGAAATTCTTAGCCAGTCGGTGTATGGACTTCAAAATGGTTGATTCATATTCAGTGGTAAGCCAAGTACAGGAGTATCAAGTGCTTTTGCAAGAAATGCATGCTGAGGGTCTGACCATGTCAGAATCTCTACAGGTGGCTACTGCTATTCACAAGCTACCTCATCAGTGGAAGGCTTTCAAAAGCTATTTGCAGCATAAGAGGAAAGAGTGTCTTTCGAAGATTTAATTATCAAGCTGCGCATTGAGGAGGATAACAAACGGGCTGAACGTAAGTCAGAGAATTCTTACTCTGAGAAGGCTAATGTATTGGAGTACGGCCAAAGTTCTAGTACTAAGAAAGTTCACTCCTTTAAAGCCAAACAGGGTAACGAAAATCGAAAAGATAAAAAAAAGCTACGAAAGGATCTCAGTTGAAGCCTGCAGGTGGGGTAGGAAAGAAACCTAAGTTCCAGTTCAATGGAAAGTGCTTCAATTGTAACAAAGTTAGGCATCGATCAGCAGACTGTCGTCAGCCTCGGAGGGATAATAAGCAGCGTCCTTAGGCTAATATGGTTGGAAATGAGAGAGATCATCTCTCAGATGAAATGTCTGAGCTGAACCTGACGACTGTGATTAGTGAGGTTAACCTGGTGGGGTCTAACCCAAAGGAATGGTGGCTGGACACTGGGGCCACTTGCCATGTTTGCTCCAACAGGAGCATGTTCACTACTTTTGCACCAGTTACAAATGGTGAAAAGTTGTTCATGAGAAACTCTTCAACTTCTGAAGTGCTTGGTAAAGGCAAAGTGACCCTGAAGATGACATCTGGCAAAGAGCTTACTCTGACTAATGTGTTGTACGTGCCGGAGATTCGTAAGAATCTGGTCTCTGGGTCTTCTCTGAGCAAGAATGGGTTCCGCATGATCTTTGAGGCGGATAAGCTGGTGATTACCAAAATAAGAGTTTATGTTGGGAAATGCTATATGACTGATGGCCTGTTTAAATTGAATGTAATTGCTGTAACCCAACTGTTATGAGTAATGAGAAAACTCCTTCTGTTTACTTGCTTGATTCTCCTAATCTGTGGCATGGTAGATTAGGTCATGTAAATTACTATGCTTTACATAGACTAAGCAAACTAAATTACTTGCCTAGGTTTCAAATTGATTCAAATCATAAATGTGAAACATGCGTTGAATCTAAGCTTACTCGGTCTTCGTTTCATAGTATTGAAAGAAGTATCGAGCTATTGGGACTAGTCCACAGTGATGTATGTGACTTGAAATCTGTCCAAACATGAGACGGTAATGAGTATTTTATTACTTTTATCGACGATAGCACGAGATACTATTATGTGTACTTTCTTAAAAGTAAAGACGAAGTTATCGATAACATTCTTTGTAAGAATGAAGTTGAAAATCAACTTAGTAAGAAAATAAAGGTGTTATGGAGTGATCGTGGTGGTGAATATGAATCACTGTTTGGTGAATTTTATGCTAAATATGGAATAATTCATCAAACTACTGCACCTTATTCACCTTAACAGAACGAAATTGCTGAGCGTAAAAATAGAACTTTAAAGGAAATGATGATTGTTATGTTGATTAGTTCTGGATTACCACAGAACATGTGGGGAGAAGCTATTCTTTTCGAAAATTACATCTTGAATAAAGTGTTAAGAAAGAATATGGATAAGACTCTGTATGAACTTTGAACAAATCGGACACCTTCATATAAATACTTACGAATGTGGGGATGTCTTGTTAAAGTTGTGGTGTCTCCTCCTAAGAAGGTCAAGATTGGACCTAAGATAGTTGATTGTGTGGTCATTGGTTATGTACAAAATAGTAGTGCATATAGGTTCCTTGTGCATTATTCGAATGTACCTGATATTCATTCGAACACGATTATGAAGTCTAGGAATGCACAATTCTTTGAGAATATATTTCCTTGTATTAAATAGACAATGGAATCTTCTGCTTCTGGCAGTAGTAAAGATCCAGTTGAAGAAGATGAGGATGAGCCTAGACGGAGCAAAAGGACCAAAACTTCTAAGACGTTTGGCCCTGATTTTCTCACATATTTGATGGAGAATGATCCTCAAAGCTATATTGAAGCTATATCTTCTCTAGATGGTCATTTGTGGAAAGAAGCCATCAAAAGTGAAATCGATTCCATTCTACAGAATCATACCTGGGAGTTAATAGATCTTCCACCGGGCTGTAAGCCTTTGGGCTACAAGTGGATCTTTAAGAAGAAGATGAAAGCGGACGGCTCCATTGATAAATATAAAGCTCGGTTAGTAATCAAAGGTTATAAGCAAAAAGAAGGCTTAGATTACTTTGATATTTATTTTCCTGTGTCGAGAATAACTTCTATCCAGATGATAATTGCTATCGCGGCCTTGCGAAATCTGGAAATACATCAGATGGATGTAAAAACAGCTTTCCTAAATGGAGATTTGAATGAAGAAATCTACATGGAGCAACCAGAGGGGTTTACAGCTCTAGGTCAATAAAGGAAAGTTTGTAGACTGGTTAAATCACTGTATGGTTTGAAGCAAGCACCGAAGCAATGGCATGAGAAGTTTGATAATGCTATGCTTTCTAGTAGTTTTTGAATCAACGAGTGCGACAAGTGTGTATATGCCAAGGACACTAATGATGGATATGTCATACTATGTCTATACGTCGACGACATGTTCATTGTCGGTAGCTCTGACAAGATTATCAAAGCCACTAAGAATATGTTAAACTCGAAGTTTGACATGAAAGATATGAGTCTTGCGGATGTCATTTTGGGAGTAAAAATTACTCGAACATCAAATGGACTTATGTTATCTCAATCTCATTACATTGATAAGATACTAGATAAGTTCAACAAGTCAGATACCACTGTGGCCAGGACTCCAGTGGATTTGAGTCTCCACTTATCCAAGAACACTAGGGATGGTGTATCACAGTTAGAATATTCTCGGATAATTGGGAGTTTAATGTATTTAATGACTTGTACGAGACCGGATATAGCATACTCAGTTAGCAGATTGAGTCGTTACACGAGTGACCCAGTGCTGTCCACTGGAAAGCCATTTTTAGGGTGCTACATTATTTAAGGCACACTCGTGATTTTGGACTGCACTATTCTAGATACCCTGCAGTAATCGAAGGGTATGTTGATGCAAATTAGATATCAAAGATGTCAGATACCAAGTCTACTAGTGGATATGTATTCACTCCTGGTGGTGCAGCTGTGTCTTGGAAATCGTCCAAACTAACTTGCATCGCAAGATCTACAATGGAATCAAAGTTCATCGCTCTGGACAAAGCAACTGAAGAAGTAGAGTGGCTTTGCCAGTTTGTTGACGATATTCCAAGATGGTCAAAGCCTGTGCCTGCAATTTGTGTTTATTGCGATAATCAATCAAAAATTGGCAGGGCATAGAGCAATATGTATAATGGTAAGTCTCGCCATATTCAAAGACGACACAATACTATTCGACAACTACTCTCACAAGGTATTATCACTCTGGACTACGTGAAGTTAAAGGATAAGATTGCGGATTCGCTAACCAAAGGGCTAACTCGAGAGTTTGTTGTAAAAGCATCGAGGGGAATGGGCTTGCAGCCTATGACGTTGAAAGGTATCATGGTGGAAACCCAACCTAGCTGAATGGAGATCCCAGGATCTAGGTTCAAAGGGACAACTAAAACATGTATATCTGTGTAAATCACTAAGAATGTTCTCCTTCTGCTCATTCCTATGGTGCTCACAGTGATTGGAAGATGCAGGTTAAGTTATGCTTTTAATGACCATTAAGCGTTGTTGTAAAAAACTGAGTTAAGAGGTCACCTATGTGAGTGTGAAGTGGGGCCGCTTCTATAAGGATTGGCAAGGCTACGTCCTTGAAAAAACACTTGCAGAACCAGGCGACGTGTTCATGGCCAAAACGAACACAATAGTAAGAACTATGCTGTGACTAGAATGGTCCTGCGTGAGATCTATTGTCTTGGTTTACACAAATGGCGAAACAGTTCAAGACAGCAGATCCACTGGTTTGCTAGTAATTCCTGATAGGTTTCACAAGGGAAGATTCAAAGCTAAATGTTACCTATCCTATGCAGGATTGATTCGTTTTACTCTCTCTTTCCTCTTGAGTCTTAGTTTCCATTTTCATTCATGTGGGGGATTGTTAGAATTGAATGAAAAATATTAAATAGAAGCAATGAAAAATATTGAATAGAAGTCTCTTCATATATTGTAACTCAAGTAACTCAAATCCCTTCATGTTTTTAACTCCTTTATCAATGAATAGTTTAACTCCTTGATTAATGAGCTAACTTTTCTTCCATTGGTATAAATAGGAGTCTCTCTAGGCTGAAAAATCACAAGTGAAATGCAAGCTTCTTCCTCTAAACAATAATATTCTTTTTCTCACTTTCAAGTTCTTCCTTGTGTTTATAATTTCTTTGTGAGATAGAGTATATCACAGTTAGTTCGCAGGCGGTTAACATAGTGCAGCATGAACCGACAACCGATTGTATCCTGGGAATCGAACACCGATCAAAACCTCTTGCACTCCGGTGAGGCGGCGAATTCAATTTAAGGAAATTGTGAATACACAGGCCTTCGGTTTGATTTGATTATCTAATATTTACCTACACGAAGGACCACTCGTATATTTATTTCGTAGTTCTTGATATCTTTCTCTACACACGTAATCGATGAAGGACCACTTGAGTCTATCTCCATAAGTCACATCTGTTGGCATGTTGGTGCGTTGTCCTCCAAAAACTATTGTATAAGTGCTATCTTTGTGGCTAACACTGTCCGATGTGATCTTAGTAAATGTACTCTATTAGGAGTAGTAAAACCATGATTACGCTCCTCTACAGATTTGTTCACAACCCATTTCTGTCCAATTTGTTGTTTGACTACAGATAATCTAGCATTGCATCTGACTCGTGTACTTCCACACTTTCTTTCCCCAACCCGTGACACAAGATTTTTATGTTTTCTCTGGTAAGTGTCATCTATTTTTCCTTTCTTTGAGCACACAAATAATATCCAATAAGTCTCACTTGTTTCTTGATTTTCTTACTATTTGCAATTCTTGTACTAAATCCCGCTACTCATGCCTACCGATTATAAAAACTATATGCATTCTCATGCGACTCAAATTCCTATCCAACTTTGGGTATTTGACTAAGAAAAACTTGTGGAATAAACACACTGTCAACTCTTTCTGAATCCGTCCCTACAACAAGTAATAAAAAATGGAAAAGTTAATGTTTGTTTATTTTTTTTAATAGTAAGGAAGAAGATTTTAATTTTCTTTTTCAATATCGTTATGTGATTTTACAATTCAAAAACACCAAACATTTATAGATAAGAAAATATAATAAGAAATTACAAAGAAGAAGTAATAAAAAGTAGAAAATATAATAAGAATCAATCAAAAATTTAATTTCCTTTTTTCAAAATTTGTGCTGTGAATCCATCCCTACAAGCATGTACAAACATGAACAAATGTTTATTTCCAATTCCCTTCTAACAAAATTTTTAATTTTCTTTATCAATGTTTCTATGAATCCATCCCTACAACAAATAAGAAAAAATAGAAAAATTAAATAATAAGAAATTTGTTTTTACCAATATGAAAATTAAATACCACCACAAAGCAATCACTAACAATATATCAATTAATGGAATGTAGGTAATATGAGAAATTATAAAAAATAGAAAATTAAAATCACCTCAAAGACTAGAAATCCTTCCAACAATTGCAAGTTCAACATTTTTATTAGCTACATTTATCTTATTTTTGGTTGATAGAAGACAACTCATTACATATTAAATGATTAAAATAAGAATCAAAGCATATGGAAAAATTGTACATTTATAGGTAATTAATTAATTTCTTTTTACCTATGCTTGAGACCAAATGTTTGAGATTTGAAGATTTGAGAAGCAGAGAAATCAGATGTCAAAATATTTGAGAAGCGAGAATTTTTTGCATAGTGAATGGAATTGTAATAAGTCAACAGGTTGATAAATATCAGTCAAAGTAGCAACCCATTAAAAAATTAAACCAACTGCTAACGTGGGCAAAGTGTTCTAGTGCCCACTGGGGGTAGGAGAACACTCCTTATATATATTTGCTCGATTTGATTTTTTTTAATTTCTATTTGATAGGAATTAAAATTTAAATTTTAACTTAAGTCAAAGTTAACAATTAATTTAATCATATATTTCATAGGATTCACAAATTTCAACTACGTATTTTATGAACTTTTATTAAAATCTATTAAAATTTTGATTTTATCTACTAGATGGGAGCATACTTTATTAATAAAATTAAAGGAAGTTTACAGAATACCTTTATATATCAGATTTTGAAAATTGAAACCTTACACAAAGCATTTTTACTAATATACCATCATAAATTAATAAACAAACAAAAAGACTCTTGATTTTCATAAATCACGTCTTACAATTTAAGTGAATACGGAATTATTTTAATAAGTAATAATGAATTGAAAAGTATTGACAATTTATTATTATTATTTTTTTTTCCAATTTTGTAAAATGGAAATTCTTGTCACATTCTAACTAAAAAGCTATGTTCATTATATAAAATCTATGAAATTTACGTAAAATAATTTTTCATTTCGTTTATTATTTTGTAGTTTAAATTGATTTTAAGTTGGTTTATTAACTTTAAATCATCCTACAACATGTACGTTATCTAGGAATTTATAAGTAATTTTCCAAATTTTTGTTCTTCTATATATATATATATATATATATATATATTTTATCAAGCTTAATAAAAGAGAAAGTAAATATAAATACTGTTAATAAATATCTATTACTTCTTTTAAAAACTAATGAATGAGAAAAAAATTATTAATAATATAATCAACAAACTTTACAAAAAAATTTAATTCATGGAGAGATACGAGAAAGAGAGAGAAAAAGAAAAAAGAAAAAATTTAAATGGAAAAGAAAATAGTATAAAAAAGTTCAAATATAAATTATTACATAATTCTACATATTGGAGTTATGTTTTATTCTTTAATGGGGGTTTTGGCGTTATGTTTTATTCTTTAATGGGGATACTTTGGTATGTGCAACTATTTATAATGTCGTATTAATTATTTCTCAGCAAAATGTATCTTTGATTAACATCCTATAAAAGGTAGTTTACATACTCACCATGTTATTTTGTTTGTTCGACCGCACTCTTAAACATTTTCGTTGTTATCGCAATTGTAATTTAACCTTTTTCCAAATATATATTAATTGTTATTGAAGTTTAATTGAATGTTAAGAATAAGAATGCAATGAATTTTTTTTTGAAGAAATGAGCAAAGATTGTGGATGTTCATTGTAATTAATATATAATGCAAGAAATAAAATTAGTGGGGTGTGTATGATTGCACATTTCAAAAATCACATGCTCATCGTTCAAATTACATTATATTTTGCCATTTTCTTTTGACAATCTACCCTATCAAGCAGACATATTGGGGGTGTTTGGGAGATATTTTTATATAAAAATACATTTTTGAATAGTAAATTGATGAGAAATGTGCAGTTGAAAAATAAGAATTTTATTTTTATTTATGTGTAATATTATTTTAATAAAGAATATGTGGTTGAAAAGAAGAAAGAAAAAATACATTTTGAAAAAAATGAGTACCAAACTGGGTCATTATATGCTCATCGAATGGCCATTTAATGATTAAAAATATATGTTTTCTGTTAGGTGGGTACCTTGTTCATAATGTTAAAAGGTTGAGGACATGAATGCTATAATGAAAGACTGGACACATCGCTACCACACTTATAAAACGTTAGATAACCTCCTAGGAATTTTAGCCTCCTTTTGATTTATAAAAATCATACTTTTAGTAGATTTTGATGAACTTTGATGAAATACGTCGTCGAAAAATTGACAAAAAAATTGTGAATTCCATAAAATGTATTATTGAAAATGAGCTTTAAAAAATGAAGTCAAACTATGTGGCACGGACTGTACAATTAGTACCCATGTACCTTTCTTTTTTATTTTTCTTGACAAAACTCAAGTACTCACAAATTGATTCGTAGAATAGGGATAGAAAAATCTCTCTCTCTCGCTCGCTCGCTCGCACTTGTCCTAATGCACTGAATGAGGCGAGAGATCCCCGCCATGAATGGTAAATAGGGCGGGGACTAAGAATATGGTCCTTGTTTCGAATTTCTCGAATCTGCCCATAAACCTTTTATTTATTTTACAATATTTTTATGTTTTTCAATTTAGATAATCGTATTTTAAAAGACCAAAAATAATATTAAGAAATAAAAATAATGAAATAGAACGATAAGGAATATTTTTAATCCCTGTCATGACTCGACCTCACCCTCCTTCCCAAATTCTCGACGGGGGGTACGGATGGTAATGACTGTCCCATCTTACTATTATTCCCATCCTAGAAGTAATGTTTTAAAAGGTACAAGGCTTGTCATTGTAAGGTCAATATTAAGTCTTATAAGACTAGACGTGCCTAAACGAAATCTAGACATAAAAAAAGGTCTTTTTTATTTTTTTTAGTTATTCTAAGATCGTTAAAAAAAAAATAATGCATACGTAACAACTAAAATCATAACACTACAATTATTTGATGATTTCTACAATTGAACAATTTTTAATCTCCTAAAAATTAGACAATTAAAAATTGAAAGCACAAAATTCCTTTCTAGGACCTAAGAAATTGTCCACACTAATTTAGTGCTTAGGACCACACAAGCAATTAGATCCAAGAAATTAATGACCCCAAAAGACTAAATTGGAATTCAAAACATATATAAAAAGGTGTGGGCCTTTTGATGCCTAAGCTCGCTAATCCACATTAGACGGTTAAAAGAGGAGTTGATCGTCTTTGTCATTACTTGCTTTTATACAAAGCAATTTGAAAACCCTCACATCTAGGCGTGTCTAAGCGGCATCTTTTCATGCTTTTTAATATACTGATTGCAAGTAGGTTTAGAGCATCTTAATACTAATTTTTTTTTTCCATATTATTTCTCATATTGGAGATCAAGTTAATGCCATCATCCCTCCTAAATTTATTGTTTTTTGATCTATAACTATAAAGGAGGTTCAATTTACGCCCCTCCCCAATATTTTTAGCCTTTGTATCTTTTAATTA
>NC_036256.1:16281319-16282730 GCF_002742605.1 Olea europaea var. sylvestris | reverse complement strand
TAGTTTACAGGTAATCAAAAGTTAAATATGTAAGAAAAACGGGCAACTTTCAGAGGCATAGATCTGAAAATCCGTTCAAGATTACTTCCCCAAAACCCATCAAGAAAAAAAAGTAAAGAACAGTAAAAATCTCAGTACAACTTTTGCATCAAAGTTCAACCAAGGGGTAAGCACGCATACCATAACCTACTCTATTAGTTTATGCATATTTCTACTAATATCCATTAAACTAACATTGGGTGTTGGTGGGGGTGGGGGGAGTGGACTGCAGGTTTCTTCTACTGTGGTTTCACCTCAAGTTTTGAGCTATTAATCCCTTGCTTCGCTGTTTGAAGACTTATTCTGATTAGCCCTCTCTCCTTCTGCTTCTCTATACTTAAGCAAATACCTCTTGAGCGAGTCAGAATAATCATCAAAACCTAAACTTCCCAAAGCCCAACAAATATCATCTCCATTAACCGTTTTTCTCTTCTCCTTGTGGCATTTATCAGATGCTTCTCCTGTAACAAAGCTAATGAACTCTGATACACATTCTTGCATGGTTTCTTTAGCTTCTTTCGAGATTTTCGCATTCGGAGGAAGGATCTGCTTCATTATCCGGCCGACATTCGCTATCGGTAGCAGCCGATCTTGCTCCTTAATGGAGCCATGATCCTCTACTGAGTCAGGAATACTAGCATCAGCTGCATAAAAATTGTACTTGAACCCTTCTGAACTGGACCCTATATTATCACCCATATTTCTATAAAGAGAAAACCTAGATCCTGTAAATCACAGACACGTTGCTTATTATCTCTCACTTGCCTCTATATGGAGGAGTAATTGATATATATATATATTTATTTATTTATTTTTGCTTCACTTGCCTCTATATAAAGGAGTTATTGATATATAGAATTACTTGTGCTGAAGCACCTCGGTTAAAACTTTTAATTTCTATATAGAAAAGTTATCGATATAAGAAATAGTATTTTTTAAATCGCTTTATCTAAAACCTTAGATTGTTAAAGGGAACACATTTATTTAAATATAGTATTGTTTTCTCATTCATTTTTTAATTAATGGCCTAACACATGCATAATCTTCATAAATGAAAATTTTAATACTGTGTTGAACCACATGATCAAAGAGCTTTAAACTTTTAGAGCTGAGGATATATTATTAATACGTTAAAGTTCAGCATAACGTGGCAGTTTTAAGATGCCAATAACATAGTCAACATCCTTGGGGGTGGGATGGGGGTGGTTGCAGTGGCAGACAAAAGTCCATTTGCAGTAGGAGTTAGGTCACTTTTCTATAGTATTGAAATATTTGTAGGACGATTTATGGGAGCATTCCAAAACCCTAAATCTTTAAAAAAAAAAAAAAAAAAAAAAAAAAAAAAAAAAAAAAAAAAAAAAAAAAAAAAAAA
>NC_036256.1:16278246-16281252 GCF_002742605.1 Olea europaea var. sylvestris | reverse complement strand
GGCCCCCCCCCCCCCTCCCGAGTTGGCCATTAATCTTTAATGCTCCGATCATGAATTTCACTGGTTACGCATAAAAATATTGTTCTTGCACTGTGTCTGAGGCACTGTGCTTGCTACCAAACAAAACCTAGAAAGAATCACCACTTAAGGATTAAAATCAAAATACACACATATATATGCTTGTAAATACAAACACTTATACATATTTTATATATGATTTATGATATATGGTCGTGGCTAAAACATATTGGTTGAAGTAGATTCTTCGTTCGGATCAAAATCCCTTCTCAAAGTATAAATTTTTTTTTCAAAGCATACGTCTTTCTCGAGGTGGATAATGATATCTATAGAGATGGATCTTATGTACCTTATTATCATATGTATCATATCTGGTATACCTAATCTATAACAAATCTGATGTAGTTTTATATAAAATTGTGGAAGTTGATCTATTCGAGGAAACTTTACACACAAAAGGAAAATATAGTGACTGGCTGGTCGTGTTAGTGACATTTTAACTTGTCTTTTTGCCATATATGTTAAAGAAATATAGATTTCCTTACTAAATATATCCTATTTACTTTCAAGATTTGAACTTTGAAATCATTGACTAGTTGAGATATGCTGTCCATTTATGTTGTTCAATTTATTGTCCATCCAATTGTAAATTAACACAGTATGAAAAATTAAAATTGATGACAACTTTAATTTTCCATCGTATGTCAATTTGCAATTAGATGAACAGTAAAAATGGTCAGCAAATCTCAACTTTCATTGACTACTATGTCTATGTCTTTGCTATTAGTAAGTTTCTAAGCTCAAGTTGGTTTTGAGAAACACTCTTGAGTTTAATGGGCCGGCAAAGATATGAAAATATTTCCATTTTTCTGTAATATTGTGATATTCTCAAAATTCTCTGATGTTATATTTCCTTAATAGTTTGATTTGCGTAATTTAAGTTGTAACTTTGAAATCGGAATTTTTTTTTTTTTTTTTTTTTTTTTTTTTTTTTTTTTTTTTTTTTTTTTGAAAAAAAAATTTTAATTTTTATATAATCTTTGGAAACGAAAGCTTTACATTTTCTTTTGTTTATTCTTTTTCCACTATATTCAATTTACAATTGTTAACTATACAAGATCTAATAGAGTGGAAACATGAAAGGTGGAAGGAAAGTATAGAAGAGCAGCTCCTAAAAAACTAACATATGTAATGATATTTTAGGTCCAAAGTAGACTGAAAACCTGTCATTCATATGACTTAAAAGCTGGAAAATGTTTTTGGATCAGGAAGGCAATTAGGACATGAAAGTGAGTAATCTATTCTAAATCAGGCATTCTAATTATTGGTGGATCTGGATTGAGTAATTATATGTCATTATCTTAATGCTACTGATATAACATATCAGCACTCAGCATTGTGAAAATGACTTAAGATTCATCTTAGATGATCTGTTAAAGCATTAAAAAAGCTTAAAATCGATCTACTTATAAGTTTGATTGCCAACGATGAGATATCATACCAACTTTCATCAGGATAAAATTGATGTCATAAAACATTGATTGTGAGTTAACTTTGTCACACTTGGTGTGATGTTGATGTGCATATGTGACGTATCACAAAGAATTGTTGACCAAAAGTGTTACATTAATTACCAAGTCTTGATCAAGAGAAGACCATGAACTAGCTTGAAAACAAAATCCTGTTGTTAATCAAGATGCGCTACGTCCTAGTATTGAACAAGTTGTTATGAAAGTGTAAGCGATTAGAGATGACATGTATATCATTTAAATGTTATCTTCAACAATGTCTTTATAAGTTGGAGTTGCGTAGGCAAAGAATGCTTTTGTTGATACATGTCACCTTCTAATACGTGGGACACTTGGAGCCTCTCTAGGATCCAAACTAAGATAAAGGTAGGTCATAGAGCTTGATAGTATTCAAGCCAATCTAATCTTCTGAACATGAATCTTGAACAAAATTCATGAATATTGAAAATCTTCCATAATTGTCTATGTTGAGTCTTGAAGAAAGAAATATGAATCTATTTAGTCCATAATTGGTTCAACTGAAAAAATCTAATTAAAATTTAAGTCAAAGTCAACAATTAATTTTAATTACACATTTTTTGGGATCCAGAAAATCACAACTTTTCAACCACAAATTTTATCATTTGTAACTAAATTACTTATAATATGATTTTTATCTAAACGAAACAAGGCCTTAATGTGTTTTATTACATGCCAAATGTATTAGACCTAGGATGCATGTTTTCGTGCATTCTTGAATATGTAGAATTCATAACCTTGATTTTAGGTTTGCATGCAAAAGTATGAAGAAAGTTGTGAAGCGAAAAACAATTGTGAGAAGGTTCATTGTGAGTGAGAGTACTTGATTTATTTAATTTTTTAGCTCACCTTCGCCTCCAACGGAGTGGTATCAGACCTTTGATCAAAGAAACATACCAAAAAAACCAGGAACAGCTAAAACTTCCTAAATTTGGTTGGAAGAATTGAAACCTATGGAATCAACAAAATGAAGGTGTTTTTGGTTTGTTTGAGTACTATTTTTATTTTATTTATTTTTATTTTTTATTAATGGGAAAATCAGACTTTGAAAAATCTGTGGTTAAAAAGTACAATTTTTTTTTTCTAGAAATATGTGTAAAATTGTTTTATTGAAAAAATGTGTGATTGAAAATGTGTTTGAAAAATAATGAATTTTTGGAGAATGGGACTCAAACAAGGACATTTGGAAAATCGGTAGAAAATGAGTTTACAAAAGGGATAATGATAATCAAGCAAAGTACTCTATGACACTAAAACATGGCTAAGGTAGACTCGAAAACTTCTTAAAGGCGATCTATAAAGATTTACACGATTCGAATCCAACCACAAGTCATCATCCACCTGATGAAAAACAAAATTTTGTAAAACAGTTAGAGAAAAAAAAAAGGTCACCACCATACAAGAATAGCCAGTGCAAAAGCAAAGTTAGAGGTAAAGTAAT
>NC_036256.1:16272314-16273281 GCF_002742605.1 Olea europaea var. sylvestris | reverse complement strand
GGCCCGTAGGTACTTTTTGGAAAGGTAGCGACCGTTTTGGATTGAACTCACCACTTCGTCGTGACGTACGAGGGATTTTAGCCCTTTTTCGAAAGAATGAGCACTTGCATATTTAGAACGCTTGGAGAGCCAGGGGAAGAAGAATTGAGCGTAACTTTTGCACACGGTTTCCGTTTAGGGCCCACAAGTACTTTTTGAAAATGTAGCGACCGTTTTGGATTGAACTCACCACTTCGTCATGATGTATGAGGGATTATGGCCATTTTACGAAAGAATGAGCACTTGCATATTTAGAACGTTTGGAGAGCCGACGGACGAAGAATTGGGCGTAACTTTTGCACACGGTGTCCGTTTTGGGCCCATAAGTACTTTTTGGAAAGGCAACGACCGTTTTGGATTGAGCTCACCACTTTGTCGTGACGTACGAGGGATTTTGGCAATTTTTCGAAAGAATCAGCACTTGCATATTTAGAACGTTTGGAGAGTCGGCGAATGAAGAATTGAGGGTAACTTTTGCACACGGTGTCCGTTTTGGGCCCCTAAGTAATTTTTGGAAATGTAGCGACCGTTTTGGATTGAACTCACCACTTCGGACGCCCAAAAGGAAAAAGTGAGTTCATCGCTCTGAAAAGTATGGATCATCTCCAAGGATAATGCCTCCTTCCACAGGTTGGGTAACTGAAGAAGAAGTATTAGAAAACAGTAAAAAAGAAATTCAGGAAATGGAAGCTCAGTATGACATGCTACATGTTGATTTATCACAAAAGGATAACTCGACAGAGGACAAGCAAGAAGTGGAAATAGATGCTGCCGAAAAGGTTATTTTTAAGCGACCAGCCATAAAGTTAACTAAACACTTGAGGCCATTGTACGTTAAAACTCTAGTTAACGACATACCTGTGGCAAAAGTGCTTGTCGATAATGGAGCAGCTATAAACACCATTCCATCTAGGATGATGAGAAAATT
>NC_036256.1:16266749-16272004 GCF_002742605.1 Olea europaea var. sylvestris | reverse complement strand
CGGCGTACGAAAAATTGAGCGTAACTTTTGCACACGGTGTCCGTTTTGGGCCCATAAGTACTTTTTGAAATGTAGCGACCGTTTTGGTTAGAACTCACAACTTCGTCGTGACGTATGAGGGATTTTGGCCATTTTTCGAAAGAATGAGCACTTGCATATTTCGAACGCTTGGAGAGTCGGCGAACGAAGAATTGAGCGTAACTTTTGCACACGGTGTCCGTTTTGGGCCCATAAGTACTTTTTGGAAAGGCAACGACCGTTTTGGATTGAACTCACCACTTTGTCGTGACGTACGAGGGATTTTGGCAATTTTTCGAAAGAATCAGCACTTGCATATTTACAACGTTTGGAGGGTCGGCGAACGAAGAATTGAGGGTAACTTTTTCACACGATGTCCGTTTTGGGCCCCTAAGTAATTTTTGGATATGTAGCGACCGTTTTGGATTGAACTAACCACTTCGTCGTGACGTATGAAGGATTTTGGCCATTTTTTGAAAGAATGAGCACTTGCATATTTAGAATGGTTGGAGAGTCGGCGAACGAAGAATTGAGCGTATCTTTTGCACACGGTGTCCGTTTTGGGCCCATAAGAACTTTTTGGAAATGTAACGACTGTTTTGGATTGAACTCACCACTTCGTCGTGTCGTAAGAAGGACTTCGGCCATTTTTTGAAAGAATGAGCACTTGCATATTTGAAGCGCTTGGACTGTCCGCGTTCGAAGAATCGAGCGTAACTTTTGAAAACGACGTCCGTTTTGGGCCCATAAGTACTTTTTGGAAATGTAGCGATCATTTTGTATTGAAATCACGACTTCATCGTCACGTACGAGGGATTTAAGCGATTTTTTGAAAGAATGAGCACTTGCATATTTGGAACGCTTGGAGGGTCAGCGTACGAAGAATTGAGCGTAACTTTTGTACACGGTGTCCATTTTTGGCCCATAAGTACTTTTTGGAAATGCAGCGAGCGTTTAGGATTGAACTCACCACTTCGTCATGACGTAGGAGGGATTTTTCCTAATTGCTCCATCAATGCCTGATTTTTTGGAATGACAAAGGCGAAGCAGAAGTGGTGCAAGCCGATCATAGACCTTTTGTTGCAGAAGCAAACTCAGTAGAATGGTTCATGTACGAAGAAAATTATGGACCTATCAGAGTAGTCCAAGATGGAGAAGAAACTCAAATTGTCGCGCAGAGTGAAGAGCCGTTTTCGGTGGATGCACTCACTGAAACGTTCAGTCAGATGAGGCCAAACATAATGGCCCTAGAAGAGCCAGTAATTGGCAAAAGAGTAATCAAGGAGTTTTAAATGAGTTGTAAGCAACCAAGACAAATGGTCGATATTCAAGCCTTCAAAGCCAAATAATGGCTTTCAATAAAGAATGCAAGGACAAGATGAAAGAAGAAGCAACCTTGAAAGCATTGGGAGACAAATTGACAGTGTTCAAATTGGAACAAAATATTGGCCGAGAAGTCAACAAGGTATATTGTTTAGAAGAAGAAGTGCCTATAAGGGAATTGAATGATAAAGTAATGGGGATCACCAAGCCTGGATACGCTCAAGCACAAGACCATCTGATTAAAGTGAATATTGGCAATGAAGAGGAAGATCGCCCAACCATCGTCAGCCAGATGCTCGATCAAAAAGTTAGTAATAAATTAATCGATTTATTAAAAGAATATAAAGATTGTTTTGTTTGGGAATATGAACATATGTCTGGTTTAGATAGAGGTTTGGTGGAACATAGATTACTAACCAAGCCAAACTTTAAACCTCATAAACAACCCCCTAGGCATTTTGCTCCTAATGTACTCCCTGAAATTAAGAAAGAAATAGAGCGTTTATTAAAAGCAGGTTTTATTAGAATAGCCAGATATGCCGAACGGTTGTCCAATATCGTGCCAGTGCTAAAAAAGAATGGTAAATTAAGGGTGTGCATAAATTTTAGGAATTTAAACATAGCCACACCCAAAGATGAATATCCAATGCCTACGGTAGATTCTTCAGTAGACTCGACTGCCGGACACGTAATATATTCCTTCATGGATGGATATTCAGGATACAATCAAATTTATATAGCTGAGAAAGATATACACAAAACTGCCTTTAGGTGCCCCGGATCTCTAGGATGTTTTGAATGGGTAGTTATGCCCTTCGACCTAAAAAAATACAGGAGCAACTTATCAAAGGGCAATGAACTTGATTTTTCATGATATGATAGGCAAGTTTGTTGAGGTGTATGTAGAAAGCACTTGCATATTTAGAATGCTTGGAGAGTCGGGGGATGAAGAATTAAGCGTAACTTTTGCACACGGTGTCCTTTTTGAGCCCATAAATACTTTTTGGAAATGTAGCGACCGTTTTGGATTGAACACACCACTTCATCGTGATGTATGAGGGATTTTTTGAGGCAATATAAACTAAAATTGAATCCCTTGAAATGTGCATTTGGCGTTAACGCAGGAAACTCCCTTGATTTCTTAGTACACAAAAGAGGGATTGAACTTGATAAAAATAAAGCGAAGGCTATTTTAGAAGCCAAATCACCTAACAATAAAAAAAATTGCAAAGGTTTTTAGGTCAAGTAAACTTTTTAAGACGCTTTATTTCTAACTGTGCAGGGCGAACTAAAGCTTTTTCGCCGCTTTTAAAGTTGAAAAATCAGGACGAATTCGTCTGGAAAGAAGAGCATCAAAAGGCTTTTGAAAGTCTAAAGACATATTTATCAAATCCGCCAGTGTTGGTGTCACCAATCCAAGGACGGCCAATGAAAGTGTATGTATCGGCTGAACAAGAATCAATAGCTGGAATGTCATGCAAGAAGACCAATTTGGTGAAAAAAGGGCGATTTACTACTTGAGTAGACGGTTAACAAAATGTGAATGTAATTACTCTGCTATTGAAAAATTATGTCTTGCATTGTATTTCACGTGTACAAAATTAAGGGCTTATTTACGGCCCGTAACCGTTTATTTGATTTCTAGAGTAAATTTGGTTAAGTATTTGTTTTCTCACCCTATTTTACACCAAAGGGTAGGCCTTTGGACGTTAGTATTATCAGAATTTGAAATACAATACATACCCCAAAAGGAAATAAAAAATCAGGCTTTGACAAACTTTCTGGCCGATCATCCATTCTTTAACATGCCTGAAGAAATTGAATTAGAAATCAATTCATTCGAATTAAAACCTTGGGTTTTGTATTTCGATGGGTTAAAACCTCTAAAGGTACAGGAGTAGGAGTAGCATTGATAAATCCTTTAGGGATTTGTTACAAGTTCGCATTCACTTTGGATAGGATGTGCACCAACAATCAAGTCGAATATAAAACCTTAATCGTGGGCCTAGAATTAATGATAGATATAGAAGTAAAGAATGTGATCGTTAGAGGTGATTCTCAATTGGTAATTCACCAATTGATTGGTAATTTTAAGTGCCAAAGTGATTCCATTATAAGTCAATATGAAATCGCCCAAGAGTTGTTGGAAGAATTCGACCAAGTAGAGCTTCAATGTGTTAATAGGATATATAATGACGTAGCAAATGAGTTGGCCCAGATGGCCTCAGGGTATTCAAAGGTTTTAAATTGGAAAGCTACTTATGAATATGGGGCAATATTGCCCGTAGTCCAAAGAAAGGCGAAAAGGATTGAAATTCATTGCATACAAGATGGAGATGCAATAGATTGAAGGGCAGAGATTAAAAGGTTCCTTAAAGAACCAAATAAAGGAGATAATAGAAAAATGAAGTTGCGTTTGCTAAACTATACACTGATAGATGAGGAGTTGTTTAAGAAACACTCTGATGGTATATTGCTAAAATGTGTAAGTTTGCAAGAAGTTAGAACAATCATGGATGAGGTGCATGAAGGGATATGTGGAGCTCATCAAGCTGGTCAAAGGATGAGATGGTTAATTATTAGAAATGGATATTTTTGGCCCAAGATGGGAGAATCATGCGTTCAATATGCAAATAATTGTCTAGCATGCCAAAAGTATGGTCCAATACAAAGGGCGCCAGCACGAGAGATGGCACCTATTATCAAAACTTGGCCATTTAAGGGTTGGGCGATAGACCTAATAGGGAAGATTTATCCCTCATCGTCCAAACAACATACCTTTGTTATAGTTGCAACTGATTTTTTCACTAAATGGGTAGAAGCGATACCTTTAAAGGAGATCACCCAAAAGAGTGTCATAGAATTTATCCGCGATCATATTATTTATAGATTTGGAATTCCACACACTTTGATGGTAGATCACGGAACTTCTTTAAATGGAGATCAAGTGAATAAATTCTTGAGCGAGTTTGGAGTTAAATTAGTAAATTTCACACCATATTACGCTCAATCCAACGGACAAGCAGAATCTTCTAATAAGATTCTAAAAAATATCATAAGGAAAATGATAGATGAAAATACCAAAAATTGGCACGAATGTCTAAACAAGGCCTTATGCGCTTATAGGACGTCGCCTTGGTCAAGTACCAAAATTATTCCTTTCCAACTTACTTATGGACAGGAGGCCGTTTTGCCTATGGAAATTAACATGCAATCGATCAGAGTGTGTTTGTAACATAAGTTAAGTGATGATGAGTATACCGAATCACTAGTTTAGAACTTATTGGAGTTGGACGAATTAAAGTTGGACGTCCTAGATAGATTGCAAGTTCAAAAACAAAGGATGGCTAAGTTTAATAATAAAAAATTTATAGTCAAGTCATTTAGTCTGGGCGAATTGGGTTGGGAAACAATACTCCCTTTAGATAGCAAAGATCCAAAATATGGCAAGTGGTCGCCCAATTGGGAAGGGCCATATAAAATAAATAGTGTGTTGCCTAATGGAGCCTATCATTTGGAAGATTTAGATGGCACCAAGTACATGAGGTTCATTAATGGCAAATATTTAAAAAAATATGTTCCTTCCTTATGGGAAAGTGAACAAATAAAAGCGTAATCAAATTGAGTTAAATGATCGTATATAAAAAGGGCCAGAACGAAATAAGTTCAAATAAATTCCTTTATTGTTCAAAAACAAAGGATGGCTAAGTTTAATAATAAAAAAGTTATAGTCAAGTCATTTAGTCTGGGCGAATTGGGTTGGGAAACAATACTCCCTTTAGATAGCAAAGATCCAAAATATGGCAAGTGGTCGCCCAATTGGGAAGGGCCATATAAAATAAATAGTGTGTTGCCTAATGGAGCCTATCATTTGGAAGATTTAGATGGTACCAAGCACATGAGGTTCATTAATG
>NC_036256.1:16203718-16266544 GCF_002742605.1 Olea europaea var. sylvestris | reverse complement strand
AACTTCGCTGGCCAAAGAATATTTCCTATGTCTCCCATACCAAAGGTGACATCAAAACAGGTAGCAAAATGGGCGGATCAATGATCCATCTCTGTGGAAGGCGAAAATTTTGGATCGATCCTTGAAATGTCAAACGATGGCAGCAAATTAGTTTTTTGAAGAAAAGAATGGAAATGAAAATGAAAAGTGTGAAATATACGTGCATTTATAAGGGCGTGAAGGTGAAGAGACAGAATATGAATAGTCACATTCGTGCCTAGTAATTGGAATCAAGTGGCCCAAAGTCTTGGGAAAAAAGATAGAAATACCAAGAGAAGATGTACATGAATCTTAGCATAAAGCGGTTAAATGCTTGGGGGATTGACGATTAAGGACAAACGTCAATAAATACACAAGAAGACAAATTAGTCGTTCATTAATGACAATGGCTGCTGTTACTTTCAAAATTGGCAATGGCTATCAGTACAAGGTTATAAGAGGAAGGTTAATACGAAGTTACAAAAAGAAAAGTTAAGGCATTAGATGTCTTAATTACAACTCGCCCCAGACCGAACGAATTCTTTCCCTAAGTCTCCCTCAATCCTCACTCTGCTGAGAAGAAGTGACATTCAATTCAGCTACAAAATCATCATCAACCTCTAGCTTCTTGTACTGCTCGACCAAAGACTTGGTTCGCTCAATTCCTTGGGAAGCATTACGCTTTTTAGCAGCCATTCTCGCCTTGTAGTCATCCATCCTTGCTTGAAGCTCCTTCATCTGTGCAGCCAAACTGGTCATCAAAGAGTCTTCAATCATAACTTCGGAAGAGATTTCTTTCAATTCGTCCTCAGCTTTGTTGATCTCCAAAAGCAAAGACTCTCTTTCAGATGCAGCACGAAGATATTGAGTACTCTTGGCCTTCAGTTCAACATTTTTGGGCAGCAAAGAGAGGATGTCAGAGTGGAAAACTTTCAACGTCGCTTTAAAATCAGCAGAAATATTGAGCGATGGAAGTGTCAGTGCTTGCGCCAACTTCGCACTCAAATGCTCAAGCTTATCCTTATGTTTGGCAACACTAGCCTGACCGATGTCCATATCCATAAAAAATACATACTCAAATATCGACTGTTTGAGGAACTTCATATCCTCCTCTGAAGAAGCAGAAGGACGACCAATTGAAGTAGGGCGAGACGTCTTGACTTGCCTCCAGGAATTGAACAAGACTTGGATGGAACGCACAATCTCATCAGCGTCCTACAAAGAAAAATGTCAACATTGAAGGTTTTCACTACAATGAACAAAGTGAAAATAAAAGTGAAGCAAAAGGTTACCTCATCAGCAATTTTGGAAGGTGGCATATCACCAGTTGGCTCCACCACCTGTGGAGACTTCCCCTTGTCTGAGCAAGAAGACTCTGCCACAACGGGCAGACCCATAGGAGCCTCTGCATGATTAAAGAGGCAACAAATCAGAAACCAATAGCACAAGCAAAGGTGAAACATCAAAATATATATTACATTCTGGTTCGACGTTTCGGGGGTCGGCGCCCTGGGAAGTAGGTGGCTCGTCCATTGGTTGTGATGAAGATTTTGGGACTGAAGGTTTCTCTTTAAGCGTAGTCCCTTCATCAGCTGGTTTGGACGAAGCAGCTCCAGCAGAGGATGATGGAGCAGGAGCTGCCAACACCAAATCCTTCAAAGGAGAGGCTGAACTTTTTTGAGAAATTCAAGAAAAACATTAACATATAAAAAGGTATGCTTGTGAATAAACAGAATTCAATTACCTTTCTCCCGACGATGAGAGGAGTGTCATCATCCTCCAAAATGGGAGATGTTGAAGCTGGCCGTTTGTAGCTTGGGGCACTCTTAGCTGCAGTAGGTTTGGCAGGTAGAGAAGTAGAGGGATGAACATATTGTTTAGCATGAGGAGGGGAGAAAAAGTTCCTAATGGACACAGGGGTGACCAAAATAGGAGAAGTGAAAGGAATGTTTGACTGATCCAGTGAATGGAAAGCACGATTGGCATCAGTGGCAAACAATATGCGCTTCACTGATGGCCAGAGTTATTCAAAAAAGGGGTGAACGGCACGGCTAGGATTGAAGAGGGCTAATGAAAAGTTATTTGTCAAAAGAATATTGCGAGTATCTATAGCTTGTGCCTCTGCCTTATTAATGGTGTGAAAGTGGTCTATCGAATTTTTTGAATAACAAGGGGGAACAGGCCGAGTTTGGCCAAAACCAAATTAGCGAGCAAAAAATTGGGGAGCATATATTTCAACCCCAGCTTTAGCATTGGTTCCAGTTAAAATATCATGGAACAACTCCTTCCCAGTCAAAAATTGAACCCAAACGAGCAGAGAAGCACTCGCACTGTCCAGGGTGGATGGAGGTTGCACATAATCTGGAGTTAAATGAGCAGGAAAGGGAAAGAAGGAAGGAATTGAATTTAAAGTATAAAAGAATAAAAAAATGTCCCTTCTAGACATATTTACAGGGTTCAATGGGTCAATGGCTAGCCCATAGCAGCTAGTAGAATGAAGGGACATGGATAGAGCACCAAGTGATGGAAAATAGGCTCTCAACCACAGTTGAGTAAACCAAAGAGGCCCACTGCCAGTAGGAGATGCACCATTCTTCAATTGAAATTGAAGAGAAGCCATGCCTCTATAGAGAGCAGTCAAAAAAAGGAGCACAAATTCAAAGGCCTACCACGCGCCAATTCGTGTGCTATGGGTAAATAGCTCATAGAAGGCTTTATACTAGGCACACACAGAGTATATTTATAAAGCCAAATCTGAAGAAAAGCCACATGTTCAACGTGGGAAGGCTCAGCGTTTGAGTGATTATAACAGCCTTGCAGGCTTGAATAGGACTCGGTGAGTTTTTTGTCAAATTTTGGGGCAACACCGAAAATCAAAATACTAGGCAAAATGGTGTCGTCCAAAGGTGGAAGATTTATCAGGGCTCCAACATCCCTTAAAGTAATATACATGGGACTAAGAGGGAAAACAAAAGTATTATATTTAGAAGACCAAAAACTTAAAGCAATAGGAAAAAGTGTTGAGTCAAAAATTGGGGGTTGAAGAGAGATTTCTAATAAATCAGAAATCCTAGCGCGATCAAAAATTATCTTGGTAGGACCATGGCCCATAAGACGAGCATGTCATCTACGAAAAATAACATCAGATTTAGGCCAAGTGCGAATACCTTTTTCGCAAATCGGCCTCAACGGCAAAGAGTTTAGGAATGAAAGGCCTTGAGTACAAGGGAACAGCTGGCCCACTGCCACTTTTTCGACGGCTTCGGCGTTGTTGAATGAAAAACCCAGATAGAACTCATTAAGTTCAGCATTGGCTGGTGCAAGGAAGTTCGGATTTATATATGGCCGAGTGAGGATTTTCTGGAAATCTTCGATGCTAAAAGAGTTGTCAGATTGGGTTTGTAGAGCAGCCATTGTGGGTGAAATACAGTTTTGTTAAAGTTTGCTTGAGAAACGTAACAGAGAAGCAAGAAGATAAACAGTGGTATGGCGAGAAAGAAGCGTGATTTAGTGATACAACGAAATGGCATATCTTTGGGGTTTATAAGGGTTTGTAGTGTCGCACTTTTCAGGTTATGGAAGGAAATAATTATTGAAATTCTTGGAAATTTCAAATGTTGTTGGGAAACATAAAGTAAATATGGTAAAGATTAATAATTGGTATTAATTCTGCCATATTGGGGGGTAATTGTTGACACACTAAAAGTGCAGCCCAAATCAAATGAAGCCCAATTAGGGAATTCCCAAATCAAATAGCCCAAAGAATGAAGCCCAACTGGGCAATTCATGATAAAGGCCCAGATAGGGTTATTAATGAATACAGTGGAAGCCCACGAACACGGTAACATCATCGCCCAAGCTTGCAAGACGCCCAAGATCTGAGCGAATGAAGTGCCTTACAGTCGCCCAGAGCTATAACCCTGTTCTCGCCCAAACCTTCGAATCGCCTAGGATATTAGCAAACATAAGATGTTATGGTTATCCAGAAGTGTAGTTATTGAGTAACCTTATCACGTTCCACGATTCAAGAAGTTCGGTTGAAGACGGTCGAACGATAAAGAGTAGTGGCAGCAGTTAGAGACGGCAGTTCCACGACAAGTTAGCCACCATAAAGAAAGTGGGTGGTTATAAAGCAATCAAGCAGTTTCTAAGCGGTTGATCACGAAGAAATCATCAAGGAAATATAAAAGGAAGAGAAGACATAGAGCAAGGACCCCCAAAAAAAACACTTTCAAACAAAGAATATGTAATTTCAATTTCTTAGTTTAAACTTAAACATTTCTTTTCAGTATTTGTGTGCTTGCGCCCCTTGGAGGTATTCTGTTTAGTTGCAATTGTAAAGTCATCGCCAATAAAACACCCTTTTTTGGGACTTTGTCTCAAGAGGTTTGTTCTTTACACAATCGTCTGATTTTCTTTTTAATTGTTAGCGACTACCCACGCGAAACAATACTAACCATAATTTTGCGAAATATAATAAATACATACTCAGAGAAAACAATTTGAGAAAGTTATTTTCGGATAGCACGTTCGCCTTGCTTTCGCGGTTTGTTTCATAGTTTGAGGCGGCGGAAATAATAAGCTTAATGAGTACTTTATAAGAGTGTCTTGAGAGTATTATTTCGACTAGAATGACATGCCAAAGATGAGATGAAGAGCAACTTGGATTTGAAAATTCGAGTGGTTAACTTATTTGAGTATAACTTTCGCTCTAATTAACGATTTTTAGTTTTGGCAACCGCACGTTAAGTACTCCGTCATATCTTCACGATGGCATCAAGTGTTGGAAAATTTCGATTATATCGTGCAATAATTTATATTCAAAATAATCTATTGTAATGAATAAACAATTGGGCAAGGTTTCGACTTACAAAGTAGATGGAATATAACAGAATGATTAATGGTCCAGGCAAGAGCTCCACTCTTTTTCCTTAAGACAATAATACGCCACTCTAGTGCTGATGATCTTTTGGCACTCTTCTTTCAAGATACGACATCAACATGTAATAATTAAACTCCAAATTACAAGATCTGGCGAAGCTACTAATGTTTTAATCTCTCTAAAACTGGAGGACTAAAATGCACAAAAATAATACTGGGGACTGAAATGCACAATATGAAATAATGCAGAAGGAAGGAATTAAATTTGCAAGAGAGAAAAATCGAAATTGATTTTTGGAATGAATAAAATCCAACATATGAGGGCCTATATATAGAAGTTGAAAAGTTGTGTCTTGAACAGACACAATCTATTAGAATAGACAGTTTAACACTCAACCACTAGATTCTAGAAGATTTTGCATGTCGTGCACAGCAAAGTTCGGGAAAAATAAGTAATATAAATAAATATAATATTTTAATTTGATAATAAAATAAAATAATTCAAATATTATTTTACCAAAAATATATATTAACTTGGCCCAAGCCCAAGCTCACGACCCATGCCTGTGTTCATGTCGAGCCAATTGATTGAATAAAAGGAGATGGCAGCGCATGTGCGTGAACTTTGACTCAATCTACTAGCATGTAGCCTTTCTCCACTTCAAAGACTATTGGCACCCCTTAGGCCCAAACCTAAGTTCAAAACTTTAGCAATATAAAGTGGTTCTATTCTTCTGATTTTCCTACTTGGGATAGGCATTTTCCAATATTCCATCAATTTTTATTCCCAATTTATTTCAACTTCAAGTGGTCATCTTTTGACTTTAATTTTTCATTTTTCCTTAATTGGTTTTGCGAAAATAAATACATTCATTAATCTACTTGTAGAGTAGTCGGCCAAAGAGATTATTTGTCCAACTAACGGGACCTGCTAAAATAAGTGGTCAAAAGTTGGTCAAACCAACTATCTAAACCAATTTATCCAACAATCTTCCACATGAATAAAAATTAACACAATAGACGATGCAGACCATATAGAGAGATCAGGCAAAAAATTATTGCATCGGGATAGGTACTTTATGGGTTTGAATTTTCCCTAGTAGAATACTACCAGGTTTACTTGGCTAATCCGTGAACGCGATGTCTTTGACCATCAGTCCTTGGTATAAACCAAGACAATAATATCAACACAATAATCTTCCTAACATTTTCGAGTTCTCACTGTTGTGTTCATTTTGACCCTAAACAACTCTTGAATTTTTTAAGTGCTTTAGAAAATTCAAGCCTTTGAAACATTCTCATAGAAGCAGCTTCAATTCACACTTATATAGGTAATCTCATATCCTACTTGGATAGTCAGAGATACAGAAATCATTAAAAATATAATTTAATTTAAAACTCTTTGTAAACATCATTGTTCTTATCATAAGAATTGGTAGGAATTAACTCCCTAGTGCCCATTGAATCATCACAACTTAGTTGTCCTATTGAACTAAGATCTTGGGATCTCTAGTCTGCAAAGTTAGATTATCGTAACAAAGATCCTTACGTAGTAGACTTTAAACTCATTTCCCTTAATAGACAGTATACTTGATTTCTTGGTAAGCCTTTTAATAAGTGGATTCGTGAGCTTCTCCCTATATTTACATAATCTATAGAAAAAATAAGGTAAAATTGCTGTCACGGTACCAAAACTTTCACATTTATGCAAACTTGACCCAAACATTTATTTTGTTGCATCCACGGTACCAAACTTTGTAAAACTTGCATCCGAGTCCAAGTGGATGAAAACTGTTAGTTTGACAATTTGTTGACTAGATAATTGACGTTGAGAATAATTTTGATTAATTTTAAAAGGTTGAAATGGTAACTTTACATTTTTTATAATAAAATAATAACTAAAACCAAATACCAAAAATCAAATTTCTTCTTCTTCTCCATCCACCTCAATCGTACCCAAAATATCCCACCACCACTAGCAGATGGCTCTATCGCACCCACCCAATGTCAACGCCACCTTTAACATCTCGTCTGCTTCCATCACACCACCACTACCTCCACCACAATGAATTGTTTGATAATTTCAGTATAATTGATCCTTGCATTTATGGGAGCTTGATTGTGTTTGCTTCAAATGGATTCTTGAAAATAGTTGATTATTCGAAGGATGACAACGGGAGGATGTTTCAAAGGCCTAAAATTGATAGACGGTTGGTTATGGAGATTCGGGAGACAATTCGAGAGGAAAGGGCTATAAATGAGGTGATTGGGGAAAAACGGGAGGATGTTTCAAAGGCCTAAAATTGATAGACGGTTGGTTATGGAGATTCGGGAGACAATTCGAGAGGAAAGGGCTATACAAATCAACCTGGATTTGTTGAATTACAAGAAAGATGGGATGCTATTTTAGAAACTATTTAATGTGTTCGATTTTGGATAAGGAGGATGGTAGAGTGATTCATTTTGTGGGAGTTCAAGTGCCTATTTCCACCGAAGGTGGTGTTGGCGTTAGCTGGGTGCGGTGGAGCCTTCTGGTAGTCCTGGGGGTAGGGGTGGGGTGGAAGAAGAAGAAGAAGAAGAAGAAATTTGATTTTTGGTATTTGATTTTTAATTTTAGTTATTTGATTTTAAAAACATAAAGTAACCATTTTAACCTTTTAAAATTACTCAAAATTATTGTCAAGGTCAATTATCTAGTCAACTAATTGTCAAACTAAAAATTTTCATCCATTTGGATTTCAGGTGTGAATTTTTACAATTTCTGATACCATGGATGCAACAAAATAAAGGTTTGGGTCAAGTCTGTATAAAAGTGAAAGGTTTGGTGCCGTGGTTACAATTTTCCTTAGAAATAATACCATTTGCGATCAACTTCTTAATTGTATTATGTCTTTGATGGATATGTCGAGACTTACTATTATAAATACTATATGGTGCTCTACAATGCCCGATTGATTATCACAATGCATACTAATTGTAGACACAGGTTCAAGCCAACATGGAATATCTACTAAAAAATTGGGAAGCCATTCTGCTTTCCTCCAACTTTATCTAAAGTTATGAACTTAGATTCCATCGCAGATTAAGCTATACACGTTTGGCCAGAGGATTTCCAAGATGCGTCTGCACCACCAATGATAAAAATATGAGTACATGACCACTAGTGAATTTGAGTATTTTATATCTGATATTCAAGTAGCATCATTCTATTATTCTACTACAGTTGGATATCTAGTATAATGTAATCCAATATTTGAGGAGTATAGTAGATATCTTAGAACCATTACTAATGCCTTCCAAAGGTCATATTTGGGTTACTTGTAAATCTATTAAACTTGTATATTACATACGTAATATCTGGATGAGTGCAGTTTGTAATATACATTAGACTGCCTATTATTCGAGAGTACTCCAACTAAGATACTGGTTTGCCTTTATATTTGGCCAAATGTAAACTTAAGTTTACTGGAGTTTTAATTGGAGTTTCATCATATATATGAAACTTCTTAAGTACAGTCTCAGTATAGTGAGATTGTGATAAAATAAGTCCTTCGGATATCTTAAGAATTTTAATTCCTAGTATTATATCTGCAATACCCATATCTTTTATGCCAAAATATTTTGTCCACAATTTCTTGGTAGTTGTTATGATATCACAATTATAACCCATAATTAGCATATCATCAACATATATACATAAAATTACATATGCACTGGTGTGTTTTTAATATAAATATATTTAACACACTTGTTAACCTTTAAACCATTTGACAAAATAATTTTGTTAGATTTTGCATCCTATTGTTTTGGTGCTTGCTTCAGTCCGTATAATAACTTAATGAGTTTAACACATTTTTCTCTTATCCAGGAGCAATAAACCCTTCGGGTTATTCCCTGTAAATTTCTTTTTCTAACTCTTCATTTAAGAAAGTTATTTTAACATCCATCTAATGAATTTGCAAACTATACAATGTGTCGATTTTAGTTAATACTTTAATAGATGTTATCTTTGACATGTGAGAATGTATCGAAAAAATCAAAACCTTCTTTCTGTTTGAATCCTTTAACTACTAATCTAGCCTTATCAATTGATCTATCAGTCGTTAACTTTATTTTAAAAATCCATTTGCATCCTAACAATTTGTTACCAGGTGGGAGATCTACCAATTCCTAGATTTGATTTTGCATAATATATAGAATCAATTTCACTATTGATAGCCTCTTTTCAGAATGGAGTTTTTGGACTTGACATTACTTCATTTAATGTTCTAGGTTCGTTTTCTAACAAATAAGTTATAAATTCTGGATTAAAAGATGTAGCTATTTTGATTCTTTTACTGTGTCTTGGTTCTTGGTTACTTTGATGATTACCAATTGTTGTATTATAAGTTCATCTCTGCAAACTTTTTTCTTTTTGATGATTTCCAATTGCTGTATTATAAGTTCATTTTTGCAAACTTATTTCTTTTTCATCCTTAGAAGGAAAAATATCCTTAAATAATACACGTCTTTTCATGTACATTCGAAATTTCAGACTTATGTATGAGGAACCGATAAGAAATACTATTATTAGCATATCCAATGAATATGCAATTGATAGTTTAAGGCCATATTTTAACTTGTTTAGGTTTTGGTACTTTTATCTTAGCCAAATACCGTCATACTTTTAAGTATTTATACAAAAGTTCATGATTTTTTCATAACTCATAAGAGTTTCATTCATACTTTTGTGTGGTAATTTATTTAGAATGTGGTTAGTTGAGAGAATTACCTCATGCCCCCCAAATTCTGAGATAAACTAGAACTAATCAACATAGCGTTCATTATCTCTTTAAGAGTATGATTTTTACTTCAACAGTATCGTTTGGCTAAGGTAAATAAGGTGCTGTAATTTGATGAATAATCTCAGAGTCTAAACAAAAATCTTCAAACAGTGCTCCATATTCTCCACCTCTATTACCACGAACAACTTTTATTTGTTTACTAAGTTGATTCTCAACCTCATTCTTGTATTGCTTAATGCTTGTAAGGCATCGTCTTTGTTTCTTAGCAAACAGATATAACTGTACCTTGTGCAATCACCTATAAAAGTAATAAAATACTTTTTTATCTCCTCTGGTTTGGACAAATTTTAAATCAAAAATATCACTGTAAATTAGTTCTAGAGGACTCAAGTTCCTTTCAATTGAATGAACGATTTTTATTTTTATTTTTTATTTTTTGGCTAATTTAGTCTCTAACAAGTTTCCCATCGATGGTTTTGATCAAATGAAATAGAAGACAATAAATCTAATCTTACTAATTTATGCAAAGTATTAACATTAACATGTCCTAATCTATCATGCGATAAATTAGAAGACCCAATCAAGTAAGTAGAAGATTTATTTTTATTAATATCAAAATCATGAAGTAGGGTATTACATTCATTTTGAATAGCACATTGGCTAAGTACCATTTTCCCATAAACATGTCATTTTTTGTCAGTACAAATTTATCAGACTCAAATACTAGCCTAAATTATTTTTACTTAACAAAGCTCTATATACCAATTTTTTGCGAATATCAAGAACATGTGTCACATCGATGATGCCTACTTCTTTGCTTGATTTCATCTTCAACACTACTTTACCTAGACCAACAACTTTTGATATTATCGAGTTACCCATGTACAGTCGTCTTCCATTGATAAGAGTGTAAGATGAAAACATCTCATTATCAACACAATGTGATTAGTCGCACCAGTATCTACGAACCATTCCCTCGAATTGTCCACCATGTTTTCATATACAATGACTGAGATCATTAGTTCGGACACATCGTTAGACAATTTGTCTTCCTTTGTCAGGTGTGGTTGGTCCTTTTTGTTTTGCATTTTCTGTCGGCAGTCTTCTGCAGTGTGACTAGGCTTACCGTAGTTATAGCAATCTCGTTTGAATTTCTTGACATTGCTCTTTTGCATGCTATTATTAGAGTGCTTCATTCTCTTGCTAGTATTTGGCTCCATCAAATTAATTTTAGCCTTCAGTTGCAGCTTTCCAAATTTCTTCTTAGAATTTTGATTAACTTCTTTAATTCTTAATCTTACAATCAAATCTTCAAGTTTCATTTCTCTACATTTGTGTTTCAGGTAGTTCTTAAAATCTTTCCACTTTTTTGATAATTTCTCAATAATCGCAATGAACTTAAATGGCTCACTAAGTATCATACCTTCTGCATGTATCTCATGCAAGATAACTTATAGCTCTTGTACTGATTCATCACTATTTTAGAATTTATCATTTTGAAGTCCAGGTTTTTGCCTACAACAAATTTCTTCAACCCGGCATTTTCCGCATTGTAGTTCTTTTCCAACGATTCCCACAGTAGTTTATCTGTCTTGACCAAACTGTATATGTTGTATAGTGTGTTGTCATTATGATTTCGTGTATCGAATGCTGCTAGTTTTTTAGGATCTATTTCTTCCTCCTCAGAGTTGGAGCATCTTCACTAAATTTTTTTCCCAAATTCAAATTTGTGAGATAAAATAGCATTTTTATTACTATCTCTTAAAATCCACTCCCGTGAATTTTTTTGGTTTCTCTATGTGAACATTTTTTTGATCAGTTTCTCCCTGTGAACATTGTTAGGGGGTATGTTAGATATAGTATTACTAGTCATAATATAATAAAATTTCAGAATAAAAATTAGTACGTAATTAAGAAATTATTGCTTTTGTAGTATTACTTGTCATAATATATAAAATTTTAGAATATAAATCAGTACGTAAATAAGGAATTATTGTCTTGAGATTGTTGTAAAATTATCGATTATATCGTGTAATAATTTATATTTAAAGTAATCTTTTATAATGAATAAACAATTGGGCAGAGTTTTGACTTACAGAGTGAACGCAATAAAATGGAATGATTAATGATCGAGGCAAGAGCTTGACTTTTTTTCCTTAAGACCATAATGTCTGTACTGGTGTTGAAGGTCTTCTAGCACTTCTCTTCCAAACTTTAACGATATCGACTTGTAATAGTAGCACTCCAAATTACAAGATTTGACGAACCTACTAATGTTTTGATCTCTCTAAAATTGGAGGACTAAAATGCATGAAAATAATATTTGGGACTGAAATGCACAATATGGAATAATGCAAGAAGGAATGAATATAGTTTGCAAGAGAGAAAAACCAGAATTGATTTTTGGAATAATAAAATCTGGCATATAGGGGCCATATAGAAGTTGAAAAGTTGTGTTCAAAAAATATATCAGTCGAAAAATACTGTCTTGAACAGACAAAACCTATTAGGATCGATAGTTTAACAGTTACTGCCAGATTCTAAAAAATATCACGTGTCGAGCACAAAAATGTCCGGAAAAAAATAAATAATATAAATAAATATATTATTTTAACTTAATAATAAAATAATATAATTCAAATCTTATCTTACCAAAAGTATAAATACTAACTTGGCCCAAACCTATGACCCTTGGCGAGCTGGTCGAATGGATGACGACAATGTTCATGTGTGGACTTTGACTCAACTTATTAGCATGTAAATCCTCTTGCCTTTCTAAAACTATTGATATTTTTCGGGCCATAACTCAAGTCCCAAACTAAAGTTGTTTCTATTTTTTTGATTTTTCTATATGGGATTGACATTTTCCAAATTTTCATCAATTTTGTTTCCCAATTTATTTCAATTTCAAGTAGTCATCTTTTAGCAAATTCGTTTATTTACATTTTGAAATCTAGGATCTTCATCTTCTTGGAGTTATATGCATGTTTCAGGTACAAACCCTAGTCCTCACACCCCAAAATAAAGTTCTGCAACACACACCCCCTACTAATATGGTCCTTTCCTTAACCGTGAGTAATCCACCTTGCGATGACCTGTACTTTAGGTGCCTTGTATTATCAGAGCCTGTTCACACTTTTCTTAGTCTTGTGATGATCAAACAGATGGTACCTATACCGGGCTCTGATTCCATTTTGTGGAATAGTTGTTGGAAGTAAGAGAGGTTTACTAACTTGGATTAGCTATGCTTTTAGAAAGGACTACACTAATATGAAGAATTAAGTGAACAAAAAGGATATTTGTATTTCTCAACTTCAAAACTTATACACTTGGTTTGTTACAAAATGGAGGGACCCTATCACTTTATATAGAGTTTACATGAAATTTCTAAACCACACATTTTCTTATAGACTTTTAGAGTACATATTTACATGAAACTTCTAGACCACATATTTGAACTAGATATTTTCCGAAAACATTTTAAATAGAGTTTTTAAAACCATATACTTTATTTGACACATTTCACATTTATCACCATATCTTTTACTCAAATATTTATATAGGTTTTTTGAGAAAATGTTTCTAGAAATACTAGACTTTGTTGGGCTTTTTAATTGAATTATGTATATGACCAAAATCCTTAAACCTATATTACTTAATCCAAAATCAAGTGTACTTCTTAACAACTATTTGTTCCCAAATTCCAAGAATCATAAGAAAAAGAAATAAAAGATGAATGAACTGAAAATTGGCTCTCAAAGTTAACTGCTGTGAAATGGGATCTTAAATGATAATCAAATATCATAGTTAATGTTGACCCCCCTTTTTTGCAATGGCAACGTGGTTAGAATCACAAGGCCTCATCTCGTTGACCAAAACCTCACATCGCCCTATCTAACATTAAATACATTGACAATGGGTCGGCCGTCATTAATTAATACAAACGTTATATCAATCAATCCTATAGATACTGTGCAGATCCATTTTAAAGACAACAAGTGCTTCGGCTTTGAGCAGAGACGGAGGGAGAGGGGGGCTGGGGTGGGCTGCAGTCCAGCCCACAACCCAAAGGCTGATTAACTTGTAATTCAGCCCAAATTATTGGTGACATAAAGAAGAATAAAAATTTCGCTCAGTCCAAAAATTAATTTTAGCACAGTTAACTTCATTCCCGACCCAAACCCAATGTTCAATTATTTAAATTTAAATAGTTCATTTATAATCAAATTATTTTATTGTATTAGAAATATTTTTTATTGATTGAAGTAAAGATAAATAACTTATTGTAGCATGTCACATGTTTGACTAAGCTTAAAAGTAATTAATTTTTTCTAACGTATTTTTTCATATATTGCTTATTTATACTTGTGAGTTTAAAATTTTTTTTATTTCGACCAGGAAATGGAAATATGCTTTATATTTACTTTTATCATTTAAAAACATATTTGTTAGAATTTTTTCATAAATGTATAAAAATATATCTCGACCCATTTTGTCATTAACGTGAAGAATGTAACATTTTAAACTAAATCTCGAGTAGCAAAGAGCATTTATGAAAAAAATCAATTCAGCCCACCCTAACATTTCTTCCTGGCTCTGCCCCTAGCTTTGAGAGAGATCTTCGGATGTGATGCGGCTTGGTTAGAAGAGGGAGTGCTTCTGTTCAAGGGGCTTCAGACGAGGATAGTATGTTGGCCAAAGATCAGCTTGTTCCTTTATTTTTGATCTCACTGACTAACAGTTGTTTGTATTTGGTACCTCCACGTGGCATTGATGTGGCCTTCAGTAAAAACCTAGGACATGAGGTGCAACAGTTAATGTAGTCTCATTTCACGCCAGATCAATTCGCTTTTAGAACTTTTCTCATTGTACCACCTTATATTCCCGGCATTTCTTTTTTCTTTTCAATGTTTTTGATTCTTATACTTTCTTCGAGAGATAAAGCACTGCTATGTTTTTAATAGCATTTAATGCCCAATTTTCAGTTTATTTAACAGCAATTAACTCCTCATTCTTTTTTCATTTGGCGATGTGTAATTTTTTTTTCTGAAGGGACAACTAAGGGAACAATATTTATGCTACTTTGTAGCTCTTGTTTGGTTCTATTAAAAATTTGATTTATAATAGATTTTTAAGAAAAGTTGATGAAAATGTACGACAGTAAAGTCGATAAAGTTTGCAGATCCAATAAAATGCGTGATTGAAAATGAATTTGTTGATAAACGTTTTTTTATAAAATGGGTGCAAAAGAGGACTTGAATCAATAATTCTAATAAAAGGGAAAAAAATGAAAAAGCTAGATATGTAAATAATTTCACTTCTTTGGTTGGTAGATAAATATAAAGAAAAGAACATAAAAAATTATTATTATTTAAAGGAAAAAGTAGTTTCTCACAAAAGGGTGGGCCGTTAAAAAAATAAAAAAAAAATCTAAAAATGTTAATAATTTTCATTATGGAAATGTCTAAATCAAAAGAATTAAAGTACTCAATTCTTTGTTGAAATTAGTTGCACGTCATTTTCATGCTTAAAATCATATAATATGTCATGGAAATTAAGTAATATAAAAGAACTCTAATATATTCCATAGCATGACTTTTCTTGTTGGTTTTATCCATAGAATGACGAGTTCAAAGGCGAAGGGGAAAAAAGGCAAAAAAAACAAAAGAAGAATCATTGATTAAGCCAATTAGCAAATTATCTGTTAATTTTGCTTTGCAATCAATTAAGTTCTAATTAATCATATTATTTATATTGGAAAATATTGTGGGAACATCCCTGTCATTACATCAAATGTATCGAAATTTGTCGATAAATCCCACGTAGGGGATTTGTTTTTATTAATAATTAATGATAGTGTGAAATGTAATAGGTTTTGTATTTTTTTTAACTTGTAATCTTGACTAGAATGTTAGAACAGACGTTTGTTTCAGATTCTAATTTGTGTCTTGTTGTTTCTAATTATTTTGTCGTAATACTTGTTCCTTATCTTGTGAGGTCGTGAAGGTTATAATATATTAGTAATTTACTTATTTTCAACTTTGATTCATTTATTTCAAATTAACTTGTTTAATAAAAAAAATGTTATTTTTATGCTTTGCAAATCAAGCACCATCATTCTCGAGAAATGGAAAGGAAGATCATCACAAAAAAATTGTCAATAAATTTATCAATAACAAATGTTCCTATCTCAAAACTCCATGGTGACACATATTCACCATTGTAATTTCTCAATCCCCTCAACCAGCGAGTCTAAAGGAGGACAACCCGAAAAATACTATACTTAGTGTATAATATCATGAGAAGTATAACTGCGTCATATATGTGAATTGTAGTTTTCCTTAAGATTTTACAATGTTCTTACTCGCCCTTGGATGAGGTACGTTAATATCGTTGGCACCTTTAGTTGGAATTCAGGTTGAACCCCTTAAAGATTTCCACTATATTTATTCATTTTTAATAAAACATGTCATTTGTTGCGTATTGTCATACTTGTCCAACCTCGTCCAGCCGAACCGCGTGGCACTCCAGCCGAGGTGGCATATATTGTCGAAGTGGGCTATGGCCGAAGCCCTTCAAGTCGAAGTCCACTAGCCGAGGCGCCTTTTACCTAGGCCTATGAATGTAACCGAGGTCCACATGCTGAGGCTTATAAGCCGAAACCATGATGCTGAAACTGGTTGAAGATAGCTGAAGCCCTTGAGTGGAAGTATTGTATGAAATGGCCGAAGCCCCGAAGCTGATGCAGGAGCCTCCGAACCACAAGGGAGCATCCTCCATGGTCACTTCTCCCAAGAGATCGTCTGCACAAAGATCTTATTCGAATGATTGATGGATCGTTTGCCATAAGTATAAAGATCAAGTCTTGTCACTAGTATGGAGGCTCTGCACAAGCAATAAAGGCGCAGTAAGCTAGCAAGTCAAGCCCCATGCCTAGAATAAGATGTTTGAATCAAAGAGATAAGACCACGTGCCACCTCATCCATGGGCTCCAATTTCACATGTATCACTATAAATATTTCCCTTGTGTAACATCAAAGGGCTAATGCAAGAATCAATACAAAGAACTACACTTTACTCAACTCTCTCTCATTTACTTGCAATACACAAATCGAGTTTGTACACATTTACGTATACATTTACGAACGCCGGTTGGTAATTATTGTACAATCGGATCACGAACAACCCGCCGGATTCCAAACGTCACCGTCCCGTGTCATTGGGCTACTCCCATACCCTTTGAACCGCTCGTTTTAGACCGTCCACGTGTCTTAGCGTGTTGGACATTCGTCCACGTGTGCGCGGGTGGGATCGACATCTGTTGGCAACACTTTTTGGGGTCAACAGATTGGCGCCGTCTGTGGGAAACCATACCATAACCACGAGCAACCTTGTGGTAAAAACTTACTGAAAAAAAAAATATTTAGGCAACCCCCCTTGAAAAAGGGATTTGTTCTTAAAAAAGAACAGGAGGAAGCCCCATTACTTAGCAAAATCTGAAATCTAACAAAAGAAAATGAGCTCCAATGAAGATATTCCCCCCAGGAGGGTAAGAGAAAACACGAACGTGCCTTCTCAGCCCGCTGCCCCAGCAGCTCGGCAGAGACTCCACCACCACCAAAGAAGAGGTGGGATGCGTGCGACGGCACGACTATCAAAAGAAATGGCCGTCATGACAGCCAACATGAGGGATATTGCTAGCCAAAACTTGGCTATGAGGGAGCTTATGGCCCAAATACAGGGCCAGGAAGGCTTCCCCATTTTTCCATACGCCTCCCAAGGGCACTACCAACAAGAGGATGAAGTTCAAAGTCATAGAGCTGCCTCACCAGACTATGGCTGAGGTGGAAGTCCATTTGAAAGGGAAGTGGAAGTTGATACTTCTTCCAACTACGCTTCTAGCCGACCCACCGAGGTCCAAATGAGCCATGATAATTTTCCACCTCCATATGAGCAAGATCCAAGACATAGGATGGCAGGAAGTGCTTTTGATAGAATCAGCCCCACCGAACCCAAGCTCAGGCAACAGCAGGCTCAACGGCCTTGGACAAGGCTACCTCCTCCACCTCCAATGCCCCAGCAGCCAGAGAGAAGGCATGAAAATGCCTCTCGTGTTGCTCCACCTAGAAATAGGCAGCAGAGGAGAGAGGAAGAGGCTAAGGACTTCCCTGGAACCTCTCACCAACAACCAGGGCATAAGGCTGATGAGTACGACTCTGATGAACAACAAAGGTCCTGCGACTTAGACGATGATGGTGAGAATCTACCATTCTCAAGGGAACTAAGGAATGCCCAGGTCCCGAGCCACTATGTTATGCCAAAAATACCAAAGTATGACGGAAGAGGCGATTCGAAGAAACACCTGAATATTTATAAAACTCACATGAGTCTAAGGGGCGCCACCCCAGCCGTGAAGTGTAGAGCCTTCCATTTAACGTTTAGTGGATTGGCTGAAATTTGGTATAGCAGATTGCCACTTGGGAGCATTAGAAGCTGGCCCGAGTTCAAGACAACATTCTTGAAGAGGTTCGCGGTGAGCAAAGAAGGAGAGGCCCCCATCCAACGTCTCAAAGACATGAGACAAGCACATAGGGAGTCCCTAAAGAGCTTCTTATCATACTTCACCGATGAGATGACGTATTGCGTACAAGTCACTGACCGAGAGGCACTATCCGCATTGAAGGGAGGTCTGAACATGAATTCCCTATTCTGGAGGCACGTGTAGAATCAAAACCCCACCACCTATGACGCCTTACTCGAAATGATGAGAAGGGAAATCATCAATGAAGAATTGATTGAGCATAGGAACAGGGTAAGTAGAGGCCTCACACCTCCTCAAAGACAGCGCGGTAGAGGCCCGACCTCCTACCTCTAGGCCACCTCGCTTGAACTTCGAGGCACTAGCACATGCCTCCCTTTGACCTGGTTGAACGCCAAGAGGAGAAGCCTCAGCATGGCTGCACCATCCACCATGCCTGGGATGTGTCGTCACCTCGGAGGAGAGACTCACGTCCTACCTTTGGGCCACCTCGCTTGAACTCCAAGGCGCTAGGACATGCCTCCTTTTGGCCTGGCTGAACGCCAAGGGGAGAAGCCTCAACATGGCTACACCATCCACCATGTCTGGGATGCATCGTCACCTCGAAGGAGAGGCTCGCGTCCCACCTCTGGGCCACCTCGCTTGAACTTCGAGGCGCTAGCACATGCCTCCCTTTGGTCAGGCTGAACGCCAATGGGAGAAGCCACCTCACGTGCATTCCGAGGCCCATACAGATACTATGCTTAAGTAACGTTCATTTGCTTAAGTCCGAGGTCCATAAGTTACTATGCTTAAGTAAAGTTCATTTGCTTAAGTCCGAAGCTCATACAGTCGTTCATTCCAGTTGTTTAAAGTGATTGAAATTAAGGTACCAAGGTAAAGTTATTTAGTTAGTGCTTCTGTCAACTTTAAAGTTCATTTGCTTAACGAGGCGCGTACACTTGGATAAAGAAACAATAATGAATGAAAAAGGTATTATATTAATCTTCAATAAGGATTACAAAAGTGGGCCTCAGGCCATTACATTCAAAAGACTAAAAAGAAAAATAATCTAAGCTTGGGTAGATGAGGGAGATGCCTCAGTACTTGGGGCTTCGACAGCTTGAGCATCGGCATTTATCTCCTCTACCTCAGCTGCTTCATCACCCTGCACCTCCTCAACAGGGGTCTGAGGTACCTCGTCCATGAATTCAGACCTGAGTTGAGTCAGATCCAAATTGGGATACAGTTCCTCTGCCCGCTCCATCACCTCGACGTAGGCAAAGTTTCTCCAGTAAGCACTGAAGCTCTTATACTCCTCTGTATTATGGAAGTTGGCGACGTACTCCTGCACTGCCTCCTCCCTAGCCTGTTGAGCCTCCTCTCTTGCATGGGAGACATCATCCACATACCACTTGATTTGGCCCTCCAAGAACCGGTAAGCCTCTTAGGAACCCGCCAAGGAGAGATTTGCCTTCTCCAGGGCCTCGGCGATCACTTTCTGGTGCTCATTGGAGACCTCCACCTTCTTTGTCAGGGAGGCCACCTCGTACTGTGACTCATAGACTTCCTTCTTCAAGGCCTCAATCTGAGCCAAGGCAGATTCTAGCTTGGCCAATTCTTCAAGCTTTTGGGCCGTGGCTTCTTTCGCCTTGGCCCTAGCTGCCTTCAACTCCTCTGCGAGGGAGGCCGTCTTCTCCTCCGAAGACTGGGTCCTTGTCTGAAAATTACTCAGGGCCTCCCTGCATTCAATTGTCAGGCCAAAGGTTCTGACGCTTTAGCTCACCAAGGCCCTCGTCAGGTTAGTCGTGTCGCAGGACGAGGCATGCAGCTGCCACCTATCAGTCCAGAACCGGTAGAAGCTCTCAGTAGCGCTCCGGATCTCCTGGAGTAGAGCCTCCGCCAAGGCTGGGGCCAAGTTCTCCTCCCTACCAACTAGGAACATTGGAGACTTGCCCTTCTCTCGAAGAGGCTTCTGTTTCGCTACCTCCTCCTCAGCAACCTCGGCGGCTCTCCTCGCAGCCTCTTCTCTTGCCTCCTTAGCCTCGGCCTCTCTAACCATTTCTATCTTAATGGCTTTGGAGGCGGATGCGAGCAGCTTCGGCTCACCAGTTGATTTAGCCTCATGGGACACTAATGTCCCAAATTTCCCTGACGAGCTGGTGCCGTGCACCAACTTCTTCCTCTTCGCCTCCTCAGGGACTTTTTCTTTCCCCCGAGGCTCTTTTGGCTTCTCTTGCCTCTGAGGAGCCCCCTCTTCGAAAGCCTTTGGAGTACTATCCTTGGAAAGGCGTTCTACCCTGCCTCGAACCTCCTTGGCCCCACTGGACCCCGATTTCAGGGGCCTCGCCTTAACAGTGGTTGTGGCCTTCAGAATAATAGCCATGTCCGGAGCTAGGTACTCCCTCCTCTTGAATTTATCTGCATAGCACGTCAGGTCAGCAGATTAGTATCAAAACAAAAGAACAAGAAAATTTACAACTGTGAGAGCTTCGTACCTCTGGAAGCCATCAATCCAAAATCCAGGAAGTAGCGACTCCTGTCGATCAGGTGGTTCAAGTGGCAGAGCTTCAGAGGCCTCTTGTAGATATCCTCTATCACCTCCAACTCTTCCCTGCTGAGCTCGAACCTCGTACTACTATCTGTAATGGTAGCCCCAACAGTTAGAAAAGTTCAAGTGTTCAATTCAAAAGTACAAACAGGGGTTGGGAGACTTACGAGTTTCGTAGTACTGGGTCGGCACTGTGCAAGAAAGGGTCTTGTCCCCCTCCACTGCCTGCCATTTTCCTCACACCCAGAACCAGGACTCCTTCCACCCCTTGATGGAGGAAGGCAGTCCCACCACAAAGGGTGCGTGAACCCCCCCAAGGTGTAAGGTAATACCACCCTCTAGACTCCTTCCCTATGACCCGGGGCTGGAAAAGGGTCATAAATACATGGAGAGGCATGTCCTCCCAAAGTGACACCTCCTTCCACAGGAAGTACGAGCAGACTAGCTGGCTCTACCCATTTGGCAGAATCTGAGTCGGCGACAACATGAAATTCCTCAGCACCGTCCTAAAGAAGGGATGCAGAGGAAGATGCATACCTGCCTTAAACAGGTATTCACTGACTGCCACACAACTTGGTCTCGGGTAGCAGGCCCACTCGTTCGGCTAGGGAACTGACATTTCTATGGTGTGGGAGACACTATATCTCTCCCTAATCTCCCCCAACCTCTTCCACGTCATACTTGAAGGCACCCTAGACGCCTCCTACTCTTCGGTATAATCTACTGGATCCTCGGTCATGGCGTACCTATCAACCTCGGAATCCCCCCTGTGACTGACCCCATAATCTAACCAAGCTACTGTCACCAGCTCCTTACCCGAGGTGGACTCCATTTCACAGTATTAACACAGAAATAAAAGGGCTCTTCTAAGAATAATACCTAAGGAAGGAACTACGCGAACGGAGATAGGCCGGAGAATGAAAGAACAAACAGTCTCGACGCCGAAAAGTTCAAGATTTCAGAGAGAATCAGATTGCAAATGTTCAAAAGTTCTGAAAAATGGGATTTGCTCACCTTTTATAGAGGTCCAGGACGAACCCCAACCGTCAGATCGAAGTTCAGTCAATCTGAACCCTCCATTGTAGATCAAATTCGAGGCGTTGAATTCAAACGATTTTTCAAACCTACGCCTCAGATTCAAGCGTGCCTCCCACGCACCCCATCCAACGCGTCTACTTCTAGAACCTCCAGCTGTCCTCATAATTGTGTTTTTAATTCGACGACAGCAGGCGCCTTGGAAGTCGTAACGGGTCAGCCACTTTTCCTCGAAAACAAGCACAAAACATCAAATCATTGGCACAGCTATTGACGCACAATCATTCCCATAGAGCCTCGGCTTCCTCTTCAACTTTCAGCCAACAATCCTCGCAGGTTTGGTTTCCCAACCACCTCGGCTTCCTCTTCAACTTTCAGCCAACAAGCCTCGCAGATTCGATTTCCCAATCACCTCGGCTTCCTCTTCAACTTTCAGCCAACAAGCCTCGCAGATTCGGTTTCCCAATCACCTCGGCTTCCTTTTTAACATTCAACTAACAAGCCGCGCAGGTTCAGTTTTCCAACCACCTTGGCTTCCTCTTCAATGTTCAGCCAACAAACCTCGCAGGTCCAATTTCACAACCACCTCGGCTTCCTCTTCAACTTTCAGCCAACAATCCTCGCAAGTTCGGTTTCCCAACCACCTTGGCTTCCTCTTCAACTTTCAGCCAACAAGCCTCGCAAGTTCGGCTTCCCAACCACCTCGGCTTCCTCTTCAAGGTTCAGCCAACAAGTCTCACAGGTTCGGTTTCCCAACCACCTCGGCCTCCTCTTCAAAACAGCCTCGGTCTCTTCATCATTGGCGTAGAGCAGCACATCTCTAACTCCAGCCATGATATAAATATCTATACTTGGACTTGGGGGACTATTATTTGGGGTTCAAAAATTCTTTCAATTTTTACTTTATTAAAGTCCACGCATTACATAAATGACCATACTTGGACTTGGGGGACTATTGTTACGTATTGTCATACTTGTCCAACCTACCTGGGCCAATGGCCCACTCAGGCCGAACCACGTGGCATTCCAGTCGAGGTGGCATATATTGCCGAAGTGGGCTATGGCCGAAGCCCTTCAAGCCGAAGTCCACTAGCCGAGGCGCCTTTTACCTAGGCCTGTGAATGTAACCGAGGTCCACATGCTGAGGCCTATGAGCCGAAGCCATGATGCAGAAGCTGGTTGAAGATAGGTAAAGCCCTCAAGTGGAAGTATTGTATGAAATGGCCGAAGCCCCGAAGCTGATGCAGGAGCCTCCGAACCACAAGGGAGCATCCTCCATGGTCACTTTTCCCAAGAGATTGTCTGCACAAAGATCTTATTCGAATGATTGATGGAACGTTTGCCATAAGCATAAATGTCAAGTCTTGTCACTAGTATGGAGGCTCTGCACAAGCAATAAAGGCACAGTAAGCTAGCAATTCAAGCCCCATGCCTAGGATAAGATGTTTGAATCAAAGAGATAAGGCCACGTGCCACCTCATCCAAGAGCTCCCATTTCACATGTATCACTATAAATACTTCCCTTGTGTAATATCAAAGGGCTAATGCAAGAATCAATACAAAGAACTACACTTTACTCAACTCTCTCTCATTTACTTGCAATACACAAATCGAGTTTGTACACATTTACATATATATTTACGAACACCGGTTGGTAATTATTGTACAATCGGATCATGAACAACCCGTCGAATTTCGAACGTCACCGTCCTTAGGCTACTCCCATGCCCTTTGAACAGCTCGTTTTAGACCGTCCATGTGTCCTAGCGTGTTGGACATTCGTCCACGTGTACGTGGGTGGGACCGGCATCTGTTGACAACACTTTTTGGGGTTAACACCATTCATAGCGGTTTAATTAAAAAAAAAAATTATTGCAATGTCTTGTTTTTAAACATTTTTTCTTGAAACGTTGCACTTTCTAGTTGAGAGTGTGTGTAGTATTTTAAATTAGTTTATTATCTACTCATGTTTAAAAGATGAGCAAAAGTCACTCTTCTTATGTTCTTACACATTCCTATTTCAGTCACAAATTCAAATTAAAAATTTATTAATGCTCATGTATTTTAAGAATTTTTTTGTTAGTTTAATGCTCAAAAATCAAACCGAAATTAACTTTCAGGGTGTAATACACATTTTTTTGTTGAAAGACAATAATTTGCAGGATTTTTCTTTTGAATAATGTTATTCATAGTTGCTTTACGTGGCATTCATATGGCGATTTGTAATTTAATATGATAGTTTTTTTAATGTTTCATATATCAAATTACTAATTATTACATATATGCCACATATGGCAACTGTAAATAGCATTATTCAAATGAATCCGCATTTGGAATAGGAATAAACATAGCTAGTAAATAGAAACATATCTTGCCTGTGAAAAATGTCAAAATTTGGCATATATAATTCGTTTTGTTTGTTTACCATATGAAACAATTGAAATGGTTTTATTCACTTTTTTGACCTTTTCTCTAGAAAGCCGGAATTCAAATTTGACTGTAAATATAGGTTTTCAAACTCCAGGACTTCTTCACTGTTTTGTACTGTTTGTTTGTTAATAATTATATGAAGAGAGAGAGAATCCAACATCATTTGTAATTAATATTGTTCATTTAAAGTCTTCACGACTTAGAACATGTTTGGCTGAACTTTAAAACAAATTCTTATTAGGAAATAAGTGAATTTTAAAATAATGAATATTTTTTTATTGGTCAAAATAATTAAATTATTTATTTTGCTGACGACATTTATAAGATGTGTAAATGTATTGATTCCTCCTTTACAAATTTGTTCATTCGTCACATACCTTTCAAATTAAGCTTGTCCTAGAGAAGATATAAAAATCGCATTTTTCATGAAATTGATCGGAAGGTATGAATTTTTTCATTACTAGTTTCGAACCTGAGAAACACAAAACTAGCTAGGAAAGTAAATTTTAGACAAATTCTAATATCTCACTAATCTGACATACTCATTGAGTAATTCATAGCACGTATAGGAAAATAAGGTTGGGTCAAAGATATAATAGCCTGACTCTATAATTCACTCGAAACACTTGTTAATGCTTCACTTTGGCTATCCTTATATATGACCTCATCTCGATCATGTAGGATAGTTATATGGAGTGTGGGCCTGATTGAACTTGCTAGTAGATCGTCACATGACAATAATATGGAGTCCCATCAGAAGAAACGATAATTCCAACTTTCAATTTTTTTCAATTATCATTAAAGATCGTTACACAAATGAGTGGCGGGGTCTCTTAACAGTAGTCGTCTTGGTCCAATCCAATTCAATCTGCAAGTACAGCCCTAATAACGTATGTACTCGTACCTTCCATTTATTAATGAAGCTACTGAGAAGATCCAATGGAGTCTTGAATCCAAACTTTCTTCTAGTTAGCTTTTGACTTACTGAATTTATGTCATCAGTTTTGAGTCCGTCGCTAGTTAAAATCTTTGAAGTGCACCAATGAAGTTACAATATTTAGGACCTGTATGTGGGGAGTGGGGGTAGATAAATTAATTAATGTTAACAAAGTTAGGGGCGTGTCTTTATCAACTGTCTTTTATCACTTCTATATATACATATATTTATCATATAGGCCAAAGAAGACCAGAACCCAGAATTACCTGAATTTTGTCCCTCTCCACCTGAACCAGATTCCTGATTTTATGTTAAATGCACCAGCAACAAGAAAAAGAGAGAGAGAAACAATTTCAAGTTTGAGAACCATAAAAAAGACACAAAAAATAATTATTGTCTTTCTATATATACGATGTCAAATGTTACAGGAGAAGATGGGAGTTTTTCATCTGGAGAGTTCCAGCAAGTGCAACTGCAAAACCAGTCCCAAGGTGCCGACTCTGCTAATGGCTCGAGCTCTAGGCAACCGCCTTCTAAGAAGAAAAGAAACTTACCAGGAACTCCAGGTAAAATCTTGACCTACTGGAGTTCAGGCTAAGTATTTTTATTTTTTACTTATTTTATGAATTGATTTATCTAGCTTATGTCATAGCTTAGATGAATGCGTTTTTCAGAAGTTGCATTAAAATACCTGAATCTACATCTTGTATATTCTTGCTGATATAACATGCATATTTGGTCCACAATGTTGAGTAGTACAAAACAATATTAAGGAAAAAAAAAAAAAAAAAAAAAAGAGTAAAAATCTTGTTTATTATAATATCTACTACTGTGTGGCAATTTGTACAATAAGACTTCACCCTTTTAGGTTCTTTTGTAAGAGTATAAAGTTCAGTTTTTCAACTAAAAGATATCTATCTAGGTAGATTTAGTTTTTTTTCTCAACAACAGATTAAATATTTCATTTCCTAATAAATTTGAGATGGATTACATGAATCTACCAGTGTTGACACCAGAAAATCTTAATGTCGAAGTAAAAAATCTGATATCAATATTCTCGAGACTCGTGAAAAAAAACACTATTAACGTGATGCAGAGGTTGTCTAGTTGCAACCATATCGACCTTCGACATTTTTTGATGTCAACTTTCACTAAACGGTAATACTAATAATTATTTAAAAATGGGGCAATAATTTTATTCATGATTACTATAATTATTGGTCCACATTCGTATTGATTGAACTTCCCCCGTGTCCAACTGTGTGATCATGGACGTCCTATTGAATTTGTTTTTGCCTTTTTTTTCTAGAAACATATATGTCACACACAACACACTGGGATTAATAATCAAGCTGTGATTTAATTCTATTCATTTTTTTTATTATGAAGATCCAACTGCAGATGTTATTGCTTTGTCACCAAAAACCCTAATGGCAACAAACAGATTCGTGTGTGAAATATGCAGCAAGGGATTTCAAAGAGATCAAAATCTGCAACTGCATAGAAGGGGACATAATCTTCCCTGGAAGCTTAAGCAAAGAACAGTCGAGTCATCAAGAAAGCGAGTTTATATATGTCCAGAGCCGAGTTGCGTGCACCATAATCCGGCGCGTGCATTAGGCGATCTCACCGGAATCAAGAAGCATTATAGCCGGAAACACGGAGAGAAGAAATGGAAGTGTGAAAAATGCTCAAAGAAATATGCAGTGCAGTCTGATTGGAAGGCTCACCAAAAGACTTGTGGAACAAGGGAATATAAATGTGATTGTGGAACCATCTTCTCCAGGTATTGTTTGTTTTCTTTTCTATAATTATTTTCTTTACTATAACATTCTTCTCAATCTAGAAAACTGAACAGTGAGTGACGTCAAATGAATAACAAGAATTCGACAAAGAGTTATGCTCAATGTACACGGAGGTTTGCAAGGTGGCAGCACTGTATTGGTCAGTTTAAATCTGTTTCATATCTAACATTCAACGCAGTTAAGCCACCTGGCATTCTCCCTGGCAAACTGCCCCGTTCAAAGGGCTTAACTCTTTGACAAAATATAACTGTGAAAAAGAATTGTATTTCAATCTAGCGTGTCAACAATTAAACGTAGTAATATAAAACCCTATTTAGTACCTAGATCATGTCAAGTTAACTTGAGCCTATTTTTTGCTGATGTTTATGAGCTATATATAAACACTTAAGATACTTTTTATCCACACAATTCGAATAATCCACAATTACTATTCACTTATCTATGAACCATGAATCATTTATATCCATTTATTATTTAAACTGTCTATAAACACTTCCAAATTTGCATGTTTGTCTCTTAGATATGAATCTTCACTCCTTTTCACTTGAAAAATTGGTACTTGTTGGTCCAGATTTGTGACTCAAGTATTTTAGAGTAAAAACGTAATAAAAGTAACAATAAATCAAAGAAACATATGAGAATTTTTGACCGCTATCTAATGCTTAATCTCCTATTGAGCATCCGTTAAGATTTTACTCAAATCCACTAGCACAGTCCAAAACATGGGGCAAGAATATCGATTACAGAGGACACCTATTCGAAATAGTTCTTCCTATCAACTAACTCTACTATTCCACAAAGAATCAAAACAACTCACAAATGTGGGTAACTGTTATTGATTAACAGCCTAAAAATTCCATTCAAGAATTTACAAGAATATCATCTAGATAATGAATCCTTTCAGAATAGCACGAAGCACAAATAGAGAATATAGAGAGGCTAGGCTTTTGAAAACTATCGTCCAAATGAATTGTAAATAGTATGTGTATTGATTCTAGCTAACCCTGGATCCCATGGCTATAAATCCTCCAAGCGTCAACCATCTGTTCAGTTTAAATTACAAATACAATAGTTGTATTTAAGACACGCGATTTCTCAACATCTGGAACTTTCACTTAGTTTGACTAAAAATTGGGCTAAACAAGAGAAATAGTTAGTGTGCTAGCAACCATCCTGAACACAAGAATTATTGTTTGTATTTCTTGTATGATTTTCAATGTATACAACCTCTCAATTTATAGTATAAATGGGGTAAGGGAGAAAGGAAAGAAATCTCCTAAATAAGGAGAGATGGAATTTACCTAAATTACAATCTACTGATTTATGGAAAAGAACTAATTATGGTACAAGAATAAATTAAAGTCTATCTGTAGGATTTCTACACTCCCCCTCAAGTTGGATGGTAAATATTGACCATATCCAACTTGCAAATGAAATCTTCAAAACTTTGCTGAGGTAGTCTTTTGGTAAACATGTCTACAATTTGTTCTTTTGTAGGACCATATGTCATGCAAATAACCCCGTCTTCAACCTTTTCTTTGATAAAGTGTCTGTCTACTTTAATGTATTTAGTTTGATCATGTTGAACCGAATTAAGGGAGAAATTGATGGCTGCTTTGTTATCATAGTAGATCTTGATTGAAAGTTTTATTGTGACTTGTAGTTCTTCCAAGAGTTTCTTTAGTCATAGTCCTTTACATATTTCTTGGGCAACTGCTCTAAATTCAGCTTCTGCACTACTTCTTGCTACTACGTTCCTTTTTTACTTCTCCAAGTTACCAAGTTTCCCCATACAAATGTGTAGTAACTGGTTGTCGATCTCCTATCGTCTCTGGAGCCTACCCAATCCACATCTGTGAATATTTCTACTTTCTTGTTCTCACTCTTCTTAAAGAATAACCCTTTTCCAAGTGAGCCTTTGAGATACCTGAGAATTCTGTATACCACTTCCATATGAGTCTCCTTTGGTGAGTGCATATGTTGACTCACCATGCTTACTGCAAAAGCAATGTCTGGTCTAGTATGAGATAGGTGTATCAATTTCTGACTAGTCTTTGGTATCTATCTTTCTCAACTTGATTTCCATCCTCATTTGTTTTCCTCCCAGTATCAATAGGCACGTCGCATGGCCTGCAACCAAGCATGCCTGTTTCAATGAGAAGGTCATGGATATATTTTCTTTGTGCTATGCTAATACCCTTTTTTGATCTTGCTACCTCCATTCCTAAGAAGTATCTCATTTGTTCTAAGTCTTTCACTTCGAATTCAGTTGCAAGATTTTTCTTGAGTCTTTCCATCTCAATCGTGTTGTTTCCAGTTAGGATAATATCATCCATGTACACAATTAGAATTGTCTTCTTCCCATTTTCTGATTGTTTGAAGAACATAGTATGATCTGATTGTCCTTACCGATAACCTTGGCATTTCATTACCTTTGCAAATCTATCGAACCATGCTCTCAGTGATTGTTTGAGGCCATACAATGATTTCTTGAGTTTACAGACTCTGTTTTCAAGGGCAGACCCAGATCGTTCGAACTGTGGGGTCAAAAAAAAATTTCGAACAATGTATCATGAACAAAAAGGAAAAATCGGTTGTTTGCTGTTCATGTTCGATATTTGCACTTCGGGAAGAAATCGGTGGATTATATGATATACTTATGGACTAAATAATGGATATGGACCATGTGATATGGATATAGATTTAGATTTAGGATTTGAACTTTTGGGGTAGAAAATTCAGTTTTCAACACCAAAAAAAAAATTCCAGAAAATTGTGGGGTCATTTGGCCCCACATGACCCCATGTGGGTCCGCCCCTGTCTGTTTTCCTCATTTCCTTTGCAAAATTCTGGTGGTATGAAAACCTCTTTCTCAAGTTCCCCATTGAGAAATGCATTTTTGATGTCCAGTTGTTGAAGAGGTCATTCCAAGTTAGCAGCCAGAGACAAAAAGACCCGAATTGTGTTTAGCTTTGCCACTGGTGCAAACGTCTCTGTGTAGTCAATACCATAGGTTTAGGTATATCTTTTTACAACCAGAAGAGCTTTATATCGTTCAATTGATCTATTAGATTTATACTTCACATTGAAGACCCATTTGCAATCTACGGGTTTCTTTCCTCTCGGTAGATCCATCAACTCCCATGTGTCATTTTTTTCTAAGGCCCGCATTTCCTCCATTACTGCTTCCTTCCATTTGGGAACTTTTAGGGTTTCCTGAATACTTCTTGGAATTTCTGTACTATCAGGGTTAGATGTAAAAGTACGAAATCCTGTAGATAGAGTATTATACAATATGAATTTTGAAATAGGGTGGAGAGTACATGACCGTGGTTGTTTTCTAAGAGCAACAGGTAATTCTGTGTCTGGAGGTTTGGACTCATGAGACTTAAGAACATCTGGAGCTATTATCAGTTCCAATTCTCTTAGTGCTTCGAATGTGGGATCCTCCTTTGATTTTGGCATCCTTGAGTAAACCAATGTCTCCCTGTTATTTTGTTTATCTATATCTCCCCCTGAGTTCAAATTTTCCTCTATACATGGCATAATAGAATAGGGTGTACACTGTGGTATTCTAGATTCAGTGATTTTGGTGGGCTCAACAGAGATATCAAAGTCTAGAAATTGATCTTCACTCAGATTCTTTCCCTGAAGGGAGTTTTTTTTAAGTAAGGTGTTTTCTTAAAGAATGTAACATTAAGACTAACAAATATTTTCTTGGTTTCTAGATCATAACGGTTATAGCCCCTTTGAATGCGTGCATATCTGAGGAGGACGCACTTGATTGCACGAGGATCAAGTTTGCTTCGATGATTAGAATGAATATGAACAAAGGCTGTACAACCGAACTCTCTGAGAGGTATGTTCGAGTTAAGTCGAGAATTAGGGAAAAAATTATGAAGTCTTTGAATAGGTAATTCAAAGGAAAGAGTACGGCTAGGCGTTCGATTGATAAGATAGATTGACGTTAAGATGGCATCTCCCCAGAATATTTTTGGCATATATGTGGTAAACATTAAAGTACGGGCAACATCAAGAAGGTGTCTGTTTTTTCATTCGGCAATCTCATTTTGTTGTGGAGTGTTGGCACACGAGCTTTGATGGATTATCCCATGCATTTGTAAATAGTCTTGTAGAGTGGAATTGAAATGTTCGGTACCATTATCCGTTCGTAAGTTTTGAATTTGTGTTCGGATCATCTTATGAAAGTTAATGAATATCGAACGGATGTCAATTTTTTCTTTTAGTAGGTAAATCCAACAAACTCGAGTATGATCATCTATAAACGTGACAAACCATTTGGTATGAGTCCGGTTAGGGACTCGTGAAAGGCCCCATAGATCATTGTGAATCATACTGAATGGTTTCGATGGTTTGTACATGGATTTTGGAAAAGTAGTGCGTTGATATTTTGCAAGTTCATAAATTTCACATTGAAAATCAATAGATGTTTTATTCGAAAAAATGGAAGGAAACATATGTCTTAAGTATTGAAAGATGGGATGACTCATTCTATAATGCCACAATATAATATTGCTATCCTTAAGACAGACATAGAATTGAAAATTGTAGTTTGACATTGTCTACTCACGTTGGCCTCGTCAAAGTAGTAAAGTCCCTTGTATTCTTTAGCATTGCCAATCGTCTTCCCCGATGATAGGTCCTGAAATAGACGGTGAGATTGAGAAAATTTAGTCGAGCAATTGGATTCTTTAGTTTAAGTGACTGACAAATAATAGATTGCAAGACAAGTTCGGGACATGAAGAACAGATTTAAGAGTTATAAATTTAGAGATCCGAATATTCCCTTTTCCTGCGATGAATGAGAGGAATCGGTCTACAATCTTAACTTTGATATTGCTGGCACAAGGTCAGTATGAGGAAAATAGGTAGTAAGAATCCGTCATGTGATCGGAAGCACCTGAGTCAATAATCCAAGGAGTTTTATATTTTGATGAGATATTTAAGGCTTTCAGAAAACTAACTTTATGGGCTAATGAACTCGAAGGACTGTGCGTGGAAGGATGACTTGGAGTTTGAAGGCTTGAAAATATCTGGTAGAGTTGTTCTGATTGCTTGCTGCTGAATGCTCCACTTTTTGTTTCTTTGGAGTTTCCTATTTGATCGGCCAAGACTTGGTAGCCACGGTTTTAACATTTGGTCTCAATTTCCAATTTGTGGGCTTCCCATGTATGTCCCAACAAGTATCTTCTTTGTGTCCCGATTTTCGACAGTGTTCACATCACAGCCGTCCATTTTGGTGTTTTTGGCCCATCACGTGTATAGCTCCTTTTGATGAATTTGTAAATCCAGGCAAATCCATTCAGTTCGAATTTAGAAGACCCAACAGCTCATTTGCCCAATCCAGCAAAAGGCCCGACATTATTAAAGTCTGGTCCAATAGTACATGGCCCATAAGATGACTTTAGCCCATTTGTTGAAGACCCAGTATCATGCCCAGAAGCTCTAATTCCAGTGGACCATCTCCACGTCGTCGATATTCTTCGTCTTCATCATCACTTTTCGACAATGTTCCTCCCTCCTCACCTCAGTGAACACTTCGCGTGTAGAGGGCAGTGGATGGCGACCCAAAATTCTCCCCCTTACGTCGTCAAGTTCTCGATTGAGGCCAGTGAAGAACTCATTCACACGTTCATTTTCAAACTTCTTCTTGTACTTGACACTATCTCCTAGGCATTCCCACTCTTCTTCACCAATGAGATCGAGCTCCTACCAGAGAAAGGTCATTTCCAAATAGTAATCGGTAACGTCCCTCTCCCCCTGTTTAGTTTGCCACAACCAATTTTTTATTTCAAAGATTTGGAATGAATTTTATGAGTCTGGGTACATTTCTCTGACAGCTTCCCATACATCTTTATCAGTCGACGGGAAGAGGTACATTTTCCCTATGGACGACATCATCGAATTCACCAGCCACGCTATGACCATTGAGTTCTCGGATTTCCATTTTTGCATAAGGACGGCGTTAGTTGGTTTCTTAGTTTCTCCAGTCAAGTAACCAAGCTTTCCCTTACCGTCGATTACTAGTATAATAGATTGAGCTCATTCCCTGAAATTTCTTCCATTCAATTTCTCTACTGTGAGTTGGAATGAATCATTCTCACCATCAGTCGAGCCAATTGCAGAATTGATTTCTGCCTCGCTGTGAGAGGACTCAGATGACATTGAGCTTTTACTATTGATGGGGACTTCCGTCATTATGTTCCAAGCTCTGATACCATGAACACAAGAATAATTGTTCGTATTTTTTGTATGATTTTCAATGTATACAACCTCTCAATTTATAGTACAAATGGGGTAAGGGAGAAAGAAAAGAAATCTCCTAAATAAGGAGAGATGGAATTTATCTAAACTACAATCTACTGATTTATGGAAAAACTAAATATGGAAAAGAACTAATCATGGTACAAGAATGAATTAATGTCCATTTGTAGGATTTCTACACATTCTTTTGGACTCAAATTTTAGCAATCCCAGAACTTCACAATCTCCACCTTGCTATAATTTGAGACCATAGTTAAATGGATTTAAACATAAACAACTTAACTTCATTTGCTTTTGTTACTTGTTCACAAAGAAAGTGAAAGAAAAATTAACAAACGTCAAGATTCAATAATCTCAAAGAATCAATGGATATACTGAGTGGTATTACTTTTGCACCTACATCAGCGGGATTTACCTTAGTAGGAATTTTGATCAAGTTAATATCACCTTTTTCGATTATATCTCTAATAAAATGAAACTTGACATCTATGTGTTTAGTTTTATCAAGAAAAATTGGATTTTTTACTTAGAAAATGGCACTTTGATTATATGAACATAAATCTACCTATTTCTCCATTAATCCTAATTCATTCAATAGACCTCTTAACCACAGGCCTTTTTTTACTATTTTCGTGACAACTATATATTCTGAAGTTGAGTTTTCCAGCTAATGCAACTACTTTCTGAAGCTGAGTTTTCCAGCTAATGCATGTATTATTTATCACGTAAAAATATGCAATTGTAGACTTCCTATTGTCTAAGTTTTCAGCAAAATCAGAGTTAACATAGCCTTTCAATTTAAGGCCATCTTTATCAATTTTAAACATAAGTCCTAACTGATATGTGTCTTTCAAGTATTTAATCAATTTTTTCATAGCTTCCTAATGAAGCTCGCCTAGATTACTCATGAATCTACTTTTTTACATATAGGTTATATCAGGTCTGGAGCATACCATGACATGCATAACAGATCCAACAACATTATCATATGGCGCATTCATCATTCTTTTAACCTCCTTTTCAATAATGGATTTTTTGTTAAAACAATTTTCTATTAATTTTGTCCATTTTTATTTTCATTCCTAAAATCCTCCTAGCAGGTCCAAAATCATTCATCTTGAATTTAGATTTCAACTTTTCTTTTAAAGAGTTAAGAGTGACAGAATTGTGAACAACAAGTAACTTGTCATCAACATATAAGAGTAGGTAGAAAAACTCATATTCTCCATCCCTTTTGAAATAAAAATAGGGATCATACTCATAGGGATGTCAAACGGGTCGAGCGGCTCGTCGGCTCGTGGCTCGTAAAAATGTGCAAATTTACAAAAAAAAAATTAAAAAAATCACGAGCTCGCTAGCTGCTCGTGGGCTTAGCTTGGCTCGACCCGCGAGCTCATGGCTCGTGAGCTCACGAGCTCGTGGGTTAAACTCTCATCCCTACATATTCAGATTTCTTAAAATTCAGGCTTTGTCTAAAAGAATCAAATTTTTTATACTATTGCCTTGAGGTCTGTTTTAAGCCATATAAGGATTTATTTAGAAGCAACGCTAAGTTCTATTTATTCGTCATTTCAAATCCTTTTGGTAGAGTCATATATATGGTTTCATCTAGAGAACTATATTAAAGGGCAATCTTCCCATCAAGTTGTTCTAACACTAAGTCAATTGAGTTGCAATAGCAAGCAAAACTCTAATAGAGGTATATTTCACAACAAGTGAAAAAAATTCAGTATAATCTATTCCCTCTCGTTGTGTAAAACATTTTGTTACAAGTCTTGCTTTATATCTTTTGTCATTTGATTTTACTCTCTTTAATCTTGTAAACCCATTTGGAATCAATTAGTAGTTTGCAGTCTTTGGATTTTTCTCCACGTTTTATCTTATGTAGGAAATCCATCTCCTCTTTCATTGTTGCAAACCACTTGGTTGATTCTTTACATGATATAGCTTATTCACAAGAAGTTGCATTTGTATCAGAGGGATCATATTCAAAGTGTGCACATATATAATCTGCATATTGAAATCCAAAAGGAAGTCTTAAATGTTTTCTCTCTCTATCACTGGCTAGTTGATAATCTTATAGGTTATGTGCAGGATTTAAGCCTTGATCATCATCTAGGTTTTCAATTTCTATTATGATATAAGGTTCAATTTGAAATGGCTCCATCTCAAACTATGTCTGGTCATCAACATTTTGCTTGTCAAGGTTAATTTCAATAATAATAAATTCATTATCAACTATCTTCTCCCTAGTTTTGTCACCAAGACATGAAAAATCATCTTCATTAAAGATTATAGATCTACTTATTATCACTTTATAACCTCTGGCATCTTTTATCCATAGTCTATATCATTTAAGAGCATTTCCTAGAGACTATTTAAATTTGAAATACTCTCTATTTTAAAGAGTCAACACTTAAAATTATACTTCAAGAGACTCTTTAAATTAACAATTTAATTTAAAGAGTGGGTTTGGGTCTTCAAATTACCCACTCTCTATAATTAGATGCATTCAAAGTGTTTCAATTTTTTATGTAGGAAAATAATAAAATAATCTAGAGAAAATCTAGTTAAAATAAAAGATAGACAAAAATAATAAATATTTTGAGAGTTGTAAAATTAAGTGTTAAATATAAAGAACTTGTTGGAATAGTTCAATGTTTTAACTCTATAAATTTATAAATACTTTCCAAATAATAGAATATACTTTTTAAAAATAGAAAGTTTCTTGAAAATGCTCTAATCCCTTCACCATATTCTAGAAAAATACACTTCATGGATCTAGAATCTAATTTGGAATCAATATGGTGTGCATAAGTTGCACAACCAAAGATTCTAAAATAAGAGCAATCGGGCGTTAATCTTGACCGCATCTGTTTAGGTACTTTACTGTTTAGTGAACTAGAAGGACACTTATTTATCAAGTAATTGGCTGTCTTTACTCCTCCTCCTCCCCTCCCTCCCAAGAATATCTTTGAAAAGTCTGAACTAATCAACATGCATCTAATTCTTTCAATAATGGTCTTATTCATTCTCTCAGTAATTCCATTTTGTTGAAGGGTGTAGATCACTATTTTGTGCCTCAAGATTCCACGTTCACTACAGTACAGATTGAATTAGTATTGCAAAACTCAAGCCTATTGTCAGTCCTTAAAGTTCTAATCTTCTTACCGGTTTGATTTTCAATTAATATATTCCAACATCTAAAAATTGTTAAAGAATCAAACTTTGATTTTAACAAGAAAATCCAAATCCTTGAGTAGTCATCTATGGTAAAAAGATAATATCTATAGTCCGATGCTATAGATACAGGGGTAGGACCCTATAAGTCACTATGAATGTATTCAAGCACATCTTGAGACTTATGTATACTTGCCTTAAAAGATCATCTCTTTTGCATTCCCATAACACAATGTTCACAAAAGGTTAATCTTTGAACATTGTCCTTTCCAAACACCCCTTCGTTTGAAAGAAATTTCAAGTCTTTTTCACTAAGCTGTCCTAATATCTTGTGCCATAATTCTAATTTATCAGATTGTGTCACAAGTTTATAGCACAGTTGGGTGAAACAAGTTCAGAACTAATAACATAGATTCCATTAGTTTTAGGTGAATTGAAAATAAGCTTTTGGTTTCTAATTATTTTTGTAAAACTATTCTTGTTTTCAATCTGATAGTTCTCATCATCTAGAACCCCTAAGGATATGAGATTTCTTCTCAAGGTTGGAACTTACCTAGTATGTTTTAATATCATGTATTGACCATTTTCAAATCTCAAAACAATATTGCCAACACCCTTTACTTGGCATGATTTACTGTTTCCAAGTCTCACAAAACATCCATCAAGTTTGGAGAAATCAAAGAACCAACTAAGATTGGGGTTCATATGAAAAGAGCAATTTGAATCAAGAACCTAGTTCTGATCAGACCTTACAATTAAGGACACACAAGCTATCCCAATATTTGCCTTTGCTTCTTTATAAGAGACAGCAATAGCTAATGAGCCATTCTCATGATTAGACTCATTCTTTTGGTCATTAGCTTTCTTAAAACAAACATTTATAAAATAACCTATTTACCTACAATAGTAGCACTTTTTCTTCTTAGCCTTTCCTTTACAGGTCTTCTTGTCTTTATTATAATTGGCTTGACCGAAGTTACTCACACATTTGACTTTAGTTTTTGTATTAGATGAGGCACTCTTAACATGAAGGACCTCTCTATGTTTAGATTTTAATTTCGATTCTCTGTTTAAAAGAGAGATAAGAATGATATCAACAATCAAGTCACTTATATCGTATTCTAAGTCATTCCTTATGTCTTTATATTTCTCTCCTAGTGCATTAAGTAGACTAATAACTTTTTGTTCATAAGAGATCTTTTCACCATAGTTTATAAGATCTAAGGTGATCCTGTTAAATCTATCCATGTTTTCTTCTGAGTCAATATTAGGGTCAAACTTAAAGCCAAAGATTTGTCTCCAAAGAAAACACTTATTTGGCAAGGTCTTAATGAGATACTATTTCTCTAAAGCAGTCCACAATACTACAGCAGTTTTTGTTTTCCCCACTTTCTAATTACAGAATCAAATAAGTGGAGAATCATAGTACCCCAAGCTAATTCATCTTATTCAGTTTTCCTATCAGCAACTCGATTTTCTGCCAAGATTCATCAATGACCTTAGCACATTTCAATTGTAGCATAAATGCTTTCATTTTCTGGTGCCAGAGACTAAAAGTTTCCTTTACCATCTCACATCTAAACGTCTATTTTAGTAGTCATGCTATGTAACGGTGTAGTAATTGTTCTCAAACGAGATATAAACAAAAATATATCAAACAAATCAATTTCAAATAAACCAATTGCAAGATAGAGAATATAATCCAAATATAAGGATAGAGTGTACAATAAATATGTCGTGGACAAGTATGCTTACACTCAATAAACAACATGAAAGGTTCAAAGCATATGGTATCAAGTTATTCACATATAGAAGAGCATAATCCCAAAAATAGAACACAATTAGAGTATCAACACAAAGTTAGTAATATGTTGCAACCCAGAGTAGGTATATGAATTTAACCCAAAAATATTATGGCACACACATAGTACAATATAAGTTTCAAGAACCACTAAAATCGTTTTTGAATTTCCTTGAGCCGAAACCCTAGTTCCCTCAGATTCTAGGATTCTCTTAAGGAATGGTAGATTTAGGGAGGTTTTCAGAAATCCTTTGTTTTTTTTTTTTAATAAATAAAAAAGCCCTTAACAGTTTCTTTTAAAAAAAAATTACAGAGAAGGTTAAGAAATTTGATACCAGAACTACGGACATAAAAGAGATACCCAAGGATACAAAAGATCAACTCCAGGCTTAGATATAAAAAGTTCTTTGAAGATTATTAACAGATCTTCTTAGATCTGACGTTTACTTTAAAATAGTTGTCGCCCAAAACCAGATCGAGTTTTAAAACAAATTTGAATATGAATCAAAAGATTTTCAAGCTCTGATACCATTGTTGGTCCCAGATTTGTGACTCAACTAGTTTAACGTAAAAATGCAATAAAAGTAACAAGAAATCAAAGAACACATGAGAATTTTCGACCAAAGGCCTCGAGGGTTCGACGATCGCTATCTAATGCTTAATCCCCCGTTCGGCATCCATAAGGATTTCGCCCAAATCCACTAGCACAGCCTAAAACACGGGATAGAATATCGATTACAGAGGAACACCAGGTATTTGAAAAAGTTCTTCGTCTCAACTCATTCTCTGCTATTACACAAAGGAATCAAAACAACTCATAAATAAGGGTAAGTGTTATTGATTAACAGCCCTCAAAATTCCACTCAAGAATTTACAAGAATATCATGCAGATGATGAATCTTTTCAGAATAGCACAAAGGAAAAACAGAGAACATAGAGAGGTTAGGGTTTAAAAACCACAGTCCAAATGACTTGTAGATAGTATATGTATCGATTCCAGCTAACCCTGCATCCAACGGCCATAAATCCTCCACACTTTAGCCATCTATTCAGTTTAAGTTACAAATGCAATAGTCGTGTTTAAGAAACACGATTTCTCAAGATCTGGTACATTCACTTAGTTGGACTAAAAATTGGACCGAACAAGAGAAATAGTCACTGGGCCAACAACCGTCCTTTTGGGCTTCTAAATTTGTTTCATTTTACTGAGATCCTTGGTCTCTACGAGACACGAGTTCCCACTCCTTGCACAATGCATCACACCAATGCTTCTAAATATCTTGGCATGATGGATTATTTAACGTGAAAACAATATATCCTGATTCAATCTTTACTATTTACTTGGAAATGGAAAAATAACAAGATCTGAGGACAAAACTATTATTTCTTTACACTTTTCTTTCAGTAGAAGGATTTAATCTTATCCCTCGTTGCATCCTTTTGGACACAGGAGAGACAGTTTTATCACCCACAGGGCTTTCTGTGATGCACTGGCTGAAGAAAACAACAAAGTTATGAACCAAAGCTTGATGTTACCAAATTTAGAAGACCAAATGCCTGAGCAAATCTTGTCAAATATGCCCACAAACACATCCATGGAACTATCAGAATTCACCAACCCCCTCAAATCTGTCCCTTCAGAACTTGTCCCAATAATGCCATTCAAATCCATGAACAATATGGCAGCAGGAAGCATGTTTTCCAGCAATTCTGGCAATCTCTATGGGAACACGAGAGGCATTCCTTCATCATCATCAGCCCTTCAGCTCAATAATGGTGGCCAAGTTTTGGGATCCTTGGCCAATACGTCTGCTACCGCATTAGTGCAGAAGGCAGCCCAAATTGGTGCAACTTCAAGCAACAACACTATGAACTCTCCGATGATGCAAAAAAGATTTGTTAGCAGCATGCCAGTTTCTGATCAACTCTCTGGATCAAGACCTTCGTTGAATTTTCACGAGCAATCAAAAGGGACTTTCGATACCCAGCTTTTACAGAAGAGCCCACAAGAGTTGTCTCAGTTGTTCCATTCCAGGACAGGTGGCTCAGCCTTGAGTGACATGGTGGTGGACGGCGGAATGCTAGTGGACAGTGATCCGTATTCTGCTGGTTTCTTGAAGAATGTTATGGAACAAGAGGATAGTGAAAATTCTGGCATTGTGCAAGGAAGAATGGCTATGGGTAGGAGCCCTACAATGAATTCCAGTTTGGGACATAATGATACGATGACTCTGGATTTCTTAGGCGTTGGGGGATCCGAGGGCCCCCAAAATCTGCACGAACAGAGCTTAGAAATGGAGGGTTTAAACCAACAGAGAATGCAAGTAACGCATCCTTTGCACCAAATACAGCTCTCACATGGACATTCTGATATGCAAAACCCCTTGTGGGATATGTGAAAGAGTGATATTCTCGTGCACGACAACGTCTGTTAAAGATACGAAAAGGTTTGTAACACTCTACTTGACATTTCTTGACTGTTCGAGATTATAATTTTCATAATAATATAGTTTGATTATGTAATTAGTATATAATCTTTCGTTGTGGTATTTAGAGGATTTTGTCCTATGGTAGTTTCCTTTGTAGCTCTTGGACAAAAAAATTATAGAGATTTTATTTTAGTGCATGATACGAACTTGACAAGATATAAATAAAACGAAAATGAATAACAGCAACCTATCCACTGCTGAAAGGATCAAAGTTTTAAAGAGTTAGAATTTACTTGGACAAAAAAAATATAAATAAATAAATTGAAAGATAAAGAGAAAATTAATAATCAAGCATTAAGATAATAGATTGATGAGAAAAACTTTGGTAGGACGGTCTAATGGAGAGGAGGTGGCCTCACCTCATTGAATGAGGGTGGATCGCCCGATGTGGTGGCGGCTCTCCTAGTCCTAGAGGGATAAAATCAATCGCTTGAAACGTCCATCCGAAGGATCTGTGATCCCATTTTTTCATCTGGTCTCGATAGAAACCAAAGATCTTAATAGGAAAATGAATAACAGCAACATATCCACTGCAGAAAGAATCAAACTTGAAGAGAGTTAGAATTTACTAAGACCCAAAAATAAAAATAAAAAATTGAGTGATAAAGAGAAAAGAAATAATCAACTATTAAGACAGTAGATTGACACCTGATCCCACATTAAGATCTCCAATCTATTAAATTTAGCTCTCGAACAGCTTTTTCTGCATACCAAGATAAGTCCTCGTACGCTGTGACACGAGCATTTCTTATAGAGGAAGTGCTACATGTACATAATTGTCTACATAATAGTGTCCATAATTACACGTGGCACTGAATCCAACCTTTAATTCAAATCTCACACTTGCATATTAATAATTGGATGATTGCCACGTCATATTATGTACACCATTATGTATAATAATTATGTACAAATAGAATTTTCCTTCTTATAGAAACTCTATTGACAACCGATGCGCAAAAAATAATCAAACATTCGTAGAAATTGTATGGAGAAATTAGAAACTCAATTATCATTTTCTCTTATCATTCATTTCAGTCAACATATTTTTACTTAAAAATTAATATTAGTCAAACTCAGTATAATCAAATCATTCTGCATTATAATTCTTCATTTGTATTTTTTTAATTATTAAAATTGAAAGTTTTCAAAGACTACAAATTGGAACACTTGGGTCCTTAATTTTGTTCACAATTTTATCCTCAACTTTTTTATTTTGACACCCTTAGTCCAATGAGGGAAGGGTTATTCTATGGATACATTAGGGGGCACATAAGGGTATCCATTTTATGTACAATATTATGTACCCATAGAATAATTCAGGAGGGAAATAAAACAAATCGTCGACCTTGTTTAAATTGATTAGGATATTAGTGTCCAAACACTATGAGGATATTAAATATATTAAATTAACAGATATATAAAAGATGAAAAGAAAAAGACATCTTCTTCCTCAACCTTCCAACACTAGCCTGAAATCCTGGCCCAGCCGCCACCGCGGCTCCACCACCACCACCAGTATGAAAACTCCCCCAATTCGGTGTATATTCTGTTTGGATTCTTTTTTCTTTTAAACAAGGTAGTATCAAAATTGTGAACAAGGTCTAAAAGAGAGTTTACCAAAAGATTCAAAATTCGATCTTCCAAGTGCAAGATAACCCCAAGGGGTTGTGGTTTTTTCTTCCAAACATACCCTATCTCCTCATTAGATCAAGAACATTCAAAACCGTGCAAGAGACTTTCATCTCACACGCTCCTAAGTGATAAAAGAAAGAATAAACTTTCCTATGTGTAAAGGGAAAACATGGTGGGAAATTCCAAACTAGGAGGTCCGGGCCTTCCCTTCGTCAATCTTGATCCAAACCTGCGTCAGGAAAGAACGCCAATACCAACAAAATCCTGTTTATTCGAATGCAAATATTAAATTTTCTAGAACACTTTCTTGGGCACATTACTGTTAGCCAAGGAACCAAACTCAAGAATCAAGATAGTATTGAAACGAAACTTAAAGTGATATCATGGTATAGACAAGATGAAAATATAACATTCGACAATATGAAAGTAACTGCAAAGAGGAGAAGATGAAGTGCAAAACCTTAACAAAGGTAAATATGAAATTGTCCTTGAGAAAGAAATTAAATACGTTATCTGCTGATTTTGCTGAAGTTATGAATTCAATAGAGTTGAGGACTAATTCTAACGTAAACGATGAATGCCCACATTCAAAAGAAAACGAATTTGCAACTACATATATATAATTATCCACCGAATTGGGTGGCCAGTGGGAGGTTCATACCTCAGAGAGATACAGAGATATAGGGGTGGGGAACAATCACTTTCTAGATCATGGCTTGCAATCCAAGACCCCTTCAAAGATCTCCCTCTCTCGGCAAGCCTGGTAATTGCCTTTGTTCAATCACTTTTTGACACAATATTCGGAAAATGAGACTTTCTCCCTTCAATCTCTGCAGGCACCCGGTTTTCTTTCAAGTTCTTTGCTAGACAGACAACTGAACTATTTAACTCACGATTGCGAGCATGTTTGTTTGTGTTTTCACCAATTCAAAAACGGAGCTTCATGTTTCTGGAAAGGTTAATTAAGAGACCAGAAGGATCAACAAAAGCAATTAATAAAATTGCATTACCCCCATCTAAATGTCAGAATTCACATTCAGGGACTCATTCACCAAGTTATTGCACCAGCGGCAAAATATTGAACAATAAAGCCAGTATGGGAATGTTGGAAATTAAATTTGATTCATGAATGATGAAAAAAATTAAATTTGATACATGAATTAGTTTATTTAATATTTATGCATTTATTTAAATCATGTATCCAAATGGTTCTTTGTATCATATTATTCATAGTATGTAGGAAAAGTCATTAATTAGTCTATTAAGTTCATACAATGTAATTGGGATCCTTTGTACCTATAAAAAGCCTTGTACTTGAGACATTTTATTGAGCCAAGTCATAGAATACTAATATTTTTGAGAATTCTCTGAATTTTTCTCTCTAGTCTTTCATCCCCTAATTTTTTTATTTTCAACAAAGTGGTATCAGAGTCATTTCAAAGATGAATAGTTTATTTCCTTTTGTTGTTCCCAAACTAACAAAAGAAAATTATGGACATTAGAGCATACGCATGAAGGTGTTGCTCGGCTCACAAGAGGCATGAGATGTTGTAGAGAAAGACTATGATGAACCAAAGAATGAAGGAGCTTTAAGTCAAGCTCAAAGGAATGACTTGCAAAGGTACTGCAAGTTAGATCAAGACGCCTCTCTATTATTCACATGGGCTTAGATGAAGCCATGTTCGAGAAAGTTGCGTCATCAACAAAAGTTAAGGAAGTTTGGGAGATTCTCAAGAACAATTTCAAGTTTTCACCTTCAAATCCTTCGTGGGGAGTTCGAATCTCTGCACATGAAAGAATCTGAATCTGTCTTTGACTATTTCACTAGAGTGTCCTCCGTTGTCAATCATATGAAGCGGTATGGGGAGAATATTGAAGAAAGTCGTGTCATCAAGAAAATTCTTAGATCGCTTGACTCAAAACTTGAGTATGTTAGTATTGCCATTGAAGAGTCTAATGACTTGGATACCATGACTCTTGATCAACTCATAGGGTCCTTGCAAGCATATGAAGAAAGATTGAAGAAGAAAGGAGAATCGGTGGCTAAAGTTCTCCAAATAAATCTCCTTGGGAGGTCAACAGAAAGAGCAAGGACGATCTCAAAGAAGAGGTCAAATTCATGGTCGACGTCGTGGTCGTGGAGGAAATTATAGTCGTAATAATGAAAGAAATGATGGAAAACAAAATTTGAATAATGAAGGATTTATCAATCAATCGAGAGGACGAGGGCGTTGGAACTCTGGCTCCAAAAGAGGTGGCGAAAGAAGATATGACAAGTCCAATGTTCAATGTTACACTTGTCATAAATATGGTCACTATGCTTCCGAATGTAGGAGTGACACCACCAATAATGAAGAAAGAGTGAATTATGTTGAAGCAAAAGAAGATGAAGTATTGTTGTTGTTATTTTTGGCAACCAAAGAAGAAAAAGATAAACAATCTTGGTACCTTAACACCAGTACCGCCAATCACATGAGTGGCAACAAGGAGTTATTCTCAACAACAAATGAGTCGGTAAAAGACAACATTGTGTTTGGAGATGAAACTAAAATTACAATAAATGGCAAAAGTGATGTTCTTATTCATGCTAAAAATGGAAGTCATATTTTGATTTCTCAAGTTTATTATGTACCTACTTTGAAGTATAATATTTTAAGTTTGGGACAATTACTTGAGAATGGCTATGACATTCACTTGAAGAATCGTTGCCTTACTTTGAGAGATGTTTCTCATAAACTGATTGCAAAGGTGCCAGTGGAGAAAAATAGATTGTTTTTTCTCAATGTTAATGTTGACCATCCAAGGTGTCTAAAAGCTTGTGTTGAAGACAATTCTTGGCTTTGACACTTAAGATTTGATTATTTGAATTTTGGTGACTTGAAGACCTTGACGAATGAAGAAATTGTGAATGGGTTGCCAAAAACTAATCATCCTAATCAACTTTGTGAAGGATGCCTCGTTGGCAAGCAAACTAGAAGAAGCTTTCCGAAGGAATCCACCTCAAGAGCAACAAAGCCACTCCAACTTGTTCATGCGGATGTGTGTGGGCCAATCAAACCACCCTCTCATGGTAAAACAATTTATTTCTTACTATTTATTGATGATTTTTCTCCCCTAGACCTGGGTTTATTTTTTTGAAGACGAATGATGAAGTTTTTTGAGCATTCAAAAAATTCAAAGCCCTTGTTGAAAATGAGAGTGGCAATTCAATCAAAGCATTAATGACGGATCGGTGTGGAGAATTTACTTCCAATAAGTTTAACAATTTTTGTGATACCAATGGAATCCAGCATTTCCATACAGTTCCAAGATTACCGCAACAAAATGGTGTTGTGACGCGGAAGAATAGAACCATCCTCAACATGGTTCGTAGTACAATTAAGAGCAAGAGTATGGAGAAGGAGTTTTGGGCCGAGGCTGTTGCATGTGTCGTGTATTTGTCTAGTATTTCTTGTTCAAGACATGACTCCACAAGAAGCTTGGAGTGGTAAGAAACCTAGTGTTTCTCATTTACGTGTTTTTGGTAGTATTGCCTATATTCATGTGCCAGATGAGAAGAGATTAAAACTTGATGAGAAAAGTGAGAAGTTTGTTTTCTTCGATTATAATGCAAACTCTAAAGGCTACAAGTTTTACAATCCTTGCAATTGAAAGATTATTTTTAGTAGAGATGTGGAATTCGACGAAGGAAGTTCGTGGGATTGGAATGTTCCGAAAAATGAAGAATACGTGATTTTTCCTTTCCAAGGAGACTCTAGCCAAAATGCAAGTGAAGATGCCACTTCACCGCATTCTCCTGCTCCTCAATCTCCTCATAATAGTCCCTCCGAAGGATCGAGTCGTATTAGAAATCTTATAAAGATTTATGAAGAAATTAAAATTGTTGATAATCTATTTTTGTTTTGTCTCTTCGCTGACATGGAGCCATTGAACTTTGAAAAGGCAATGAAAGACAAAAAATTGAAGCACACAATGGATGAGGAGATCCGAGCAATAAAAAAAACAATACATGGGAGCTAGCCTCTCTTCCAGAAGGATAAAAAGTAATTGGCATGAAATGGGTGTATAGAGTAAAGAAAAATACTCAAGGAGAAGTGGAGAAATACAAGGCAAGACTTGTTTCCAAAGGCTATAGCCAAAAGCATGGCATTGACTGTGATAAGGTCTTTGCCCCCGTTGCTCGCTTGGAAACCATTCGATTAATCATTTCCTTGGCAGCTCGAAATAAGTGGAAAATTTATCAAATGGACATCAAGTTCGCTTTCTTGAATGGGTACCTTGAAGAAGAAGTGTACATTCAACAACCATTGAATTATATTGTCAAGGAACATGAAGATAAAGTTTTGAAGTTGAAGAAGACGCTATATGGCTTGAAGCAAGTGCCTAGAGCATGGTATAGCCAGATTGACAAGTATTTTCAAGATCATGGATTCATCAAATGTCAACATGAGTATGCTCTTTACGTTAAAAAAATGACGTATTTGGAGGTTTTATGATTGTGTGCTTGTACGTTGATGACTTGATCTTCACCGACAACAATGAAAACATGTTTGATGAATTTAAGAGAATGATGGCTCAAGAATTTGAGATGACTAACATTGGGCTTATGTCATACTACCTCGAAATTGAGGTAAAACAAAATGGAGATGGCATTTTATGTGTCAAAAAGTTTATGCAAAGAAAGTTCTTGAAAGATTCAAAATGCAAAATTACAATCCGATGAGTACTCCCATTGGGTGTGGAACAAAGATATCAAAATATGACGAGAGCACGAAAATGGATCCATCTCTCTATAGACAGCTTGTTAGAAGCTTCAGATAATTGACTTGTACAAGACCCGATATTCTTTATGGTGTTGGTCTTGTTAGCCATTATATGGAGGCACCAACTTTAACTCATTTGGAGATTGCTAAAGGATACTTCGCTACATTAAAGGTACCCTTGATTATGACTCAACTTATTCTTCTTCTACAAATTTCAAGCTTAATAGTTATAGTGATAGTGATTGGACTAGTGATATTAATGATCGAAAAAGCACCGCTGGATTTTTGTTTTTCATGGGTAACACCGCTTTCACTTGGTGTTCAAAGAAGCAGCCCATTGTGACCTTTTCTACTTGTGAAGCTGAATATATTTCCGCTGCATTGTGTGTTTGTTATGCCATTTGGCTACGAAAATTATTGGAGATGCTTTATATGCCTCAAAATGAAGCTACACAAATTTATGTTGATCACAAGTCAGCTATTGCTTTGGGTAATAATCCTATGTTCCATGATCGAAGTAAGCATATAGATACGAGATTTCACTTCATTAGAAAGTGCATTGAGAACAAAGAAGTTGAGCTTGCTTATGTGAAGACCAATGATCAAGTAGCAGACATTTTCACCAGACCATTGAAGAATGATGATTTTGCAAGATTGCGTACTTGGATTGGAGTTATCAAAATGGAATCAAGTTTAAGAAGGGTGTGGGAAATTAAACTTGATTTATGAATGACGAAAAAAATTAAATTTGATACATGAATTAGTTTATTTAATATTCATGCATTTATTTAAATCATGTATCCAAATGGTTCTTTGTATTCTATTATTCATAGTATGTAGGAAAAGTCATTAATTAGTCTATTAAGTTCATACAATGTACTTATGATCCTTTGTACCGATAAAAGGCCTTGTGCTTGAGACATTCTATTGAGCCAAGCCATAGAATATAAATATTTTTAAGAATTGTCTGAATTTTTCTCTCTAATCTTTCATCCCATAATTTTTTATTTCCAACGGGGAAATGATGCAAGTGAATGTTTTCTTGTAGTCAATTCAAATCAAACGCAATCTGGATATAGGCGTACACTCTTCAAATCTGACTTGGTTACAGCCATATACGTTAGCAAGACCCATACGACAGCCCAATAGTCGATGGTCATGCCTATAGATGGTCGCATGACAGTACAAGCCACCCTCAGGCCTCAGGTCAACTCATTTGACCATGATGCTATCAGCCTTACCTCCGATTGAGTGAGGAGATGAACCTATGAGCTCAGCCAATGAGATAATTGAATCGACCACGGCTAGAGAGAATGATTTGTGAGAATGAGAAATGCTTGGCAGTGCACTAAAGCCCACAATCTCCTCCTATTATCTATCAACTGCCACAGCTAAATGACCTGTCTCATACTTGGCAATTGGGGGTAGTGGCTTACTGGAGCATTATTACCTCCATGACAGCCACTCCACTCAATTTAAATATGCCTTCTGGTAAAAGCCAAGGGGTATCGAATCAAATGCTACTCAGAACAATATACACTTACAAGACTACATACTCTCCCTTTACAAGCAAGGACATACAATCCAACTAGTGTTATCCTTCCATACTTGGTATGTGTAACAGGGCACACACCACTGACCACAACCATGTCCAATTTGCACGTGATGGAGAAAAGTCATCAAGAATACAAGACACCATAATGACCAATGAAGTACGTTGATGGTATAATTTTTAAGCATCAAGAACATTCAAAGTCCAAAGTAACAGTGAAAGAATTTCTGTTAAAAAGTGATCCCTGAAGGAAACATAACATTGGCTACATGTACTCAGTGAGAAGATGCTATGCAAGTCATAAACACATTTTACTGTCATAAAAAGTTAAATATTTGCCACTGGAAGAGAACCAATTCCAGGAGGTTCGAAGAGAAATAAATAAGGACAAAAAGCCAAACTAAATATCAATGTGAAACAAGATACTGTCATTGTGCAAATTACAGAAGAGATTTTTGCCCAACGAAAGGGAGATTCCATGTGAAGTCATACCATAATGAAGGGTCAACCAAGCTAAAGCTGTATGAATTTAGCACATGCTCCATTCGTTTTCAGAGAAGAAGCAAAATGCTAAACTAAACAATCAATATTTGCTCTGTCAATAGCTAATCATAGCAACTTCACTTCACAAAAATAGTTTCTATCTTGAAAAACTAGTTATACAATAGAACGGGAAGGATCATGACTTGCATTACGTTTACTTCAAACAACTACCAACTATGATTCTACGAGATCTGTCAAGCATGATGACATCCATAATTTCAGGCAAATCATTCTTATAGTTGAGCACAAACTTAGTCAAGAATTGTGGATCAGTCATTGACAAAAAGTAAATTACAGTAGAACTTTCCTTCACAAAACCCTTATCCATCAAAATCTTGATTACACGACACCGTGGGATGATCCTCCTCTCCAAGTTGTAAAAGAGGGCAACTGGGGATCGGGCAACTTTGGCAGGAGACCAGCTCATCTCGTTTACATAAAACTCCATTCCCCTCGTAATTTTTTCCTCGGACAACCTCATACACAGAGGGTGTGATCTGAAGGCTGATACAATCTCAGTATCTGACAAACCAAACCTCCTATAAACCTTGATTTTATTCTCCCACGCTTGATCGCTAATCTCACACAACACATGAACTGCTCGAATAAACATCATCCTTGAGGGGTCAAATCCCATCTGAATTGTTTTCTCCACACTTCTCTTAAACTTGTCACATTTCATTTGCACTGAATGAGGGAAGTGAATTAACATGTATGAGATAAAGCTCTCTGGCACCCCAGCTTCACCCAATAGCTCTACATTGGGCTCCATTACTTTCAAATTGCAAGATAAAATTCTAGGACTGCGCTTTAGGATCCGAGCAATATCTTCATCAGAATCCACTAATGTCTTGAGAAAATTATAACACGGGATAAATTGTTTTTCAATGCTTCCTCCCAACAATGCTGGATTACCCATAATAACTTTAGGCAGGTCAGAACTCAAGACTCCTATAGATAAAAAGAATTTGAGTTTAGGCAAAATAATGTTCTGAGGATTGCACGAGAAGATGTTTGGGGTTTCCTTGGCAAGTCTAGAAATTTGGGTATCACTAAATTCATAATTTTCCAGAAGGGTGCGAAAACGTTCAGCTTTTTCCTGTTCTATCACAGAAGAAGCAGATAAATTACGAAGAAATATACCCACTGAGGATTTGTAAAAGCATGAATCACCCAGCTGCCGATGGATTGGGAATACTGTTCTAAAAAGTAAAGTGCACATATTTCCTTACTAAAATCCTGATGAAGATTATACTATGGATGAACTCACCCGTTCTGAGAAGCTAAAATCTGTTTTGCAACACGCTCTATGAGAATAGTTCTTCGAGAATTTATAGATTTTCAAATAAAAGAGACGGGTAGATTCTTTGCACCGCGACTGCGTATATTGAGGAATTGCTTGTGAAAAGGGGGGCGGGGCGGGGCGGGGCCGGGGCGGCTCTGGCCGACGGGCAACAACGTTGGAGAAGGGTTAAGGGGATACGGGGAGGATTTTCAGATTGACTCGAAAACTTGTTCGGCCCACTAAAATAAATAAATAAATAAAAATTCCACCAAATTCTTTTTTAATTAACCCAAACATATACCATGGGTTGTTTGATAATCATTTTTATGTAAAAATATATTTTAGAATAGTAAATTGATGTGAAATATGTGATTGAAAAATACGAAAAAAATATAATTTACGTGTAATATTATTTTAATAAAAAATGTGTGGTTGAAAAAAAGAAAGAGAAAATGCTTTTTGAAAAAAATGACTACCAAACATGGCCTACATAATACATGTTTAAGTTGCGAAGATATTTTAATTCAATTTATCGCACTTTATCTATTTATAAATAATGGTGTATAACAAGCATTTTTCAATAAAGCTTGGTTGCATCTTTTTGAAAAAATAAAAAATAATTTTAAAGGGCAAACTTAATCAGAAATGATCTCCTAAGTACAGGTACTTAGCTTATATTAAGTATCGGTGACCTAACACATCATTTAATTGATGAATCATTAAATATATGAAACCTAACATTAACTTATTCACCAATTAAATAATGCATCATGTCATTGATATTTAACATAAGTTAAGCACAGGTATGTAAAAGATCATTTATGTTAACATAATATTGGTATGCTATAATAAATCATTTTCGACTTAAATAATTTTTCTGTTTATAAAATCTAATATATCTTTATTTTTTAAATTATATTGTACAACTAGTTTTTCAAAAAACATTATTTTTATAAAATAATATATATATATTTTTAATCAATAGATATATAGACTTGTTGACACATTTAACATAAACCATATATAGTTGAATTAAACATCAGTACTCCCTGTACTCAATATTTGGCACAAAGTAGGACAAATACATATTTTATAACGTGCCATCCACTTGGTCTAAAAGATTAACGTGTAAAAGCAAAATAAAAATTAGCTATTCATTTAAATTTTCTCTTTAATATATTTTCCTTGCATGCAAATTAAATTTCTTTTTTATCAAAAGCTTAACACAAATAATTTTCACAAACGAAACTTGAACTTAGCATCTTTGCTAACTTAATACTTTGTTGAAAGGGTTCATATTAGGGGTGAACGTAGTTCAATTTGAATGGTTTGAAACAAATTTTCAAACCAAATCATATAAAAAAGGTTTGGCATTTTTTTAAAATCAAATCAAACTACTTCGATTTCTAATCCAAACTAATATATATATATATATATAAAATAAGTTAAATCATAAATATTAATCTAAAATTTCATGCTAAAATATAAATTGTATCATTAAAAAAATTACAAATCAAGGTTATATAATTATAATCATTTTAATGCGACAACATGGTAGATGTATTTTAAACTCTTAGTTGATACTAATTGGTGTGCATTTGCAATTTAATACACGATTCATTTTTTTTCATAAGATAAGAATATAGTACATATTGATTACGGTTAAATAATATAAAACAAGTAATAAAAAAAATGAGTAAAAAGATCAAATACGATAATACCTAATTATTGTAACTTTTTATAAATCATCCAATATTTACACTTTATCCAAAATATGGACAAATTACCATAGGTTTCTTGTTATTATGTAACCAATTTTCTAGAGCAAATCACTATCTCAACCTTATCTACACTTAATGAACTCCTAAAGATATAGAGAATTCGGCCACTAATAAGGAATGTAGAATCAGAAATAATTATGGATATTTGAATATTTAACACATATTTGATATTTAGCAATTTGAAGGACAATCTTGTATTTATTTGAATTCAATTTCCACCAAAGTACTAAGTCAAAATGTTCATTGGCCAAATCTTCAAAACTACCATTTAAGTAATCTATCAAATCATTCTATCAATTAGCAGTGAAATTTAGAAACTAGATTAAAATGTAAATAATTAATCAAGTGACTTGATTAGGAAATTGAGATGCAAATAAATAAAAAAATGCTATAGCCTAAAAATTTAAGGGAGCTTGACAATAATTAGAACAAAACAACATAACAAACAATTACTTAAAAAAAAAATGATAAACTGACTTGAAAATTTAGGCAAAATTAAAGAAAATTATTAGTAGAAGGAAATGAAATGTGTAAATTTGAATTAAAATTTAGATTTAGCATCTGCCTGTCAGCTGTTATTTTACATTCTCTAATAATATTTTTTCTACAGTACTTATTTTTAATCACACATTCTTCATTAAAATAATATTATACGCAAATCAAAAAATTTTCCTTCTTTTTTAACCATACAATTTCCATCAATTTACTATTCCACACTACATTTTTCAAAATTAAAGGGGCTTAAACATACCCTTAATTATCTATTCAATTGTAATGGAGGGTCGATGAATATAGTTTAATAGCATTTATTTTGCACTTTACCCACTATGAAGGCTTTACATTCACAGTTGTGATGATGATGGATATTTTGATATGATTTAATTAATTAAGCCACTGTTTGTCACTAATTATTTGAAAAATTAAAGAGTTTTGAATTGTATATTTTGGAGAATGTATAGTGAAAAAATAAAGAAACTTTATTGGTATGTGTGTAGAATATTCTATTGTATAAATGTATGGTAAAAAATAAATACTGTAGCAAAAAAAATATTAAAATTTTAAATGGAGACAAACAAGCACTAAGATGTATAATTCTCTATATAGATATTGAGTTTAATCGAATTATGTCTAATATGGATGAATTTTTTAACTGACATGTGTTTGTTTTAATTCGGTTCGATAAAATATAGGCTAATTTATTTTCATATTTTTTTTGATAAACAGTTTGACGGTTTGAAAGGTTTGCAAAGATTGAAACATAAATCAAACACTTTCGAAATGGTTTGTTTCGGTTTAAAATCAAAACATTGATGGATCCACTTGGAACCAAAACAACGGTTCCAAATAAAGCTATCTCCGTTCAATTTTGAGCCTGTTTGGAAGTGATTTTTCCCCCAAAAAATTGATTTTTTGACTGTTATTATATCATTCCGCTCATCATATTTGACTTCTTCTCTTACAGGTAGACGCCACTTTTCCCTTAATGGTTAAAAAATCAATTTTCAAAATTACTCTCAAACAGGCTCTTTGTAATTTGACGATTTCCTTGTTCAACCCCAGCTCATATTCTTGGAAGCCATTGACCGAAGTATCAGTATATCAAGTTTAAAATACTTAGCCCATGTTTGAGGCGCAACCATAATTTTCAAGCTAGTGTTCAGGCTTTCAGAGGTACAAAAGACTAAATTTAGCGTGTATTTGAGTCACCTTATTTTGAAAGGACGTGTTTTGAAATAGTAGATAGATGGAGAATGTGTGATTAAAAAATGAGGAAAAGTTTTGAATCTGCGTGCAATATTATTTTGCCCCAGTTTGAGCCCCATTCTTTCTACAAAAATGCATTTTTAAACAGTATTTTGATATCATTTTAATCACACATCCTTTAATAAAATAATATTACACGTAAATTCAAAATTTTTTCTTATTTTTTAACCACACATTTTTCATCAATACACCATTCCAAAATTCGTTTTTCCCCCAAAATGTGGCTCAAACAAGGGCTTTATTGAAAAATGTGTTATTAAAATGATGTCAAATTATTGTTTAAAAATATATTTTTTTTGAAAGAATGCGACTCAAACAAGTCCTTAATAAGTGGTATGCAAGTTTCTTGCAAGTACTAAATCTAGAATCACTTCATCTACAAGCTTAAATTTTTAGGTATGAAATACATTTATTTATTTTCATCTGGTCTTCAACAGCTACATCTTGTCAAATCGATCATTGTGATCAAGCTAAAATTAACTTGCATATTGGGGAAGGAGCTTATCAATAGACAGTGTGGACCTCGCAGTATTATTAGGAACTGGATAATGGAAAAATGCTAATCTTTTATGATCAAAATAAGAAGCAAATGCAATTTGGACGTAGACAAAGTTTCATAGCATGAAGACGATAGGCATCCAAAAACTCTTGTTTTCGGGGGTGGGGGTATTATGGGGATTTAATACGATAAATTGTATATGCTTTTATCTATAATCACGTCTCTGTAATTCATTTTCACTTAGCAATACATATTTACATGGTGAGAAAGGAAGTAGTCAAAAGGTCACGAAGGTTGAAACTTGAAAGCAAAATCTTGATCGATTTAAAGCATTCCACATCTAGCCCTTCTTCCTTTAATAAATAAATCGATCTTTCTCGGTCATCGTAGCATATATTTGGTTTCCATTTTTTCAAAAATTCATTTTTTCAAAACTCATTTCAACCACACATTATTCCATAAAATAATTTTACTCATAAATCCAAAATTTTTCATTACATTTTAACCACACATTTTCTAACAAAATACTATTCCAAAATGTATTTTGGCTCAAAAATATGGCTCAAACCCAACTCAATTAGATTTTATCAATAGAGAGTATCCATAAAGGACAACATCCCAGTGATTTGTCCACCAAAATATCCCATTGGTGGGGGTGTGAGGAGGAGGAAGAATCTTTTTTTTTTTCATTTCTTTTATTTATTTCTTTTATATAACTATTTTAGTTATATTTATGGGGAAAAGTATAAATTTATCATTTCGTCAATTTAAAAATTGGTCAAATTAAAGTCAAATATTTAATTTTTGATTAACAATTTTTGGGACAAAAATCATCCACAAATCAAAGGTGCAGTTAGGGCTGGACAAAACTCCCGAACCGAAACGAATCCGACGATTCTTCTCAAGTTAAATACTCGAATGGATATGGTTCGGTTCTCGGTTCTAGGTCAAGATCCAAAGAACCGAATAAAAATCGAATCTCCCTAATTTTTTAAATTAATTTATTTTAAATAAGCAAAATTATTTTATTTTTTCTAAATAAATTTGTTAACTAGTTAATTTAGTTCAAACAAAAAAATATGATTTTCCTATTTCTAATTTTCAGTTCAAAGTCAACTTATTCAAATCGATCTCAATTTTATTCAAATATGTTACTCTATTATAGTGTCGTTTTTATTGGAGAAAATCGAATTAAAACTCTACAATGTCTTTCTTAATTATTTTGAGCTCGCTTTATTTCTCTTCCTGTGATTTTAATAATCAAATTTATGAAGAATTCAGTAAAGAGAGACATAAAAAACACATAAGATTGGATTACATTATTTTATAAGAACTAAGATTGAACATATCATTAATTAAGCCCATGTTTGACGCTCATTATGTGGCAAAATTAATGGGTGGAATAGTATTTTTTGAAAAATGAGTGGTTGAAAAAAAAAGGAAAAATTTTCGATTTACATGTAATATTATTTTATAGAAGATTGTGTGGTTGAAAGTAGAAAAGAGAAAAATGAAATGTAATAGAATAAAAATTAATAGAGGCCAAACAGGGGCTAAATTAATGTAACTTTATATATATTAAAAAATTTAATTATAATACTGAACCTCGGAACCTTATGGAACCAAATCGAACCGAACCCGAACGGTTCCATAATTAAATTTGGACATGACGGTTCCACTTACTAAATACCTGAAAATTTCAGGTCTCTTCGATTCTTATTAGAACGGAACCGAATCGGATAATGTCCAGCCCTAGGTGCAGTAAGATCTACAAAAATATGAAATATTAGAAATCCCCTCACAATTATGGTTTAAGAGTAGAAAACTCCCAACAAACTTAAATCATTGCGATATATCTCTCACTTATTAAAAATCGCATAAACGGTCCTTGTTTGAAACCTTTTGTTTGAAATATTCCTCGCTGTCAAGATTCGCCAGCTGTGCCGTTAAACCCTGATAAATAGGGAAAAAATGAAAAAAAAAAATGAAAAAGGGAAAACCCTCTCACCTATTAGATATGGTTCACAATGAAAACAGCGATAAAGCCACTGCCATCTATGTTCTCAATAAAAAGATGGAAGACGAATAGTCATGCTACCTCCCAATAAAACCTACCTACTCCGTCACTTCCTTCACTTTCCGTAGTCCGTCACCACTACTTCCACAACTTCCAAATTTCTCAGCGGATACCATGAATGAATTAGCAATAGAAGCAGCAAATGATTTTCTCTGGTAAAAAAATTGCTAACAAACAAGCTAATTTCACAGCATTTTAGACATTGTACCCATTTTATAATTTTACCTACAGCAACACCACCGCCTAATCAAAATACATATTTTGTTCCGCTCTCGTCGCCATCGCGTTGTACAACCAATGAAGGTAACCTCCCAATTCTCAAACAATAGCCTTATGATTAACTAATAAATCAGCATATGCAGCACAATAAATAAATAAATAAAAATGAAACCATAAAAAATTTTAGAGTGCATGTGGTTTGTCATTTTGAGGCCATTTTTAGTTTTTAATTTTCGAAAATACTCAAAACATGTTTGGCATGTTATTTTCAAAAATAACATTTTGAAAACAAAGAAAATTTTATAACAAAAAACTCAAAAATGATTTTTTAACGTTTTGAATGAAAACACTCAAACAACTCAAAACAGAAAAAATCAACTTAAAATTTTCTCAAATTAAAATAATTAATAAAATTACACAAAATTTACCCGAATACAAATACTCGTCTCCCTCTCCCTCTCCCTCTCCCCATCACTCTCTTCCCATGCTCTTTCAAAATATCATAAAACTATTTTTAAAGTTCTTAAATCAAAAGCATTTTCTAATTTTTTATTTTGAGAACAAGTTTTTCGGAATGACAAATTAAACATTTTTTTTGTAACTTTTAAAATAATCCTTTAAAATATAAAATAGAAAATGAATTCAAAATTAAAAACAGAAATGCAAACCAAACCAACCCTCAATTTCCTGGTTCTTATTCAATGGTATAAAATATGTACCAATTTTCGTGTTTTGGGTGCGAATGACAAGACGAGTATTTATTGCGATAATTGTTTAGAGCAAGAAGATAATATGAAGAAATGAAGAAATATAGGATTAGAGTTTTGGATTTGCTGAGAAATTTTAATAGGTGGGGTGGGAAAAAGAGAAAGTTTTTGACGGTAGGATAAGAAGACGACGAAGTTTTGAGGGGATTGGGGAAGGAAATGAAGTTTTAATTTTGATTTTTAGTTATTTATTTATGACTCGTTTACACTTTTTTGAAAGGTTTGAGATTACGATTGCCATTAATTCTTTATATTTTTCTTTTTTTTTCTTTGTTTTATTTGGATAGTAGGGCATATTCGTCATTTTCAATAATTTTTATTGAGAAAAAAATAGATGGTAAGGGTCTTTTACGCCAATTTCAAATAGGTGGAGGAATTTTGCCCACCATGTCTAATAGGTGGAGGATATTTCCCTTTCTTTTTCTTTCTTTCTTTTTTATTTTTTCCATTTTTTCTCTATTTATTAGGATTTAACAACACAACTGACGGATCTTGACAGCATGAGGGTATTTCGAACAAAATGTTTAAAAAAGAGACCTTTTTGTAATTTCCAATAAGAAGGGAATAAATTGCACATGGACAAGTTTGTAGAGGGTTTTCTGTTATTAAACCCTGCACATAGGGCTGGACAAATCTTTCGAATCGAACCAAACTGAATCAAACTCGACGGTTTTTGTCAAATTAAATACTTAAATGGATATCTGAATTTAGAACCGACGGGTACGGTTCGATTCTCGGTTCTAGACCAAGAACCAAAGAACCGAATCTTTCTAATTTTTTTTTATATTGAATAAATTAAATTATTTTAATTTTAATTTTTTCTAAACAAATTAACAATTTCTAAATCCAAATTTTTGACCCAATAATTTGTTTCATTTCTAATTTTTGGCCCAATTACCTATTTTATTGTCTCATTTCTTAGCCGAACAAAATCCAACCCACTAAATAACCATAAACACATACATTAAAGTGCATAACGCTATCTCGACTCTTGCAGCCTCGCTGACATTCCAAAACCTATACAATCGTCGACTGACACCTTGACCTTCGATCGAAGCTGTGACCACCGCCAACCGAAATTTTGACCGTAGCGATCGTTTGAACAAGGTAGTTTACTAGTCTCTAACATTTCAAAACCATTGAATGTGTCATTAATTGTATTTATATAATATTGTTATAAATGTTAAAAAATTTAATTCTAGTACAGAACGGAACCGAACCCGAACTGAGCCGAATGGAACCGAACTCGAACGGTTCCATAATTATATTTGGATCCGACGATTCCATTTGCTAAATACCCGAAAATTTTGGTTCGGTTCGGTTCGGTTCGGTTCTCTTTAGAACCGAACTGAACCGACCCACGCCCACCCCTATGTGCACAAGTGTGTGAGAAATAGGGTGTGATGGATTTTTCCCCTACCTATACCAAGGGGACATCTGTCCTCTGGTGGCCCTTACACCTAGAACTATCCCTTTTTAATTCGCGTGAGACAGACAATAAGCTTAACAACTAATTTGATTTAATTTTTAGTTTTTTTTCCATATATATATATATATTACATGGAAGTTAAAAAAAGAAAAAAAAAATTCTGATTATGAGCATAGGTTTTCTTTCGAAATACAAGTAAATTACTTCTAAGCAATTCCGATAAACCAAAAAAAGTATTTATAAGTATTCATGTTGGAATATTTTCTCAACTAATAAAGCTATCTAATGTTAAAATGATACAAGTGACAGACCCAATTAAATATGAGAATATAAAGATTAATTTAATTATGCAATCATTTAGAGTCACTAAATGACATCTTAAACCGATGTTTTACTCTTAAATAATATTATTCTTTTCTCAACTTTCGTTTTCTCTTACCATCTTTAGTAAAAAAAATAAAAAATTAAAAAAGTCAATACTTTTAAAAATAATATTTAATCGACTTGATTAGAAAAATTAAGACTCGATCTAGTAATACTTAAAAGTTTAAAAGTTCAACCTCGACCCGACCTTAAAAGTTCACCTCAAACTTCTATTTTTTTTAAAACTAGTTTAACCCGGCCCAACTCAATTCGATCTCACCCTTGACCCTTTATATTTATCGACTCGATGTGTGAGGGGATTCACATTATGAGGGCTTAAATGCAAGTCGACTCACCCCACGAAAAGTAACACACTATGACAATACCCCTATTACCCCTAATCAACGCACCGAACAAGGGACAAAAGACAACCTCAAAATCTCCAAACTATCCTCCTCAAATATTCCACCAAACCTTAACTTCAGGGAACATTAAGTAATTTCAAATTACAGTGTCGGTTGCGGGCCGAGATTCGAAAAGCCCGTTTAAAGAAAAGTCATTTCCAGGGTGCCTTTATATTAATGCGCATCCCTCCCTTTCCCCAACACCATTGGCGGGTACCTTACAAACTGACGAAAAACTAGAGAGAGAGAGTGTGCTGTATGTATATGTATGTATAGAGTGTGAGTGTGAGTGTGAGTGTGTCCGTGTGATTGTGTCGTATATGTGTGTGTGTGTGTGTGTATATAGAGAGAGTTGTATGTATAGTTCAAAAAGTAAAGTGCTTAAACCAGGCCGTACGAACACTATACATATACACACACACGCTCTCTCTCTCTCTCACTCTCACTCAATCGCACTGTACAAAAGTACTCATCAATAGCACTGTAGAAAAATCTCTCTCGGACACCCCAAAAAGTCCTTCGGCCCTCGTACGTAGTAGTTAAATATATATTACAAGATCATCGGATTTTTCGTGGCATTTAAGGAAAAAGGAGTTTTTATTATATGAGTATTGATTATTGTACCCTTTTAGCGTTTGATTCAGTCAAGTGATTGAGAATTAAGTGAAAGCAGGAATGGAGTTGTACGGAAGGCGAAGCGGGACAGAATCGGATCAGCAGCAGGTGGAATGGGCTCCGGCAGGCCAAGAACCCGGTTTAGTAGGTGGAAATTTTGAGCTTATTTCGATTTTATTGTTGGTTTTTTACTTGCATTGTGAAATGTTAGGGTTTCAGTAATGAGAATGATTGGTTTTTAAAAAATGGGTTTTTGGTTTATTGTTTAGAATCGATGCGAGGGTTGAATTTGAGGGATGGTGAGTACCCGGAGAGGCCAGGTGCGGCAGATTGCCCGTACTATATGAGAACCGGGACCTGTGGATACGGCTCCAAGTGCCGGTATAATCATCCCCATGATCGTGGAATCTCGGTATGCCCTTGATCACGTTCCATATGTACTACGCCGGAGTTCTTTTTAGCTGTATTTCTCAATGTAAATATGTAGTTTCTGTAGTCATTGTAATCCAATTTGGGGTTTCTGTATTTCACTTTGATAGGGGTATTTCGGTTTTTCTTTATGTCAGTTTGATGAATGGATTTCTTTGTTATGCATTTGCATAATATATATTTGACTTCGGAATGTGGATCGTCGAATTATTTTCTGAGTTCTTTGGTTGGTTGTTCATCAGACTGGGGGTGTTATGAGAGATTATCCTGAGCGGGTAGGGGAGCCTTCATGTCAGGTACCAGGCTTCACCTTTTACAGTGATTGGTTGTATTTTCACAATTCTTGTTGTATTGACAATCTCAGAATCATTATTACTTGTATTATGCAATGCTCAATCTTTTTATCCAATGAGTGAACTGTATTGGTTTATGTGCAGTATTATTTAAGGACAGGGACCTGTAAATTTGGTCCATCTTGCAAGTTCAATCACCCAAAAAATGCTGGTGGATCCTTGACCAATGTGCCTCTAAATATTTATGGATATCCATTACGACCGGTAATTATTTTGTCAAGGCTTAATATATGCACATAGATTCAAGTTATAAGAAATTTTAATAGTCATGTTATCATCCTCTACAACAGGGTCAGCAAGAATGCTCCTACTATTTGCAAAAGGGGCAATGCAAATTTGGTAGAACATGTAAATTTGATCATCCCGAACCAGCTGGTTTATCAATGCCAGATCCAGCACGTACATTTTATCCAACAGGGCAGTCTCTTTCTGCTCCTTCTGAGCAATATGACAGCACATCGACCACCTATAGGGTTGCAAGGCCTCTATTGCATGGTTCATATGTGCCCGGTGCTTATGCTCCAATGTTGCTTCACCCAGGAGTGGTTCCCATGACAAATTGGAATACATTCTCGGTATAGTTCTTGTAGTGTTTTTAGTTGATTAATTGTCTTCATACCCACATGTGTTGCCTTCATATAGCGTTGTTGGTTTACCTATGCAGGGACCAGTTAGCCCTGCACCATCACCTGGTGTTCAACCCTCGGTTGGATATAGAATGTCACAGCTATCTTCTTCTGCACCGGCCTTTACAGGAGCTTATACCCAGTTACCCTCTTCTGCCTCACCTTTGAGTGCTGGCGTAACATTGGAGCAACAGTTACCAGAAAGGCCTGGCGAGCCTGACTGCAAATACTACATGAGAACTGGGGGTTGTAAATATGGATCATCTTGTAGGTATAACCATCCACCAAACTGCGTTGTTTCAAACACAAATTGTGTACTTAGCCCCTTGGGGTTACCTCTGCGTCCGGTATGTATGGTATTTTCTTCTCGCAAACTCCTTGTTTTACAGAATAGTTAAATTATTTATTGGCTCTTTGTTTCTTTCTTATTTTTCCTTGGTGAGTGGGTAAGTGTGCATTGTTTTGGTTGGGAAATTCCAATTCAGATGTGCTTGTGTTTGATTTCTTATGTCCTTCTCATGGTGACTAGTATTATGAGTACATGGTTATTTGAATTGGCTTTTATATTTTCACTTTTAAGTGCAAACTACATTTTGCTATTCAGTAGATGATGATGGGTTTTACATGTGCTTTTCTATTATAATTTTTCATTATATTGAACTTGTAGAAAGTTAGAATTTGTGGGCAATGGGGATTATTAGATCCAAACATTCTACCTTTTAAGCACGGAAAATATCTTTATGGTTGTTTCAACAAATCATAAGCTACAAGTTTCCTGAATTTTCTTTGATTTTATTTCTTGTCTCAAAGAAAATTCTAGATGGGGAAGCAGATCATTACTTCATTTCTACATGTTCTGGAGATTCCAAACCGCTGTTAATTCTTCTCCTATTTTACTCTCTTCAGTTTTCTAACTTTCTCTTCCCTTTTCTTTTTAATTCTCTCGAGTACTTAGCATCAATGATCTTTGTTTTATTTACACCCCCCCCCCCCCTCCTTTTACTTTTT
>NC_036256.1:16183825-16202903 GCF_002742605.1 Olea europaea var. sylvestris | reverse complement strand
AATTTTTTTTTGGGGAAAAAAAATTTTTGAAAAAATTTTTTTTTTTTTTTTTTTTTTTTTTTTGTGGAGAATGTGTGGTTAATAAGTATGAAAAAGTTTTGGGATTATGTGTAAAATATGCTATAGTTTGACTGCGTGGTTGAAAATGAGTTTGAGAAAAGAGTTTTGATTTAATGGAAGACAAACATGGACTAAATATTGTGGGCACTAACATCCAGAAAATGTTGTCAGATGAGTTCATTATACAGATATACAAAGTTAGCCTTTTTTCTCATCTTTTTACAGTTCTGCTGTCTCTTGGACGTTTATAAGATTTGTTTTTATTCCCTCATCCCTTTTGACATGATTATGAAGCATCATATATTCGTTCCCACTTTCGCTTGGAATCTGATTTTAGGGCTAGAACAATCTGAAACATAAATTTTCAATTTAAATCTTAAAGAGTGATACCCCCAGGTATGGACAGGTTAAAAGAAATCTGTAACTCCTAAAAAATAGTAATTAGCATTGATGACAATGTTGAGGTACATATTAACACGACAATTTAGGATGACGTAAGTTTACGGTAAGATTGAGAAACTCACAAGGAAATTTCTTAGTTCCATTGAAGTCTTGCAGGTTGACTCATAGAAGGCTGTGGCCCTTGTTAAGGTAAAGTGGTGAAGTAATATCATTTGGAACTGATAAATATGTCACCATTTGCAATTTGGTGCCAACTATCTTGAAAGTTGGGATCTTGTGAAGTGCCACTCCAGGTTATCAGGATTTGCACAAACTGTTATGCATAATCAGTAAAATCAACGTTGTTTTGTTTATTTTTTGTATACAACATGCAATATGGTTCTCTCCCTCTCTCAGTGACAAAAGGCTTTTCCCATGTTAAATGTTAAAACTAGTGTTGTACTTATGATTGAAGTATTTTCAGCTTTTTATCATGATCGTTATTGAATAAATTTACAATCTTCTTCCTAAAATTCTTTCTTCTTCTTTCTTCCTCTTTAGCTACTCTTCTTCTTGTATTCGACATCACAATCTTCTTCAGAAAGTACACTGTTCTGAGCTTATCATATTGAAGCCCATGCAAATAATGATCTCTTAACTTCTTGATGATAATTAATAAGTCAAGTCAATTATATGTACGTCTGCAAAGTGCTAAATAAAGAAGTTTACTTGTGAAAGAGAACCAAATGTGGACTGGAGCTAAATCCCTGCTTTCCCTTCTAAGATGTCGTTATTTCTATTATTAGTAAGTGGTAGGGGTTGATCCTAAACCCACTACCACTTGAACATGAACTTTTGTTAAACAGGAAAAAAAATTCAGTTGTGAAAATGAAACTCGATCTCAAGATGTGCTGGCTGGTATACTGCAGGCTCAGACTGCTTCTACCCATTACTGAATTTTAATTCGAGAGGTCAAAAGAAGCCAAACATTGGTTAAGGACCCGGCAGAAAGCTTGAGCTAATAGTCCTGTTTGCCTCGTATTTGATCCATTACCTTGGGAAAAACATTTTGAGATGCAAACTCGAGCCATCTTTACTCTTTTTAATGTAAATTGACAGTTTAGTATTTTAGTATTATAGAGTCAAAGATTTAACAAGAGGTGAGGTAGGAGTAGAGCTACTTCGATCTTCAGCAAATAAAAATAATAGAAATTCTACTTCTAGACTTTGCATCTCTGTTTGCTTTATTTTCTTCATAAGGCATACTTGTTTTTCTGAATGACTGCCTGAAAGGGTATTATGTTTGTGAAGTTGCCTTTTAGCACACCTTTTGAATTAGACGGGTTGACACACAACATTTTTTTTTTCTGGCATAATTTTCACTCATTTTTGTTTTGATGAACAGGGAGTGCAGGCCTGCTCTTTTTATTTGCAGAGAGGTCGCTGCAAATTCGGCCGTACTTGCAAGTTTGATCATCCAATGGGAGATGGAAAATACAATTCCACTTCATCGTATTCTGAAATGCCAGGTAATTCTTGAATGCTCAATATATGTGGTGCTAGCACTCTTGTACCAACTTATATTCATTTCAGTAGATGCAGGCTGAATATGTTGCAGGGTTGAAACTTGATCTTGGTATAATCAGGACACGGCCTTCTGGGAACAATTCCAGTGGTTCTGTTCGTCTGATGTTTTCACAGACTGTTAAATGAGATTTATCCTTAAAAGTACACATAGAAGCACAAGAAACAATAGGGAAAGTCGCCATTCAATATGATAAGTCTATTACCCTCTTATTTCAAGTTTCGCCACCAACATTTGTAGCCGACTCTTTTGTCAACTATCATTTAGTTAATATTTCCATATCGTCATTAAAGTTCATCTACTCTATGATATTGTAATTCAATACATTGTTATCCAAAATGTTGATCTTTTGCTCCACGTTATATATCTTGAACATGAAATTGAAATAGAATAACCATTTTGGTCTTCTAATTTAAACTCTATCTTGTTAAAATATATTCAGTCAGTCTGTTTATGTAGCTTTTTATTGTAGCCTTTGCCTGAGATTTGTTATAGCATTCGCGATGTCTACTTGTCTTTATTTTCATGTTCGACTAGTCCCCGGTTTTATTATTTCATGCAAATTTATCAAAAGGGTCCTTACATTTGTTATGATGGCAATCACTTGAGCACCTCGGGTTTAACACAAACTTTTACCAATCATGCTACTACGCATCCAAGCTCAAATTCAGATGGGACAAGTGCTGATGCATGCATGATTGGACAGTTTGAAAAATTAAAACAAAAACACTAAATCATATTCTGACACATCAGTATATCTTTTTACTCCGTCTTTGAGCCTGGTTGAGTGGTTTTATTCAACTTTTAAAACGAGGTGGCACAATAAAATGATACGTGAAAATAAGTAACTGCACTTTTATGCACAATTGAATAATGTCATAGGTACCATTTTGAGACTGGTATCAGTATGGTTCTTTGAAGAAGATGGCATAACAAACTGAAAAAAATTGCTACTAAAATATCGGAAGTTAGAGCACACTTTGCCTGATCACTGAACTCCATATTTCGTCAACCTAAACGGTCCACTGTGTCTGGCATGGATTCCCAATTCTCTATATCTTGCATATAGGGTTCTTCAAGCTTCATCCTCGTTTTCTCCACTTCTTGCTGCCTCTTGAGCAAGTGACCAGTCGTGGAACTTGCGTTTCTCGTTGTTGCTCAGAACACTGTAAATTTCTCGTAATTTCATGAGCTTTTTTGAAGCAACTTTCAGAGGAAGTTCTGCAGTGTCAGGATGGTATTCCTTCGACAACTTCTGGTAAGCGGCTTTTATTTCTTCCAAATTTGCATTTGCAGCTTCTCTAAGAACCTGCAAAAGAATTAAGTTCCTTTGCCAGAAGGAATTTGACGTTCTTGTTGATAGATACTCACATGGAGTGGGACTCATGTGAATAACAAATGTCCAAAAAATTCTTGCCCCCTATTGTGAGGGTTTATCAAGGAAGGCGTCAAACCCTCTTTGGCACCATAGCAGGTTTGCCTGCAATATTGATACCAGTTTTGTTAGTTAAAATAATATTCTTGAAAAACCTTAATATTGAATGGATGCAATGCCATTGTCCACATTATTTAGTCTAAAGAAGAGATGCTCTATGATTAAATGAAATTATTCATGCTCAGATGTCCTTTCAACCTTATGAAAACCTTATATTTTCTGAGGATAGGAACCACCGAAGGTATTCAAGAAACAAGAACAGAAAAAGCTAATTCATCTGCAAAGATATTCCCTCACAAGAAAGTGTTCATTCGATCTTCTTCGTGGAGAGAAAGCGAGTTTATGGCTGCTCGATAAAGGATTTTTATCTTCAAAACCTATTGAAATGGGCCATGCATATCTAGCTACTGACTATGATACACAAGTATTATCAATTCAATAAGAGAATGGGACCTCTCTCTTAATTTAATATCAATAACTCAAAAAAAAAAATTTGATCCCTTTTATTTATTTGATATTGATTTTCTATATAATCTTGTCTTGTCTGGTCTGAGTCTCTTTACCAAAACATACCCCAACCCTACAAATTCAGAAAATGGAGTATATCTGTTTTTTCCTTTCTTGATTTAGCAGGAACATGAACTGCCAGCCAGCTATTCAAATAATATGAAATCTTGGGCACATAAATCAAACAATTATAATAACTTCAGCTAAAAACCAAGAAATTATAGATAATCAAGACTTACTGGCAATAAGAATCAGATGAACCGTTGAGTAGATCCGAGAATTTTTCATTCAGAAGTTTCTCCTCATCTTTGAATTGTGTTGTCTGTGACTGGGAATTACTTTCCCCTAACCAGCCCTCATTCTCATTCTCCCAATGAATTCTCGTGTCCACTGCAGGAGGTGCCTATTGCCGGCTGTTCGGATCTTTAACTGCATAAACCGTAAAATTTCCATGCATATTTCTTCTTCGTCTTACCCAATTTCGCGCTTCGAATTCTCTTTTGGTACCTCAGTCCAAGAAAAAATACAGCCGGCGGAGCTGCTGCTGGTGAAGCCATTGGAGCTGAAATATAGTAAATTAGAAGGCTGGTTTGAATTCAGATTTGGGAGGGCGTGGGGTGGGGCTTCATTTTCCTGTGGCCGAGGATCATTACTGAATTTTTTCTGGTTTCCCATATTTTGGAATGATTTTTTGTGTTACCCATTATCTAGTTTTTTTAAGTTCAATCGAAGATATCATTTTAGTCACATGCAAGAAAAGATTCAATACAACTACAGTTACCAAACTAGTTTAAACTAAAAATTGGTAAAATGGCCACCAAAGTAGTCCGAGCAGCTTCAGGAGACCCATTTATGGATGGACTGATCAAGAACCGGTGTGTGTTTTGTTATTTGAATCAATTGCATGCTGCATGATTCAATCTTAAGACATCCACTTTATCATTATACGATCCTGGATCGTCTCATTTGAACATAATCGGGGAATCCTTCTTTTCATTATTATGAGACTGAATAGAGAGAACGAAGTCCTTCACTTAACATCGTCTATAACCACACTACTAATTTTACATCTACAAGATTTCATTATCATAGTATTATTAATCTTATCCAAGCGGCCGTGGGCTTAAGTATTCTGAAGCAACTGGACTAGTTTGCCTTGGACATGGAGACTGATGACCTCGTTGGCCCCTCCAACAAATTTTTGTCCAATGAACACTGCCGGTACAGTTGGGTTCAGTCCGAGTTCCTGCAGTGCCATTTCTAATTGCTGTCCATTTGGAATCTTATCTACTTCATAAACTGTAGGCTTTGCTCCCAAGCTGTATATCAGTGTTTTAACGGTGTGGCAAAGGCAGCAAGTGCTTTTGCTGAATATCATCAATGGCTTGTTTACTGTTAAACTCTCTATAGTTTCCATTATTAATCAAGATGATGAGATCCAAAAACCCGAAAATATGCTGATTTTTAACGTGCAAAAAAAAAAAAAAAAGAATGAGAAATTGTGGAAAAAAAAAGAAAAAGAAATTACTCTGATAAGATCAGCCCTTGGAAGATGGATTAAGGGTTGCTGCTGAGAAACTTGATATCACTCGTGGAATTTATAGATACTAATGGTGGATTGCACTTATCAATTTGCAGGACAAAAAGAATTTTTCTGACGGATATTTCTTATAGATACTAATGGCATAACATTTTTTATTTATTTATTATTATTATTATTTTTTTTTTTTTTTATCACAATGTACAGCTACATTGAAGATGCTCTTAACCAGGTCACTACTCAAGACGTTGCAATTTGCATGGTACTTTACCAACCCTCCCTCTCCACCCTAAAATAATATTAGAAGTCCATATAATTTGAAATCTTCAAGAACATGGAAAATTATTGATAACAACATTAGAGACGACTCTGAAGAAATAATGTTGACGATGAAACATGAAAGTCTTGAGCATTGAAAAATGAAGTTTAACGCTGTAATTCTAAGGGGTAGCTCAATGGTCAGACCTTGGATTTGTTTTCCTATGGTTATCAATTCGAGTTCCCTCAGAGCCATTAAGATGAGAACCTAGCTATAAATTTAAGGGCCCCATGGGATTAGTCGAGGTGGATGTAACCTGGCTCGAACATCCACAGTCATAAGAAAAGAATAAAGTTTAACGTTGGGAATCAGAAGGCTGCAGCTGAAAACAAGTCTTGAATATTGATTTAATTCTTGTAAACTTCCTGATGTGTCTAAATTAGTCAACCGTTGCTTAACTAGGTAAATAAGTTGTAATTGAAGTGATTTGTACCACGGGAAAAGTAATTGTAAATTGTAAAAAGAAATAAGTTAAGAGCGAGTCATAGCTTCCTAATTACGTAAAATATAGTGTAAATTTATTCAATAAAATTGCAACCTAGCTTTTGAAGCACCCAAAAAAAAGAGCATGTCCCATATTGTTGGTGAAGATATATAAAGTAAGGTAAAATAAACAAACTTCATAATTGATAAGTGTATTTTGTACACTTATCTAGGCCGTATTATTAAACTTTATATTGTCAAAGTATTGATTTCTACTTAAACTTTTTATTTTTATTCTTAGTTATGGATCTGTTTCGAAGCAATTGGAAAGGGAACAAGGATAAAATGGCCATGGGATGGAAGTTTGGGGACTAGTTTCACATGTTAGAAACTGAAGGGCTTGAATTGAACTAAAGAAGGATATTGGGTGCACAATTAATTGAGCTCAAGGATTGAATTGCACTATTTTTAACGAAGTGGACCTTAAAGGGAAATTGATACTTAGTTGGGCCTTGTAATTGAACTTGCAGGAGTGTAATTGAAAAGGAATTGGATTCTTACTTTTTGGGACTCCTAATTGGACAAGGAGGTGGGAATTGATTGGAAATTAGAAGGGAATTAGACAAACTCAATGTCTCTGATCAAGTCTAATGGCCATGATCAGGGAGAATGGCAGATGAAGGCAGCTTGTACTGACAAACTCATAGGAAAAATCGATGATCTACATGCTGTAGCAATCAAGAAAGATAAGAAGAAGATAACCCCACTCTTAATATCGAAATGATTCTACAAGAAGGGAAACGCTCTACACTAGCATAGAGTTTCACCACCTCATACTTAGATAAAGTTGCAACATTTTTTGAAACTTCATGTTAGGATTCATTTTGAGTCATTTGCTTTAGATTTTTAGATTTTTTGTAATGTTTGACTTTTATGCCCGAGGATGCTCAGAGTAGTTGTACTCATTTTTTATCAAAATACAAATTTATTCACCGATCAAAAATGAAGGGAATTAGATAGAATTGCAGAGACAGCCAGAAATTGGAAAAGACACGAGCAGACGTGGCCGAATATTGGAAAAACACGAGAAAGAGATGGCAGACGACATCTTGATTGAAGGATTAATTTCAAAATTTTTTACTGTACAAGTAATTTGTGAATTAATCCCATTCCGTCAATTTTTTGATGATGTCGTTTAAACTTTGTTTGTTTAATCTTGACATTATGAGGTTTTAGATTATTTTAGTGCTAAGGATAATGATAAAACTTGTACCATGAATTTTTAACTTTTGAATTTTATTTTTGATATTAAAGCATGTTTTCAATTCTTGAATAATTGATATTGATTAAATTTTCTGTATAATTATATGCGCAATAGTTGTATGAGTTTTTTGACTTGTTTTACCTTTGAAAGATTGAAAATAAGTTAGACATGACATCAATTATCGTAAAGTCCAATAGGAGATAGAAATAACCGCTATGCTCTACGTGATTTTTAAGTATTCATAAATTCTTAATACATTTTTTATGTTTGCATTAGTCATATAAGTATAATTGGGTCATATGTAAGTATATGTTTAATTTTGTTCGTAGGAGATTGTTAAACAAATTAAGAATATTAATCTTTATAATTGAGCCCCTGTTTGATTCTCATTATTTGTTCATTAAAATGAAAAATATGACTGTTATTCATCACATCAAGTCACCATATTTGACTTTCTATCTCTTGTGTGGGGTCCGTAATAGCTATATTTTTCATTCTCATTTTTACATTAATGTGTAACAAACAGGGCATCTTGTTGTCAAATTCATAAATTCGGAGTTAAAAGGTGATTGATATAAGAGGATTTGGAATTTTAGTACGTTTTTCATCATCATATTTTTATAACACTTGCAATTAATTATAATCTTGCGTTGATTTTATTTAATTTAGATCTTGCATTCATACATAATTTAAGTGATTAGAATTTAGTGATAGATTATGAATTACAAATTTCCATTGTTTTGAATTAGTATAATCTCCGTGGATACGATACTTGGACTGAAAATTCATTTTACTAGTAGTTAATGAATGAGTACACTTATTGTATTTTAAATCGAAAAACATTTTACTTATCCACCATTTATTTCTATCAATTTATAAATCAAGCTCATTTATAAATTCTTCCCAAACCGATGCTTATAAAATGTTGAAGTCAATTTCCTCTATCACACAACACCTCTATAGAAATGTTCTAAACTCATTTCTATAGTTAGCAGTACCTAAAAGTTTTGCTGTGCATATTATTTCTAGTCAATAGAGGTGTTGTGTGATAGAGGACACTTTGAATTGGACTCGACGAAGATGATAAATTTTTTCTTCTATTATAAAATAATGAGAAAATTATTGATGATTATTAAGTTATATCATGATACGTAGATAAATTTTATCTAATTTAGAAGATCTATTTCACTCCAATTGTAACTTTTATTTTAAACTCTAATAAATATGAGACATTGATTCTTAATAACACACAAACAAATTTGTTGGCTTCTCTCTTTTATTTTCTTTTTTACTCTAATTTATAACACGTTATTATTATGATTCTCTAAAAATTATAGTAAATTAGTTTGAAAGCAGTCTATAGGCAATCTCAAATCATATACATTATTTTTTTTATTGTAGCTTACACGCACAATTAATTTTCATTGTCGCATAGCAAATTGGTTTCTATTCAATCTTCATTGTGTCCAAAATTTTAAAATCTAATAATCAAATTGTGCGTGTCCAATCATCATATAGCAGAATAATTATGCATATCCAATCATCGTAATCAACTTTTTTGCTTCTTGTTTATAATTCAATTAATTACCTCATTACTATTTTTTTAAATACGTGTATACTTTATGAATTTAATACTCGTATATATGTCTATTATAAAATATTGTTACTCTTGAAGGAGCAAATTATTATTAATGTTCTAGTTAGATTTTACTTGTTTTTAAATAGCATAATTAAATAAAATCTAACATAGATTATGTTTTTAATCCTGAACAGTAAATTATTATACAATTTATTATTTCACACAATAATATGTTATTGCTACAGAATATAACACTCCAATTTCAATATTTCAAAAGAATGTTACTCGTGGACCTGTTTATTAGAAATATTTTATTGCTCATAAAGTAACATAATATTATAATTAATATTAAAATAATATGATATTATAATTTCAATATTTCAGAAGAATACTAATTGATTTTTATGTAAAAAAAATTCATGAATTAAATTACTCAATTTATTACATTTCATTCTTCTGCATGCGTATTTATATATTGATATTCTAATTAAATTTTACTTGCTCCAGAAGAGTATAAAAAATATGATCTAACATAAATTATGTTTTTACTCGAGAAGAGAAATTTCTTACGTAATTTCTTGTTCTAAATAATAATATGTTATTGCTCCTGAAGAGTGTAATATTATAATTTTCAATATTCAAAAGAATATTGATTTATTGATTTTGAAGAAGTGATAATAAAATATAACGTACTTTCAAATTAGCGTACATCCCGAATACTATATACATCTCATTGTGTTCATGAAAAAAAGAAGAAGATAAATTAAAAAAAAAAAAAAACTCAATACCGAGTTGTAATTTTTAAAGAAAACTAATTTTCTATATTATTAATATTCAAGAAGAATATTAATTTATCGCTTGAAGAATATGAATTATAATTTTTTATATTTCGGAAACATATTGACATATTGCTGTGGAAGAAGCAATAATTAAAGATACTGTAGTCTCGAAGTAGCATCATTTTCGAAAAATATATCATTTTAAATTCATATTTATCCATGAAGGAAAAACATATAACCAATGTGATGAAAACACTGATTGGTTTGACTGCTTGAATGTTATGTAATTCTATAAGGTTTAATCCTATTTTCTGAAATCAAATAATTAAATTATGTCTTCTATTAATTTAGAAATTTAATTTAATTTTATTACTTGACATGATTAGTTGAATCATTACTGGATTAATAATGATGTAAAATAAAAAAAATAAAAAATTAATCATTAAACATTACTAGCTAAAATAGTAACTGAATTTTCTATATTTCTAAAAATTAATTACGATGATAGATGAGGCTCCATCATTCACGTTGAATATCTAAATATTATTTATATTTAATAGATTTGATACACATACTAGATGATTACATGAAATTTACAATCTGAAATCTGCGAAATTACTGCTCAAATTTTAAATTGTAAGCATAATTTTCATATTATACAATCAAGATGGTATGTCTTGTTAATGCTAGTAATTCTAAATTTCAACATTTTAATAAGCGTTAGTTGAGAGGTCAATAAATGGTTTAATATTATTTCTTGTTATATACGTCCAATTAATTTAATTGAGAACAAAATACTTTCCATTTTTGTTTAAAGAATGCTATTTCATATCATTCCAACATCATAGTTTTCCCTGTTATAATTGGTTTATGGTTAGAGCCTAATTTTTTCATCTAATTATTTTGATAGCGTAGTAAATGTACAATTGATCCACCACAATGTATTGATATGAAAAATAAAGAATGTTGAGAACAAATGAGTAGTATGAATACTTATATAATATCTCAAGCCCTAACAGATAATATTTCATAAAGTTATTTGCTGATTGTCAATTTAATTGGACAATTCTCTTGACATTAGAGGGAAGAATTAAGAAACTGGAAATAATGCACAAATGCATTATTATCTAAATCCTCACAAAAGATAATTCAAACTAGAAGTTCAAAAAATAATTTATTTAGATACATTTACTGATTAAAGAAATTCAACAATATCACACATACCAGCTTTAAATGCTCCAACAAGAATTGACTTCTGAAGCCCAATTAGTTAATATTATATTTAATAAATTTATGACACGTCTAAAGTGTGATGATATTCGATTTTAATAAAAAATCTTCAAACAAAAAAGGAGCAATTAGCAAAGATGGTTACATTTAGGCATATTCTTTGCGTGATGAATGTCTATAACATTTAAGACATTTACTCTTAAAATAATACTCTGATATATATAAGACTCTTGAAGAAATCAACAAGGGCCATTTTTCGAATCATCATGTTACTACAGTTATCAAAAGTTGATAAAATATATCTTATAAAGACAGTGTTATTTGAAAATTGTACAAGACAACAAGAGACATACTTCACTAAAATTATAATATTGAAAACATTGACATACAAGACATGGATCGCTTGATACAAGAATTGAAATAAGGAGTAGTTGTACTCTTTTTTCTTCGATCAAGTTTTATCTCACTGGATTTTCTTGACAAGATTTTAATGAGGTGGTCTTTTATTACTATAGATTATTTGTACTCTTTTTATTTGTTAACATTTTTGTTGTATCGAATTTTTTGCCAAACAATGCTTCAATGAGATAGTTATTGTGCAAGTAATCATTATAGGAGGAGTGTTGTAAAATAATGAGATAATTATTAATGATTATGAAGTTATATCATTATATATAGATCTCTTTGTTCTTCTTTTCACTCTAGTTTATAACATCTTATTTTTCATGATAAAATTATGCATTTATCACAATAAAGTAGAGTGATAACAAAATTCTATCCCCAATAATGAATATATATGTAGAGTTGCTTATTCTCCAAAATATTTTTCTCTCTTCAAAAAAGGAATGAAAATTAAATGTATTATCAGAAGTGTTCTTAGTTCCCTTGTGGAGAATCAATTGGTGTTATCCAATTCATGTCCCTTTACTTGTGCTGAAGATTCTTCTCCAGATTAATTCAGAGAAGCCAGTTTAAAAGAGTGAGATAAAGGGTAAAATCATTTGCTAGAGAAGGATGTGATATGATTTGGAGTGATATTCGAAAGTTACTATGTACTCAAATATATATATATATATATATATATATATATATATATATATATATATTTTGATAGTTTGGAAAAACTTTTGTGTCTAACTTCTATTAAAAACGTAAGAATGGGATGGCACTGTAGACACAACAGTAAATCAATCCCATTTTACTGTTCACGCTCTTTTCCCTCTTTTATTTATTTATTTTTTTTATTGTGAATAAAAAAAATATTTGCTTTGACCATGCCAACAACCATGCTAACCGTACTCCATCACCATATTCCTTATTTTCCTTTTTATTCTTTTTATTGATATTTTCATTCCTACTTTTTCGTGAAATCTCTTCTTGCTGGATCACATATTCTCACTTCATCTGTGATTCTCTTTTTTCTTTTATTGGCTTTTAAGCTTGCTGTAGCCATGGAAAAACAACAACGTTGGATACCTACATGTACAGAGGTTGATTTTCTTCGATCCATATTTGATGGAGGAAATAAAAGTCCAAATAATGCAAAAATTCTACATATAGTCTCCACCTTATCCTTACACAATCCTGTTATTTCTGAAAAAAAATGTTGGTGATTGATTTAAGAATAGACGAGCTTGTGAAAGAAAGAGAAAGCAAACGTGCATTGATAATTCCCAACTCAAAAATCTGATGCATTAAGTGCAACCTTATTTTGCAGATCGACGTTTACGAACCTTCAGCTTAATATGTTGTATTTAGTAGTGTTTAAGCTTCTTTGGGTGCTTGTACTTGTTTTGATTAGATTTTGTCAAAACAAAAAAAAATGAGGTGTCCAGAGTTCAACATACTAATTTTTTTTTGCAGTTTGAACAAGCTAATTTTGTAGTTGTTTTTTTATATAATAATTATGTTTAGTTTTTAGTTTAATCTGTTATTGTTATTTGTTATTGTTATTATCGGAGAAATTTTTTTTAATTTCGCACTGTGCGGAGAGTACGGAGGAAGAGTGAACTCTCCACACAATTCGTAGAGATGAATTCATCTCTGCGAACTCTTCGGAGATATTTTTTTTTCTTTGGCGGTGTTTTTTATATAATATAGTTTTTCAAATGCTTTTTTTGTTATAATTTCCTGTTTTTTCAAATTTCTTACTAATCAACATTTTCAATCAAGGAATAAGGGAATGAGTGTGAGTGCAGAAAAAATTGTTAAAGTAAATACTTATGTTTTGCCATCTTCTAATTCTCCTGTTACAAAAAATTAGAAAAAAGCAGATGATTTTGTTGTAATGGAAAAGTTTTTAGTAAAAAAAGTTATTAATATAGTTTTTTGTTCCTCCGCAGAGATGTGTTTTTAGTTTGCTGTAGAAAATTTTTTCGAAGACTCTCCGCACTATACGGAGACTGCGCGGAAAGTGTGCGGAGGAAGAGTGATCTCTCCGCACACTTAGAAGAGATGAATTCATCTCTGCGAATTATTCGGAGAATTATTTTTTTTAGCGGTCTTTTTTTATATAATATAGTTTTCTTTATATATTTCGTCATAATTTCTTCTTTTTTTTTTTTTTTAAAATTCTCTTCCTTTCATGATGCTAATCAACATTTTGAATAAGGAGAATGAGTGTGAGTGTTGAATAAGGAAATACTTATGCTTTGTGCTACAAAAGTCTATAGCAGAGGATTTTGTCGTTATGATGGAAAGGTTTTTAGTATGATTTACTTCTACATCTTTATAAAAAAAGTTGTTAGTGTTTGCCTTTGTATAGTTTTAGTTTATCATCTTGTTGTGCTTTATTTGTTTATTGGCCAAAAACTCCTCCTTTCGCAGAGATCAATTATCTATTCAACCTTTTTGGAGTATTTTTTTTTAAATAACTCTTGTTTGGTCGTTTTTTATATATAATTATGTTTATATTTAGTTTATTTATATGGAATGCTTTTTTCCTTACAATTTTCTTTTTGTTTCGAATTTTTTTCTTGTAAGTGATGTTAATCAACGTTTTGAATTAGGAGGAGGAGAATCAGGCTACGTGAACGTGAGTGTTGAATATGCAGAAAAAATTTGTAAAGGAAGTATTCCTGATAAACCTTATGTTTTGCCATATTCTAAAATTTGCGGTTATTGTGGTGCTACAAAATTTTATAGAGAAAGCAAAGACTTTTGTTGTTGTGATGGAAATGTCAAATTATAGTTACATGATATACCTCCTGAAATGTATGATTTATTTACTTCCACATCTGAAGAAGCTGTAGCTTTTAGAAAGGTTATTCGTAGTTATAACAATCATTTTGCGTTTACTTCATTTGGTGTTAAGTATGACAAAGAATTGTGTAAGAATAATAAATGTATATATACTTTTAGAGTTCAAGGACAAGTATACCATTTCATAAAATCGCTTGTGCCAAAGAATGGGAATCCAACTTATTTACAGTTATACTTCTATGATATTGAGAATGAAATTTGTAATAGACTGAATACTTCTGATAAGTTTTGTGAGTTTACTTTAAGAAAGTTGATAGATGTTCTAAACAAAAATCCCCATTCAAAGTTTTTCCGATCATTAAGTGAAGTTAGTGATTTAGAATCATGTTATATTTTACTAAAGTCTAATCCTGCTATTGATCAAAGAGTATATAACTTGCCAACATCAGAACAAGTGACTATAGTTTGAGTTGACGATGACCCATCATCTACAAATACTAGAGGTCGGGATTTATTAATTTATGGGCATTCAGATAATGCATATAAAGTTCAATACTATTATGGTTGTTATGATTCTCTCCAATATTCGCTACTTTTTCCGTATGGAGAACCTGGATGGCATGAAGGTGAATGTAAGTGTTTCACAAGCTCGGGTTTGTCAGAATTTAATAAAAGTTAATTACCTCCATTCTGCGGATCAATTATTGGAAGTAGAAGACTATGGTAAACGATTTTAGTAATTTCTATTTTTAAAATATTTTATTTATGTAATTAGTTGCATTTAGGGAATGAAGTTTTTGTTGATATAATTTTTTTCCTTCTTGCAGTTTTGGAGGCAAAGAAAAAACGAATAACTATATCATGTCGAGAATATTATTGTTACAAGCTTCAAATTAGGTGTGTAAATAATTGTATTATTTTACATGCTGGCAGACTTTTACAGCAATATGTTGTGGATATGTACGTGAAATTGAAACAGCAAGATTAGACTACTTTCGTAATAATCAAAAGGTTATAAGAGTTGAACTATATCAGGGAATTGTGAATAATATACAAAATGGTGAGAATAGAGGTTATGAAATTGGTAAATCATTAGTGTTGCCTTCTGGTTTTATTGGAGGTCCTAGGAACATGACTAAAAGATATATGGATGCAATGTCTTTAGTTCAAAGATATGGCAAACCAGATGTGTTTTTGACAACAACATGTAATTCAAATTGTCCTGGAATAAAATGTGAATTGAAACACAGTGATGAAATACAGAATAGGCCAGATTTATTAGTAAGAATATTTCGTGCCAAGTTTGAGGAATTGAAGACAGATTTGGTTAAGAGAAAGTTGTTGGGTCCTATTGCTGCATATGTTTATGTTATTGAATTTCAGAAAAGAGGATTACCTCACGCTCATTTTCTCCTTATATTTAAACAAAATTCTAAGATCCGAAACTCTATAAAAGTCGATGAAATTGTCTCATCCGAAATACTAGACAAAAAAAATTACCCTTACCTACATGCTCCTATTGTAAAACATATGATGCATGGTCCTTATGGGAATTTGAATTCTAAGAATGTTTGAATGGAAAATAATTTTGTGTGTAAAAATAAATATCTGAGAGATTACGTTGAAAATACTTCTTTGGGTAATGATTCCTACCCACTTTACAAGCTTCGCAATGATGGTGTAAGTGTTAAAGTAAGAGGGTGTATGTTGGATAATAGATGGATTGTACCGTATAATCTTTACAGTTTAGCTAAATATGATTGTCACATTAATATGAAGGTGTGTTCTTCTGTTAAAGCTATTAAATATCTATACAAATACGTATACAAGGAACATGATCGCATTCATTTTACTTTAAATAAAGAAACAAATGAAGAATTTGTTGATGAGATTTCAAACTACCAAAGAGCTAGATGGATATCCCCACCTGAAGCTATGTGGAGGATATTTAGTTTTTGATTTATTTGATATATCTCCTACAGTAATATCTTTACAGTTACATATTAAAGATGCTCAAATGGTTATATACAAGGAGACAGATGATTTATCAAAGGTTATAAATAAAGATTTTGTTCACCGAACAATGTTAACAAAATTTTTTACAATGAATATTTCAAATGAAAAGGCAAAAACTCTACTGTATAAAGATTTTCCAACCTATTTTGTATGTGATACATTCATTGCAAATATAAACTCCTAGAAAAAGCAAAAATGTTATTGGTAGAATAGTCAGTGCTAATCCATGTGAATGTGAGATGTATTTTTTAAGAGTTTTGCTATTATATTAGAGGGCCAAAATCTTTTGAAGATTTAAAAACAGTCAATGGTATTGTTTTATCTACTTATTGTGAAGCAGTACTTTCTCATGGTCTTCTTAGTGGAGATAACTATTCTGAGATGTGTTTATCTGAGGCAGTTGCTTACCAAATGTCTGTATCACTGCGACGGCTATTTGCCAATGTATTGAGTTTATCTTGCCCTACAAATCCAAGAAATTTATGGGATAAATTTAAGAATTTTATGATAGAAGATTATTTACATAAAGGTTTCACACAACAAAGTGCTGAAATGAAAGCTTTACATTGTATAAATTTTTTCTTAGAAGGTGTTGGTAATAATATAATTGATTTTTGCTTGGTAGATTTTGATTTAACTAAGAATGATGATAATATCTTTGAAACCATGATTGCCGAAGAAACAACTAATATTAATTTTCAGTCAGACATACATTATAGTGAAAGTTTAAATAAAGAGCAACAAAATGCCTATAATATTATTTTGGATTTTATTTTAAATGATAAGAACGAAATGTTTTTTATTGATGGTCCGGGAGGCACTGGAAAAATATATTTGTACAAGGCATTACTTTTTGGTGTACGATCTCGAAATCTTATCGCACTAGCAACGACATCATCAAGTGTGGCTACATCTCTATTACCAGCTGGTAGAACACGACATTGAAGATTCAAAATTTCCCTTGAAGTAAGTTGTGATATGCGTTGTTCGGTGAGTAAACAGTCTACGCTTGGTAAACTTTTAGCATTGTCTAGGCTAATAATCTGGGATGAGACACCAATGGTTCATAAATATGCTTTTGAGGTTTTAGATAAAATGTTGAGAGACATTACTAAATGTCAATTACCATTTGGTGGAAAAGTCATTGTGTGTGGAAGAGATTTTTGACAAGTTTTACCAGTAGTACAAAGAGGAACAAAAAATGATATAATGAAGGCAAGTTTAGTTTTTTCGCATTTATGGCCTTCTTTTACACAGCTAGCATTAACCGAAAATATGATAGCTAAATTAGATTCTTCATTTTGTGAATATTTGCTGAAGATTGAGAATGGAATAGAGAGAACACATTCATGCCAAATGATTACATTCATGAAGATATTACCATCCATTTTGAAGATGAATTTAAATCATTAAAGGAATTAATTGACATTGTGTTTCCCAATTTCCAGACATATGGAAACAAACTACATATTTTGATGAATAGAATTGTTTTAACCCCAAAAAATGAATATGTAGATTTAATAAACAATATGTCGCTTGAAGAAATTCCGGGAGAGAAAGTTACATATTTTAGTTTTGATGAAGTGATTGATAAAAATGAAGGTTTTATTGATCAAGATTTTTTGAATAATCTAGCTCCAAACGGTATACCTCCACATGAACTCATATTGAAAAAAAATTGTCCAATTATGTTGCTGAGAAATATCAATCCTGCAGAAGGTTTATGCAATGGAACTAGACTTATTTGTCGTGACTTTAAGTAGAATGTTATCTTGGCTGAAATTGGGATAGAATAATATCGTAGAAAGCAAGTATTTTTACCTAGAATTCCATTTATTCCTCTTGAAGGCGATAAACAGTCTGTACCATTTAAAAGAACTCAATTTCCAATTCATTCATGTTTTGCAATGACCATTAACAAATCTCAAGGTCAAACTCTAGATTTTGTTGGCTTATATCTTCTAGAACCTGTATTTTTCCATGGTCAATTGTATGTTGCATTGTCCCGAGCTATAACAAGAGAAAATATAAAAATTCTTATCAAATCTTTTGTCAAAAACAAATCACATAATTGTTGTACCAAAAATGTTGTCTATCATGAAATCTTGAATTTAGTTCACGGTAAATATTAAATCTTCAGGTATATGCTTAATTGTTTGTTATAATTCTTTATTGATTATATTTATTTTTGCAAACACAAAATTAATAACAAATCTAAACTTATGACTTCTGATTGTCATGATGAAATATTGATTTTGTAAAATTTTATCTTTGCAAAAAGGATTTCTGAAGTTATTCTTTCCAGAAATATATTTTCTGAATATATGTATTGATTACACATAACTTTTTTCATTGTATTACTTTTTTTCTGTTTACTAATCGTCATTTGTTATTCATATTAAGCTGTGTAGCTGTCAGATATTGCGTGATGCTTAATACGAATACAATTGGTGAAGTTGATATTTAAAAGTTTAGATATGGATGACAAAACCGTTTGTGGAAACCACTTCTGTAAATTAAAATAACTTAATCATTTTACCATTCCATAATTATATTCCTATGGTAAGTGATATTATTACAAAACACATGCTAATTCTACTTGAAAACATCTTCTTGAAGGTGGATCCATGTATATATGTGTGTTGATGTATCCATATATAATATATAAGAGAATGTTATGTTTTAGTTAGAAAGACTGTAGTATTTTTTAATTGTAAAGAAAGGAAAAAATGTAATTTAAAATCTGTATGCAATTGTTT
>NC_036256.1:16180673-16182859 GCF_002742605.1 Olea europaea var. sylvestris | reverse complement strand
GGGTAGGAATATTGAAATAGACAAAGTAAGAAATGAACAATGTAGTTCAGACCCCGGGATTATTTTTTAGATATTGCTAGATTTGGTTAGAAGTGAATTTTATTACTAAAATGTAAACTGTTGAAATAAAATAAAAAATGACTAATAAAATTAAGAAGAAATAAAAGTGTAATTTTATGTAATTAACAAAAGAATAGTTTAGTTATACAATGAAACTATCTAATTGGTTTGATACAATTAATAATTAATAATTTAAAGTGCCAAAAAAAATAACACGCAGATATGCTGCCAATGTGCGGAATAACTTTACTACGATTTGGTTAAGTGCGAACAACTTTGCTATGATTAAACAAAAAAAAATGGCTAACATATTAATCAAATTATTTGATTAATCAATAAAACAATTACTAAACAATTAAAAATTAATAATTTAGTAAATAAAAATTTAAATCGAAAAAAAGGAAGGAAATACTCCACATAGTGCGGAGTACTTGTTGGAGTTGCTCTGCAGTGTGCGGAGCATCCGCACAGTGGACTAACTTTAGACAAAACGGCTTATTTTTTACATACTGCTAGATTTGGTTAAAAATGAATTTTATTAATAAGATGTAAAGTGTTGAAATAAAAAAAAATGACTAATGAGATTAAGAAGAAATAAAAGTATAATTTTATGTAATTAAAAAAAGAATAGTTTAGTTATACAATAAAATTGTCCAATTGGTTTGATATGGTCTAATATGGCAATTGATTGTTTGTTTACTAACAAAGTAAACAATTAATAATTTAAATTGCCAAAACAAACAATATGCATATGCTTCACACAATGCAGAGTATTAGTTAGAATGCTCCACATAAACAACTTTGATTAAGATGAAAAAAAATTGGCTAATATATTAATCAAATTATTTGATTAATCAGTAAAACAATTATTAAACAATTCAAAATTAATAATTTAGTAAATAAAAATTTAAATCAAAACAAAAGGGAAAAAAAGGGGCAAAATACTCCGCACAGTGCTGAGTACTTGTTGGAGTTGCTCCGCACGCCGCACGGCAGAGCAAATGCTCCTCAGATTTGTTTCCAATTTATATAAAAAAACATTATAATTTAACAAAAAAAGAGTAAGTTCTGAGTTCGGGGAGTCCAAATTGGTGCAGGGAATTCCCACACAGTCGTGAGGGGACAGTGCGGGGACTCCCCGCACAAATTGCTCGGAGAAGTTCTCCTCACTATACGGAGCAAATCTTTTTTCCTTTCAGATTTTTTTTTCTTTTGGATTGAAATTATTATTTATTATTAATTGTTTATGTCATGCGCCATACCTCTATCTATCTGAATTTTACACACATAAATGGTAAACTAATCTATTCGAATGTACTTATAAATTTCAGACTAATCCATCCCAAATACACTATACTCTAGAATGTACTTATATATAACTTGTCAAATTCTAGAATGTAATTTTATATAACTTACCATATTTCACCGATTTTTTACCCAATTTTTTTTTTTTTACTTTTAATCTTTTCATTTCTCTTGCACAAGAGTGGTTTTTTTTCCCCCTTTAGTGCTTCAACTAGTGCGGAACAATTTCGACAACTCTTGCAGAGCAAATTTTTTTTCCCATTTCTTTTGGAATTTTTCCCCTTTTTTTATTCATAATTATTTTTTACTAAATAATTAATTATTATTGATTGTTTACTGTCATGACTTGTTTGCCATACCTTTACTATACTATTTTCTCCATATTGGTATACATATCTTTTTTCTATCCCATACCTTACAGATTTTATCGTACAAAACTAATTCATTGCTCTACACATTTCATCATACAGAGACTAATCCATTTCTATACATTATACTCTACAATGTACTTTTATATAATATACTTGATATAAAAATTTCATATTAATCAATCAACTGATTTACTTAGCCATACTTCACTGATTTTATCTCTTTTTTTTAAAAAAAAATTTGACAAATTATACTATATCTATTTAAAGCATTTCATTTCTCTTCTAAGATTACCATCCTCCTCTTCTACTGTACTCTAACTGCATTTGACATATTATTTATTTTATAGATTAGATAAAATGGAAGAAGAATACAAACTCATACCAGAAATTGTCTCAAACAACGAGAAGTGGAAAGCCAAAGTCATTGTTATCGAAAAACAATCACCAAAA